>NC_133336.1:180238717-180552354 GCF_042186555.1 Aquarana catesbeiana
TTTCAAAATAGGTTGAAAGCGTGGGCTAACCTTCCCCTTACATTGATTGGAAGGATCAATGTAATAAAAATGAAACTACTTCCCCCTCTTCTGTATGTAGTGCGCCATTCTCCAATATGGATGCCCAAGGTAATTTTTAAGCTGCTAAATTCTCACATATCCAGTTTTCTGTGGGGCTCCAGCCCCCCCCCCCCCTTCGTTTACGATTGTCTATTCTCCAAAGACCTTGGACCCATGGGGGCCTAGCCTGCCTTGATTTCTTCCTTTATTTTATCGCAGCGATGCTTACCCATGCTCACAACTGGCTCATATCGGATGCCACCAATGCAGCAGTTGTCTTGGAGGCTGCCATTGTGGGGTCATTCGAAGCACTGAGGAATATTTTATTTCGAGGTGCTAAGGCTCCACATCCCCTCACTACCTCAATGAAAATGGTGCTTAGAGCATGGTCTGGGGCGGCCGATCCCCAGGTGCGTTCCCCAAATACTGCACTATGGATTAATCCTTCTCTACCTGAATTATATTCCATCCCGGACCCGGTCATATGGGCGTCACGGGGTATTTGAATATTTACATCATATTTGCGAGAATGGTGCACTACTGACATTTGACCAACTTAAATCTAGATTCGACTTACCCAATGTGTACTTCTTCCGGTTCCTGCAGCTCCGCCACGCCTACAGGGCACAGTTCGGGGGCTCTCCCCTGACCTTTTACCAGTCAAACACAGAATTACTTCTACATCAAGAGTCATTAACTAAACCATTATCCACAATTTACAAGGCTCTGCAGCCTACCATACATCACGGTTTAGAGAGACTTTGTGACTTCTGGGTGTCGGAGCTGCCGGAGTTGGATGGGGGGGACTGGGAGGATATCTGGGACTCCCCCTTTGGACACCTGGTCTCTTCTAGAGATCAGTTGATCCAGTTTAAATATTACACAAGTTTTATTATACTCCATACAGGCTTCACAAAATATACCCGGACTGCACGTCACAGTGTTGGTGCTGTCGAGCCGACTCTGCGGGTTTCTTACACATGATCTGGTCATGCCCCGGTGTACAGAATTACAGGTCATTAATTATAACCTTCATCACTAAACTGACCACAATTCCTATACCCCAAAAGATAGAGATTTGCCTGCTTGGCTTGGTGGATGGTCTTGCCCCTTTGAGGGCAGTTCGTACACTACTAGGATTGCTTCTCTTCTATGCCAGGAAACTTATCATACTCAAGTGGAGAACTCCCACAACTGCCCTTACCCTGAATGCATGGAAATCATTAGTCAACCTTGCAATACCTTTATATAAAGAAACATACTCTAGCAGAGGATGCCCCCTAAAGTTTCAAAAGGTTTGGAACATATGGCTAGAGTCTGAAACAACAACTGTAGAACAAGAAGACCCTGTAGGATTACCAGTCTGATTTGATTTACATATGAAATGATGGTTCCTCTGACTGCCCCCCCAGGGGTGCATTCTGACTGGCCACGTGCCTATAACTGCCCACATGTTGAAGACTTTTTCTTGGGTGATACCTGTCGTATATCACATATCTATGTAACTTGCTGAGCATTACACTTATCCTGTTATTTTTGTTATTTTTAGCAGCAAGCTACGGGGTTGTTTTGTTGTTCGTTTAACTAGTTTAGGCCAGTAGTTAAGGTATGGTATGCCTTGCCTTGCTTTATACACTTTGAGCCGGGGAATGCCCAGAGGCTCTGTTATGTAACTTTTTTTTCTAAAATAAATAAAAAGAATTAAAAAAAAAAAAAGGGGACAAACCTTATTGTACTGGAGCATTTTGTCATTTGGTATAAGGAAAAAAGTAGATTTCTCACCAGAACAGCTCAGAACACAAAGCCATAAGCCCTCGGGTCTGGAAGAGGTTAAAGTGACACTACACGCTATCTTTATTCTCCAAAAATAATTCATACAAATCCACTACTTAATGGCCTTGTAATTGCATGGGTTGTCAACTACAGATTGGTTATTATTGAAAGAGATTGATCAGAAAAGCAACTGATAATTTAGTAAAGCATCTATGCATGACTATCATTACCCTACCCTCTCCCCAGACTGACAATGCTGCTGTCAAGAGATGTCTCCATTGCTCCTCCATCCAGAGAGGAGACACCCTAAGATAAGAAATGTGCTTCTGGCTCAATCACCCAGTGAAGATATAGGGAGAAAAAGCCTAAAAAATAATACAAATGCAGCCACCATACTTAAGGATCTGTAAGCCGCAATATATTACACATTCGTTTTTGAGTTTCACACTGTGCCATGGGATGGCCATAGGTGTACATACCTGTACTACTTCATTTTGTGCTATATGTACAGAAAATGATTAGACCACACAAAACTAAGTTTAGCTTCAAGTTTAATTCTCAGTACCCAACATCATTTTCTCACCAGTGGTAGATTTAGTTCAGTTTGTTACATTCTATATTTTTCATATTTTCAAACTAGCTGCGCTGCATTTGGGAGACGTTATTGAAATTTCTTCCACACGCCTTTGTAATGGTTCTAATGATGGGACCATAATAAAATGTCATTTGCACAGTTATTACCTCTGCAATCTTCCATCTGGTTCCTTATTTTTAGAGAACTACAGTGTAAAACTGAGTTTTACACTGTGGCTCTCTAAAAATAAGGAATCAGATGGAAAATTGCAGAGGTGCACTATAGAGCAAGTGTACTAGTACTTAGTTTTTCGGGTACCACATTGAACTGAAGAAAGAAGAAAAAGCATATACAGTACTAATAGTGCAAAGAATCTTAGGAATTTATGACTCAAGTTGGAAAGACCTTTCTACCATCTGTTGGGGATGAAAATCAGTGCCCATTATTTCAAACTTGCACGTGCACACAAGATAATCCAGAGCCAGAACCTCTACAATGTTAATGACATTTCAGAATGAGCACCCTAAAATTGTCCTTCAAATAAATCACTTCAGTTTTGCATCTTCCCAACTTGTGAATGAAGTGTCTTCCTCAAACCTTTGCATGCATCAATGCCAAAAGTGAGTCCCACCACCATTAATAATGTGCTCTCACCTTAACATGTGGACCTATTATCTCAAACATTACTGTAGGTCAACAGCGCCTTCCCCTTTAAGGGGTCTATTCCCAGGGGTCCACCAATCTTCCCTCCTGGAGCTCTCTCCACTGGTTCCTGTGTAAATCACCACCAATCTCACATTCCAATGGCTCCTCTGCTCAAAAAAGAAAAGTTAGCATAATGTTTTACTGTAATCACACAAATCCATTTATTAAAAGCAAGCTATAAAACAATGCCCTTTGATAAATCCACGTGACCATGACAAAATGAGTCAGGACGTCATTGCGTCTACCTGGAAGTGCCACCGGATTGCTGAAACCAGGTGATGCTGCTACGCCTTAAGGGGACACTGCACCCATATATGTGGAAAGCTTTTATCTTGTGAGTGTATATGTTTTATTGCATTTATTTATTTCATTTTTTTATTCATTGCATCCAAAGAACAACCCAAAATAAGTTCTCCTGCATCTGACGATCACAGCAATACCACATATATGTATGTTATGTGTTGTTTGTACCCATAATACAGCCCACTAACTATAGTGCGCATTTTGCTTTTTTTTATCCAACCTGAAACACACTGACACTGACACTAATTGACACAGATAATAATTTAAAATGCAATTTTTATAAACTTTACCTAAAATATAGTTACCTTTGAGCCTGGCCTTGACCCTAACGCTAACCCTGACACAGACCTAGATCAAACCTTGATCTAGCAATTTTTTTCTATATTTTTGTTTTTATTTGTTTACATTTTTCTCCTCTACATTGTATCTTTCTCTCCATTCAGAGGAATAGGAATACACAGGGCGGGCTTTAAAGTGACTATTCACTGTGAAACCCAATCAGAGGCCATCACAGCGATCAGGTGATCGGGAACTAGGCTTTCCGGTTCCCAACCATTAGTACAGGACCCAGTGCAGGACGCTTCCAGCAGAAAGACATGTACGCATATATGTGGACCCACTTGGCTAGGCCACATATATGTGTACAGTCGGTGGCAAGGGGTTAAAGAAGAACTTGAGGAGTAATGCATTTAGAGTGCAGTGGTCAGGAGTATGTTATATACAACCCAGTGTACAGAGTGCAGTAGTCAGGAGTATTAAATATACGACACAGTGTATATAGTGTGGGGCTCAGTGAAGGGGCCAGCATAGACACCCCCCCCAGCACAGACCCCTCAGTACAGACACCCCCCTCCCAGGGCAGGACTTAGGGTGGTGGGGGCCCCTGGGCTTGAGTCACTTTCGGGCCCTACCTTCTATACATTACTTTAAACCTTTAGTTTCCTTTTAAGCGCGCCATTCTGATACCGTTTGTCCGCCATTACATCACTGTCTAATGCAGACAGGTTTTCTCAACGGCAGTAAACGAGGCACTATGTAACTGCCAATAACCAATCAGCAAATCTCAAGATAAGAGCTTAAGGAATTTTAAGGGAAAAAACTTTCATTCAAATGCTCATCAATGCAGCCTTGCACAGCGTCCATCTGCATGCTTGTGCAGTGTCATTTGCAGCCTTGTCAGTGTCATTTGCAGCTTTGCAGCCTCCATCTGCAGCCTTATCAGTGTCCATCTGCAGCCTTGCCCTTGTCATTTGCAGCCTTGCCCAGGCTGCAGTTAAACTGCAGTGACTTGTCAGTGTCACTGCAGTTTAAATATGGTGCTGCCGAGATACACAGAGCTGGTCCTGTGTATCTCGGCTCCTGACAGCTTTTCTCGGCTCCTCTCGCAGTCCCGCCCAGTCCCGCCCTATGGTGGACATAACACAGGTCCAATAGCGGGACTAGGCGGGACTGGGTGTGACTGTGAGCGGAGCCGAGCGCCGCTGATATACATACATAGCCGAGTGTACACGGCTAGCTCCGCTCACAGTCCCGCCCAGTCCCTGTGTTATGTCCATCATAGGGCGGGACTAGGCGTGACTGTCAGCGGAACTAGCCGAGTATAGCCGAGTACACTCAGCTGAGGCCCGCGGGGCCCCCTATTGGGCGGGGGGCCCGCCCAACATATATATATCCACTGCATACCAGTCTAGCCAAGCCTATATCTGACTGCAGGCCATTGCTGCTGTACATTTTCAATGACAATTTCAGGTAGGCAGGCAGGTGATTCAGTGATCTGCAGTGCATAAAGATATATATACAGTCTCCTACATATATATCCACTGCATTAGTCTGCATAGTCTAGCCAAACCTATACCTGACTGAAGGCCATTGCTGGTGTAATTTTTCTAGTAAACTTCAGGTGGTGCTTTGCTAATTCAATTTTACAGCATGTCTGGAAGGCCACCAAGGAAAGGCAGACACTCACAGGCCACTAAAAGAGGGCAAGCAGGCTCTGTGTCTACAGCCAACAGTGCTGGTTGTGGACACGGTGCATCCTCAGCATGTGGCCGTGGGGCACGCTTGTCCTTTTTTTCGACAGCTGGCCATGTTGAGCCACAACATGCAGAAGAGTTGGTAGAGTGGATCACAAAGCCGTCCTCATCCTCTGTCACCCAGGCTAAGACAAGTTTGGCTGCCAATGCAGCTGCCAAAGCGGCCTATTCCATCGGCTCAATGGCATCAGTCACTGCTTCCCTACCCCCACCATCATGTCCTGAGGAGTCCCCCGAACTGTTAGACCACAGTGTCGGGTACATGCTGCAGGAGGATGTGCAGCATTTCGAAGGCTCCGATGATGGTACCTAGGTTGAGGATGAAGGCAGTAACATGAGCCCAGAGAGAGGGGGTGCTCAAGAAGGACAAGAAACTGGCAGTCATGTTCCCCCAGCTGCAGCATACTGCCAGGTTTGCTCCAGTGGCGAGGAGGGAGGGGATGGTGAGGTCACTGACTCTACGTGGGTGCCTGATAGAAGAGAGGAGGAGGAGGAGGGGGAGGAGAAGGAGGAGGAGACACATCTCCAACGAGGCCCTCCAGGGGCCAGCTTAAGGACAGTCAACTGACTGCATCACACCGCAGAGCTCTGCATGTGCAGGGCGCTGCTGACTCCGTGCATTTTTTCAAAAGTTCTTTGGTGTGGGCCTTTTTTGAGACGTGTGCAGCAGATAGCACAGTTGCTGTTTGCAACATATGTCTGAAGCGTATCAAGAGTGGCCAAAACAGCAGCTGCTTGGGCACCACATGCTTGACCAGACATATGTCGAGCTCCCATGCAGTCCGTTGGCAACAGTACTTAAAAGACCCACACCAAAGAACAAAGCCGACCTCTCCTTGCTCCTAATCAGCTGGGATCTCCAACCCCACTATACCTTCAGTCCTCTCAGAGATCTGCACTGAGAGGAATGAAGGTGTAGAATTAGGTGTCCCAAGCACTTGCGGGCAATCTGCTAGCTGTACTCCTAAATCCGATTGTAGCAGGCAAATTTCTCTACCCCAGTTGCTAAACAGTCGATAGAAATTCTGTCCCAGCCATTCACATGCTCAGCAGCTGAATGCTAGTTTGGCTAAATTGCTAGCACTCTGCTAAACTGCTGCCTTTTCAGCTGGTAGACTCTGCCCCCTTTCGGAATTTGTGGAATGTGCGGTACCTCAGTGGCAGGTTCCCAAACGCCATTTCTTTTCTTGGAAGGCCATTCCGGCTCTCTACCAGCATGTGGAAGGCAATGTCTTGGCCTCGTTGGACAGGGTGGTCAGCGGTAAGGTGCATATTACTGCTGACTCATGGTCCAGCAGGCATGGACAGGGACGTTACCTTTCTTTCACGGCGCACTGGGTAACCCTGCTGGCAGCTGGGAAGGATGCAGGACAGGGTACAGTAATGTTGGAGCTTGTTCCGCCACCACGCCTCCAAAATGCTGGTAGTGGTGATTCTGCCACACCTCTCTCCTCCACCCCCTCCTCTTCTTCTTCCTCTATGGCCTCTTCCTGTGCAGATTTGTCCTCGGAACTAGCGGTACTCTGTAAGTGTTCTAGGGGCTATGCAAGCACTCAGGCAAAAAGATGCCATGGGGTGCTTGAGTTGGTCTGCTTAGGGGACAGGAGCCACACTGGGGCAAAGATTCTAGCAGCTCTGCAGGGGCAGGTTCAGAGATGGCTGACGCCACGCCAGCTTCCGCCAGGAATGGTGGTTTGCGACAATGGCACAAACCTCCTCTCCACCCTCCGACAGGGACACTTGTTGAACCATGTTCCCTGTTTGGCTCATGTCCTTAATTTGGTGGTGCAGCGGTTCTTGTGTAGGTACCCGGGCTTACAGGATCTCCTGAGGCAGGCCAGGAAAGTCTTTGGGCATTTCCGCCGGTCATATAATGGCAGTGCTCGAGCTGGCTAACCTTCAAAAGGAATGCAACCTGCCCAAGAACCACCTCATCTGTGACATGCCCACCAGGTGGAACTCAACGTTGGCAATGCTGCAGCGGCTGCACACGCAGCAGAGGGCAATCAATGAGTACCTGTGCGAGTATGGCACCAGGTCAGGGTCAGGGGAGCTTGGCTTTTTTTCGCCACGCTAGTGGCTAATGATCAAGGATGCATGCACTCTCCTGTCACCATTTGAGGAGGCCACGAGGATGGTGAGCAGTGACAGTGCATGCATCAGTGATACTGTCCCTCTTGTCTTCCTGTTGGAGCACACGCTGCATGGAATAATGGACAGGGCACTTGAGGCAGAACAGAGAGAGGAAGAGGAGGACTTCCTTACCTCTCAAGGCCCCCTTTTTTCAGACAGTATTCCTGCGGGCCCACCTTTGACACAGGAAGAGGAGGAGAAGGAGGAGGAGGATTGTGTCAGCATGGAGGTGGAGCCTGGCACTCAGCATCAGCAGCAGTCTTCAAGGGATCATTTTCAGTCCCCAGAAACACATGGACTTGTACATGGCTGGGAGGAGGTGGCTGCGGATCATGTCGTCCTTAGTGACCCAGAGGACTCCGGACCAAATGCCTCAGCAAACCTACGCTGCATGGCCTCCCTGATCCTGCAAAGCCTGGGAAAGGACACTCGGATTTGTGGTATCAAAGAGAGGGATCAGTGCTGGCTGGCAACTCTTCTTGATCCATGTTACAAGCGTAAGGTTGCGGAACTTATCCAGCCTTCGCAGAGGGAGCAGAGGATGAAACATCTTCGGGAGGCCTTGCAGAAAGGTTTGTGCAATGCGTTTCCAGAGCCTGGGATACAATTTCCTGGTCCTCCTGGACAACGTGTTACTCAGGCTTCGGTCAGTCACAGAAGGAGCGGTGGAGAAGGTGGCTGTCTGACCAATGTGTTCAGACAATTTCTTAGTCCACAGCCCCAAGGTCTGATCGGTTCCAGCTACCATCGCCAGCATCTGATTTACATGGTGCAGGAATACCTTGGGGCAAGATCAGACTTGGAGACCTTTCCAACCGAAAATCCACTGGGTTACTGGGTCTTGAGGATGGATCGTTGGCCAGAGCTTGCACAGTATGCAATTGAGCTACTGGCCTGTCCTGCATCCAGCGTTCTATCTGAACACACATTCAGTGCTGCTGGAGGCTGTCACCAATCACAGAGTGTGCCTGTCCACAGACTCGGTTGATCAGCTCACCTTCAAAAAAATGAATGAGTCTTGGATCACCAGCTACCAAGCACCTGATGCTGATGTAACCGATTAATTTTTTATGAATGTGAGATCCCTTGAAGACTGCCTATGCTGATGCTGAGTGACTATCCTGTTATGCTGTGTGACTATCCTATTCCTCCTCAATGTTCATGTTGATAGCTTCTAAAAACATTTTTGGTTCTGGGCACCACCACCAGTGCCCAAAGCCCAATTTTTCTGCCCCTGTTTAACAGGGGCGTGTAATTACAATTTTTGCTGTAATATTTTGCAGCAATGTTCGTTCCTGCGCTCAACTAGAGTATCTGAGAGGGGTTGCAGTGTTGTGGCACCACCACCACCACCGCCTCCTAAGGCCCAATTTTTCTGCCCCTGTTTAACAGGGGCGCATAATTACAATTTTTGCTGTAATATTTCACAGCAGGGCATGTTCCTGTGCTCAACTAGAGTATCTGTGAGGGGTTGCAACATTGTGGCACCAGCACCAGTGCCTAAGGCCCAATTTTTCTGCCCCTGTTTAACAGTGGCACATAATTACAATTTTTGATCTAATATTTCACAGCAGGGCTCATTCCTGTGTTCAACAACAGAATCTGTGAGGGGTTACAGTGTTGTGGCACCACCACCACTGCCTAAGACCCAATTTTCCTGCCCCTGTTTAACAGGGGTGTGTAATTACAATTTTTGATCTAATATTTCACAGCAGGGCCCGTTCCTGCGCCCACCAAGAGTAACTGTGAGGGCTTACAGTGTTGTGGCACCACCACCAAAGGCCCAATTTTTCTGCCCCTGTTCAGCAGGAGCATGTAATTACAATTCTTGATATAATATTTCACAGCAGGGCCCATTCCAACACCCACCAAGAGTAACTGTAAGGGTTTACAGTGTTCTGGTACCACCAACACCTAAGGCCCACATTTCTGTCCCCTACTTTCAAACATCCGACTTACAAACAACTCCTACTTACAAATGGAGGGAGACAACAGGAAGTGAGAGGAAATCTACCCCTAGGAAGGGAAATTCTCTCCTGTATGCGTTAATATAGGAAAAAGGTGTCTCCACTGATGCTTTAATATCACCAATCCTTGTTTCCCTAAAAACCCCAAATTTTCAAAATCCAATTTTCATTGGGACAGAAAGTGAGGTGAAATCTTCTGAACAGGGGCACAGACAGTAAAACAAATGTTACAGGGGTGATGATAACCCTTCCCTATGTTATCCAAAAACCTTAAAAATAGATTTTTTGGCTGGAGCTACACTTAATAAAATGTACCTGTTCCAAATTACAAACAGATTCAACTTAAGAACAAACCTACAGTCCCTGTCTTGTTTGGACCGTCTGTATACTGCTGTTCAGAGTATATAGGGCCTGGGGGCCCCACACCTTTTCTTTTTTTAATTTGGGTGCTGGGTTCCCCTTAATATCCATACAAGACCCAAAGGGCCTGTAATGGGCTGGGGGGTTACCCATGCCATTTTTCTCAATAATTTTCATCCATATTGCGGGACCCGACATTACATTACAGCCGCAAGCAGTTTTGAATGACTTTTATTCCTTTAGAAATGTCATTTTGTGCAGGGACTGTTCTAAACACGGGAAACACTTTACAGGCATACTATAGACACCACCCATGTACGATATATAAAAGAATATTTCACTTTTATTTTTTCACTTTAACCACTTGCTTACTGGGCACTTAAACCCCCCTCCTGTCCAGACCAATTTTCAGCTTTCAGTGCTCTCACACTTTGAATGACAATTACTCAGTCATGCAACACTATACCCAAATAATTTTTTTGTCCTTTTTTCCATACAAATAGAGCTTTCTTTTGGTGGTATTTGATCACCTCTGGGTTTTTTATTTTTTGTGCTATAAATGAAAAAAAACGAAAATTTTGAAAAAAAACGAATTTTTCTTAATTTCTGTGATAAAATTTTGCAAATTGTTAATTTTTATTCATAAATTTTGGCCACAATTTATACTGCTACATATCTTTGGTAAAAACAACCCAAAATTAGTGGAAATTATTTGGTCTGTTTGAAAGTTTTAGAGTCTACAAGCTATGGTGCAAATCATAAAAAATGTATCACATCTGATTTACTGGTGGCCTATCTCATTTCTTGAGACCCTAACAAGCCAGGAAAGTACAAATGCCCCCCAAATGACCCCTTTTTGGAAAGTAGACATTTCAAGGTATTTAGTAAGAGGCATGGTGAGTTATTTTAAGTTGTAATTTTTTCCCACAAGTCTTTGCAATATTAAGATTTTTATTTTTTTATTTTTATTTTTTCACAAAATTGTCATTGGAATAGCTTATTTCTCTCACATGGCATGTGCATACCACAAATGACACCCCAAAACACATTCTGCTACTCCTCCTGAGTATAACGATACCACATGTGTGGGATTTTTTCACTGCCTGGGCACATACAGAGGCCCAACATGCAGGGAGCGCCATCAGGTGTTTTAGGAGCATAAATTACACATCTCATTTCTCAACCACCTATTACACTTTTGAAGGCCCTGGAGCACCAGGGCAATCGAAACACCCACAAAATGACACCATTTTGGAAAGCTAACACCCCAACGTATAATCTATGAGGCCTAATGAGTCTTTTGAATGGTTCATTTTTTTCCAGAAGTTTTTGGAAAATGTGGAAAAAAATGAAAACGCATTTTGTTTTACACAAAGTTGTACGTTTATAAGATATTTCCAACACATAGCATTTAGATAGCAAAAATGACACCACAAAATACATTCTGCTACTCCTCCTGAGTATTACAATACCACATGTGTGGAACTTTTTCACTGCTTGGCCACATACAGAGGCCCAACATGCAGGGCGCACCATCAGGTGTTCTAGGAGCAAAAATTACGCATCTCATTTCTCAACCACCTATTACACTTTTGAAGGCCCTGGAGCATCAGGACAATAGAAACACCCACAAAATGACTCCATTTTGGAAAGCTAACACCCCAACGTATAATCTATGATGCATAATAAGACTTTTGAATGGTTCATTTTTTTCCAGAGGTTTTTGGAAAATGTGGAAAAAAATGAAAACGCATTTTTTTTTCAACAAAGTTGTACGTTTATAAGATATTTCCAACACATAGCATTTAGATAGCAAAAATGACACCCCAAAATACATTCTGCTACTCCTCCTGAGTATTACAATACCACATGTGTGGTATTTTTTCACTGCCTGGTCACATACAGAGGCCCAACATGCAGGGGAGCACCATCAGGTGTTCTAGGAGCAAAAATTACACATCTCATTTCTCAACCACCTATTACACTTTTGAAGGCCCTGGAGCACCAGGACAATGGAAACACCCACAAAATGACCCCATTTTGGAAAGCTAACACCCCAACGTATAATCTATGAGGCCTAATGAGTCTTTTTAACGGTTCATTTTTTTCCAGAAGTTTTTGGAAAATGTGGAAAAAAATGAAAACGCATTTTTTTTTTACACAAAGTTGTGAGTTTATAAGATATTTCCAACACATAGCATTTTGATAGCAAAAATGACACCCCAAAATACATTCTGCTACTCCTCCTGAGTATTACAATACCACATGTGTGGGACTTTTTCACTGCTTGGCCACATACAGAGGCCCAACATGCAGGGAGCACCATCAGGTGTTCTAGGAGCAAAAATTACACATCTCATTTCTCAACCACCTATTACACTTTTGAAGGCCCTGGAGAATCAGGACAATAGAAACACCGACAAAATGACCCCATTTTGGAAAGCTAACACTCCAACGTATAATCTATGAGGCATAGTGAGACTTTTGAATGGTTCATTTTTTTCCAAAAATTTTTGGAAAATGTGGAAAAAAATGAAAACGCATTTTTTTTACACAAAGTTGTACGTTTATAAGATATTTCCAACACATAGCATTTAGATAGCAAAAATGACACCCCAAAATACATTCTGCTACTCCTCCTGAGTATTACAATACCACATGTGTGGAACTTTTTCACTGCCTGGCCACATACAGAGGCCCAACATGCAGGGGAGCACCATCAGGTGTTCTAGGAGCAAAAATTACACATCTCATTTTTCAACCACCTATTACACTTTTGAAGGCCCTGGAGCACCAGGACAATAGGAACACCCACAAAATGACCCCATTTTGGAAGGCTAACACCCCAACGTATAATCTATGAGGCATAATGAGACTTTTGAATGGTTAATTTTTTTCCAGAAGTTTTTGGAAAATGTGGAAAAAAATAAAAACGCATTTTTTTTACACAAAGTTGTACGTTTATAAGGAATTTCCAACACATAGCATTTAGATAGCAAACATGAAACCCCAAAATACATTCTGCTACTCTTCCTGAGTATGGCGATACCACATGTGTCAGACTTCTACACAGCCTGACCTCATACAGAGATCCAACATGCAAGGAACACCGTCAGGTGTTCCAGGAACACATAGCATGCACATACCATGAATTACACCCCAAAATACATTATGCTGAGCAAAGTGTAAACAAAAGATTACCTGTGGTTGTAGTAGCACAGTTGTACACAGGAGGATAGCACTGGTCCAGGCAGCAGGCAGGGACTTGGTCAGCAACGGCAAACACAATTGTCCAGGCAGCAGGCAGGGATACTGTCCATATACAGTCCAGGGTTAGTGCAGGCAGAGATATTGTCAGAAGTGCCATAAATATTGGTCCTGGTAGTAGGCAGGAACATGTGGTGTGGTCAGTGCAACAGGCAGGGACATAATGGCAGTACGTCCTACAGGCAGCAGTAGGGCCTCATTCAGGACAGAATGGGGACAGGGGTAGAGGCTTCTCCCACCCAAATCTCTTTGAAGCCTCCGAGTCTCCAGACCCTAATCTAGGAATGAGAAAACAAAAAAAAATTGTTTTCTTCATCCAGAAAAACAATTCTGGAGCCCCTCACATATGTGAGACCCCTGTGTTGAATCCCACTAGTCCAGTTGCAGGGTACAAGATCAGTCCAAGAGGCAGGCAAATATCATGGTCAAACAGTCCAAGGTCAGTTCCAGATCAGGCAGAGGTATGTACAGAATCGTTAGGCAGAAGCATGGTCGAATAACAGTCCAGGGTCAGTTCCAGATCAGGCAGCGTTATGTTCAGAATCGTTAGGCAGAAGCATGGTCGAATAACAGTCCAGGGTCAGTTCCAGATCAGGCAGCGGTATGTACAGAATCGGCAGGCAGAAGCGTGGTCGAATAACAAGCCAGGGTCAGTTACAGAACAGGTAGTGGCATAAGGGGCGTTAAGGTGTGTGAAGGAAGGAACTGAGGATTATGTTACCATACTTCATAATAATTCCTAATAATTTAGTGAAGTATGGTAACGGCGAAAGCATTCACCTATGCAGAGGCCTGGTTCGGAAGGGCATTTGGCACAGTAATAAGATGTGTCTCTTCTGACTCCTGCTCTGGTACACACCTTACATTATTTTTGATGTTGTTGGCCTGTTGGTCTGGGAGGGAGTCTATCTGGAAAGTGGCGTTTGGAGAGTCGACTAAGAACATCTGATCGGATGGTTTCTGGGGGGCCGTTCGGGAATATAAGGGCAGTGTAAATTTCCTCCTGGTAGCCAAGGAAGCGCTTGGGGTTTTGGGTGGAGTTACGGTAAATTACATATGAGTTGTATATGGCCAATTGAAAAAAATAAATTGCGACTTTCTTATACCCATGGTATGTCCGTCTTGTGGCAAGGTATGGTTCCAACATTTGGTCATTGAAGTCGACTCCCCCCATGTACAAATTATATTCATAAACGCATTTTGGTTTTTGAATGGGGCCATTTCTTCTAGGGATTTCTACAAAGGTATCATTGTGAATTGAAGATAACATATAGACATCTCTTCTGTCCCTCCACTTCACTGCCAAAATCTCCTTGTTCCGCAGACTTGCCGTTTCTCCTTTCCTCAACCTCTTATTGACAAGACTTTGAGGAAAGCCCTTCCGGTTCCTTTTTATGGTTCCACATGCAGGCGTCTTCTTCCGGTGAAGGTTGTGGAACAGGGGCAGAGATGTGTAGAAGTTATCTACGTACAGGTGGTAGCCTTTTTCCAGTAGGGGGTATATCAGGTCCCAAACAATTTTCCCGCTTGATCCCAAGTAGTCCGGGCAATTAGGGGGTTGCAGCTGGGTGTCCTTCCCTTCGTACACTTTGAAGGCATACATGTACCCTGTGACACGGTCACATAGTTTGTACACCTTCACCCCATAGCGGGCCCTTTTGCTGGGGATAAATTGCTTAATTTTAAGCCTGCTACTAAATTTAACAAGGGACTCATCCACACATATATGTTGGTCCGGGGTAAACAGCTGGGGGAATAATTCAGAAAAATAATTTAATATTGGCCGAATTTTGAAAAGCCTGTCATAATTTGGGTCATTTCGGGGAGGGCACTGGGTGTTATCATTAACCACTTAAGGACCGCCTAACGCCGATTTACGTCGGCAAGGCGGCACGGGCAGGCAAAATCACGTACATGTACGTGATTTGCCTCTAGCGGGTGGGGGGTCCGATCGGACCCCCCCCCGGTGCCCGAAGCGGTCCCGTTCTGTTCCCCGGCGATCCGAGATGAGGGGGAGGCCATCCGTTCGTGGCCCCCCCCTCGCGATCGCCGCCGGCCAATGGGAACACTCCTTTGCTGCTGTATGCTAAACAGCAGCAAAGGAAATGATGTCATCTCCCCTCGGCTCGGTATTTTCCGTTCCAGCGCCGAGGGGAGAAGACATCAATGTGAGTGCACAACACACACACACACAGTAGAACATGCCAGGCATACAAAACACCCCGATCCCCCCCCCGATCGCCCCCCGATCCCCCCCCAATCACCCCCCCCCCCCTGTCACAAACTGACACCAGCAGGTTTTTTTTTTTTTTTTTTTTTTTTTTTTCTGATTACTGCATAGTGTCAGTTTGTGACAGTTACAGTGTTAGGGCAGTGAATATTACCCCCCTTTAGGTCTAGGGTACCCCCCTAACCCCCCCCTAATAAAGTTTTAACCCCTTGATCACCCCCTGTCACCAGTGTTGCTAAGCGATCATTTTTCTGATCGCTGTATTAGTGTCACTGGTGACGCTAGTTAGTGAGGTAAATATTTAGGTTCGCCGTCAGCGTTTTATAGTGACAGGGACCCCCATATACTTCCTAATAAATGTTTTAACCCCTTGATTGCCCCCTAGTTAACCCTTTCACCACTGATCACCGTATAACCGTTACGGGTGACGCAGGTTAGTTCGTTTATTTTTTATAGTGTCAGGGCACCCGCCGTTTATTACCTAATAAAGGTTTAGCCCCCTGATCGCCCGGCGGTGATATGCGTCGCCCCAGGCAGCGTCAGATTAGCGCCAGTACCGCTAACACCCACGCACGCAGCATGCGCCTCCCTTAGTGGTATAGTATCTGATCGGATCAATATCTGATCTGATCAGATCTATACTAGCGTCCCCAGCAGTTTAGGGTTCCCAAAAACACAGTGTTAGCGGGATCAGCCCAGATACCCGCTAGCACCTGCGTTTTGCCCCTCCGCCCAGCCCACCCAAGTGCAGTATCGATCGATCACTGTCACTTACAAAACACTAAACGCATAACTGCAGCGTTCGCAGAGTCAGGCCTGATCCCTGCGATCGCTAACAGTTTTTTTGGTAGCATTTTGGTGAACTGGCAAGCAAGCACCAGGCAGCGTCAGGTTAGCGCCAGTACCGCTAACACCCACGCACGCACCGTACACCTCCCTTAGTGGTATAGTATCTGATCGGATCAATATCTGATCCGATCAGATCTATACTAGCGTCCCCAGCAGTTTAGGGTTCCCAAAAACGCAGTGTTAGCGGGATCAGCCCAGATACCTGCTAGCAACTGCGTTTTACCCCTCCGCCCGGCCCAGCCCAGCCCACCCAAGTGCAGTATCGATCGATCACTGACACTTACAAGGCACTAAACGCATAACTGCAGCGTTCGCAGAGTCAGGCCTGATCCCTGCGATCGCTAACAGTTTTTTTGGTAGCATTTTGGTGAACTAGCAAGCACCGGCCCCAGGCAGCGTCAGGTTAGCGCCAGTACCGCTAACACCCACGCACGCAGCATACGCCTCCTTTAGTGGTATAGTATCTGAACGGATCAATATCTGATCCGATCAGATTAGATCTATACTAGCGTCCCCAGCAGTTTAGGGTTCCCAAAAACGCAGTGTTAGCGGGATCAACCCAGATACCTGCTAGCACCTGCGTTTTGCCCCTCCGCCCGGCCCAGTCCAGCCCACCCAAGTGCAGTATCGATCGATCACTGTCACTTACAAAACACTAAACGCATAACTGCAGCGTTCGCAGAGTCAGGCCTGATCCCTGCGATCACTAACAGTTTTTTTGGAAGCTTTTTATTGAACTGGCAAGCACCAGCGGCCTAGTACACCCCGGTCGTAGTCAAACCAGCACTGCAGTAACACTTGGTGACGTGGCGAGTCCCATAAGTGCAGTTCAAGCTGGTGAGGTGGCAAGCACAAGTAGTGTCCCGCTGCCACCAAAAAGACAAACACAGGCCCGTCGTGCCCATAGTGCCCTTCCTGCTGCATTCGCCAATCCTAATTGGGAACCCACCACTTCTGCAGCGCCCGTACTTCCCCCATTCACATCCCCCAACGAAATGCAGTCGGCTGCATGAGAGGCATTTTTATGTGCTCCCGAGTACCCCTACCCAACGAACCCCCCCCAAAAAGCTGTCGTGTCTGCAGCAAACGCGGATATAGGCGTGACACCCGCTATTATTGTCTCTTCTGTCCTGACAATCCTGGTCTTTGCATTGGTGAATGTTTTGAACGCTACCATTCACTAGTTGAGTATTAGCGTAGGGTACAGCATTGCACAGACTAGGCACACTTTCACAGGGTCTCCCAAGATGCCATCGCATTTTGAGAGACCCGAACCTGGAACCGGTTACAGTTATAAAAGTTAGTTACAAAAAAAGTGTAAAAAAAAAAAATATATATATAAAATAAAAAAAAATAGTTGTCGTTTTATTGTTCTCTCTCTCTATTCTCTCTCTCTATTGTTCTGCTCTTTTTTTTACTGTATTCTATTCTGCAGTGTTTTATTGTTATTGTTATTGTTATTGTTATTATGTTTTATCATGTTTGTTTTTCAGGTATGTAATTATTTATACTTTATTGTTTACTGTGCTTTATTGTTAACCATTTTTTTGTCTTCAGGTACGCCATTCACAACTTTGAGTGGTTATACCAGAATGATGCCTGCAGGTTTAGGTATCATCTTGGTATCATTCTTTTCAGCCAGCGGTCGGCTTTCATGTAAAAGCAATCCTAGCGGCTAATTAGCCTCTAGACTGCCTTTACAAGCCGTGGGAGGGAATGCCCCCCCCCCCCCACCGTCTTCCGTGTTTTTCTCTGGCTCTCCTGTCTCAACAGGGAACCTGAGAATGCAGCCGGTGATTCAGCCAGCTGACCATAGAGCTGATCAGAGACAAGAGTGGCTCCAAACATCTCTATGGCCTAAGAAACCGGAAGCTACGAGCATTTTATGACTTAGATTTCGCCGGATGTAAATAGCGCCATTGGGAAATTGGGGAAGCATTTTATCACACCGATCTTGGTGTGGTCAGATGCTTTGAGGGCAGAGGAGAGATCTAGGGTCTAATAGACCCCAATTTTTTCAAAAAAGAGTACCTGTCACTACCTATTGCTATCATAGGGGATATTTACATTCCCCGAGATAACAATAAAAATGATTTAAAAAAAAAAAAAATGAAAGGAACAGTTTAAAAATAAGATAAAAAAGCAAAAAAATAATAAAGAAAAAAAAAAAAAAAAAAAAAAGCACCCCTGTCGCCCCCTGCTCTTGCGCTAAGGCGAACGCAAGCGGCGGTCTGTCGTCAAACGTAAACAGCAATTGCACCATGCATGTGAGGTATCGCCGCGAAGGTCAGATCGAGGGCAGTAATTTTTGCAGTAGACCTCCTCTGTAGATCTAAAGTGGTAACCTGTAAAGGCTTTTAAAGGCTTTTAAAAATGTATTTATTTTGTTGCCACTGCACGTTTGTGCGCAATTGTAAAGCATGTCATGTTTGGTATCCATGTACTCGGTCTAAGATCATCTTTTTTATTTCATCAAACATTTGGGCAATATAGTGTGTTTTAGTGCATTAAAATTTAAAAAAGTGTGTTTTTTCCCCAAAAAATGCGTTTGAAAAATCGCTGCGCAAATACTGTGTGAAAAAAAAAAATGAAACACCCACCATTTTAATCTGTAGGGCATTTGCTTTAAAAAAATATATAATGTTTGGGGGTTCAAAGTAATTTTCTTGCAAAAAAAAAAAAACTTTTTCATGTAAAAAATAAGTGTCAGAAAGGGCTTTGTCTTCAAGTGGTTAGAAGAGTGGGTGATGTGTGACATAAGCTTCTAAATGTTGTGCATAAAATGCCAGGACAGTTCAAAACCCCCCCAAATGACCCCATTTTGGAAAGTAGACACCCCAAGCTATTTGCTGAGAGGCATGTCGAGTCCATGGAATATTTTATATTGCGACACAAGTTGCGGGAAAGAGACAAATTTTTTTTTTTTTTTTTTTTTTTTTGCACAAAGTTGTCACTAAATGATATATTGCTCAAACATGCCATGGGAATATGTGAAATTACACCCCAAAATACATTCTGCTGCTTCTCCTGAGTACGGGGATACCACATGTGTGAGACTTTTTGGGAGCCTAGCCGTGTACGGGACCCCGAAAACCAAGCACCGCCTTCAGGCTTTCTAAGGGGCGTGAATTTTTGATTTCACTCTTCACTGCCTATCACAGTTTCGGAGGCCATGGAATGCCCAGGTGGCACAAAACCCCCCCAAATGACCCCATTTTGGAAAGTAGACACCCCAAGCTATTTGCTGAGAGGTATAGTGAGTATTTTGCAGACCTCACTTTTTGTCACAAAGTTTTGAAATTTGAAAAAAGAAAAAAAAAAAAAGTTTTTTCTTGTCTTTCTTCATTTTCAAAAACAAATGAGAGCTGCAAAATACTCACCATGCCTCTCAGCAAATAGCTTGGGGTGTCTACTTTCCAAAATGGGGTCATTTGGGGGGGGTTTGTGCCACCTGGGCATTCCATGGCCTCCGAAACGGTGTTAGGCAGTGAAGAGTAAAATCAAAAATTCACGCCCTTAAAAACGCTGAAGGCGGTGATTGGTTTTCGGGGCCCCGTACGCGGCTAGGCTCCCAAAAAGTCCCACACATGTGGTATCCCCATACTCAGGAGAAGCAGCTAAATGTATTTTGGGGTGCAATTCCACATAGGCCCATGGCCTGTGTGAGCAATATATCATTTAGTGACAACTTTGTGCAAAAAAAAAAAAAAAAAAAAAAAAAGTGTCACTTTCCCGCAACTTGTGTCAAAATATAAAATATTCCATGGACTCAATATGCCTCTCAGCAAATAGCTTGGGGTGTCTACTTTCCAAAATGGGGTCATTTGGGGGGGGGTTGTGCCACCTGGGCATTCCATGGCCTCCGAAACTGTGATAGGCAGTGAAGAGTGAAATCAACAAGTTACACCCTTAGAAATCCTGAAGGCGGTGATTGGTTTTCGGGGTCCCATACGCGGCTAGGCTCCCAAAAAGTCCCACACATGTGGTATCCCCGTACTCAGGAGAAGTAGCTGAATATATTTTGGGGTGCAATTCCACATAGGCCCATGGCCTGTGTGAGCAATATATCATTTAGTGACAACTTTTTGTAAATATTTTTTTTTTTTTTTTTTTTTGTCATTATTCAATCACTTGGGACAAAAAAAATAAATATTCAATGGGTTCAACATGCCTATCAGCAATTTCCTTGGGGTGTCTACTTTCCAAAATGGGGTCATTTGGGGGGGTTTTGTACTGCCCTGCCATTTTAGCACCTCAAGAAATGACATAGGCAGTCATAAACTAAAAGCTGTGTAAATTCCAGAAAATGTACCCTAGTTTGTAGACGCTATAACTTTTGCGCAAACCAATAAATATACGCTTATTGACATTTTTTTTACCAAAGACATGTGGCCGAATACATTTTGGCCTAAATGTATGACTAAAATTGAGTTTATTGGATTTTTTTTATAACAAAAAGTAGAAAATATCATTTTTTTTCAAAATTTTCGGTCTTTTTCCGTTTATAGCGCAAAAAATAAAAACTGCAGAAGTGATCAAATACCATCAAAAGAAAGCTCTATTTGTGGGAAGAAAAGGACGCAAATTTCGTTTGGGTACAGCATTGCATAACCGCGCAATTAGCAGTTAAAGCGACGCAGTGCCAAATTGGAAAAAGACCTCTGGTCCTTAGGCAGCATAATGGTCCGGGGCTCAAGTGGTTAAAATGAAGGAACCTCATTATCATTTGGTATCTGGTTCTGGGCATTACCTTGGAGAAGATTGGCCTATAGCAAATGTGAGGCCTAAAAAAACCTTCAACTCCTCCACCGTTAGGTCTCTCCACTCGTAGGGACGGGCATAATAGGACGTTGGGTTATTTAAAATAAATTGCTGTGCATAAAGGTTGCACTG
Source organism: Aquarana catesbeiana (assembly GCF_042186555.1). Taxonomy (NCBI): domain Eukaryota; kingdom Metazoa; phylum Chordata; class Amphibia; order Anura; family Ranidae; genus Aquarana; species Aquarana catesbeiana. Next base: position 180,259,865 of record NC_133336.1, read on the forward strand.
GGCCACAATTGTTGATAACATGTCCTCTGTAAAAATTAAATCAAAAAAATTGATTGGGGAAAAATTTTCCGTGTCCACCTGGACTCCTGGCTGGGCAGTGAAAGGGGGAATGTTGGCTTCTCCTGAATTAGGAGAAAGCCACAAGGGGTTTTGAAGGGCATAGGGAAGGCTGGCATGGGTCCTTGGCCTTTTTTGCGGAGGTACTGCGGTGCTGGTGGAAGGCACTGCGGTGCTGGTGGAAGGCACTGCGGTGCTGGTGGATGCCACTGCCTCCACACTAGAATGCCTTCGTTTGGCGGGCCGAATATCTTCCTCCTCTGAGTCACTCAGTGTTCCACTACTGAGGACGTCCGACTCAGAATCGGAGTTTGAAATGGAATCCGAACAAGAGAGCTCCCCGTTGCTCTCGTCGGCCTGGGAAAGAATCTGGTATGCCTCCTCGGTGGAAAAGACTCTTTTGGTCATGCTTGCTGGTGATGATGCGACTTCACAGGTGTGTGCTAAGCTGATGAGGCGGTGCTGATGAGCACAGATGGGCACTGAGGTGGCACAGAGGGGCACTGATGAGGTGGCACAGAGGGGCACTGATGAGGTGGCACAGAGGGGCACTGGTGAGGTGGCACAGAGGGGCACTTATGAGGTGGAACAGATGTGCACTGATGAGGCAGCACAGATGTGCACTGATGAGGCGGTACTGATGAGGCTGCACAGATGTGCACTGATGAGGCAGCACAGATGTGCACTGATTACACAGATGGGCACTGATGAGGCGGCACAGATGGGCACTGTTGGAGCTGCACAGACAGGCACTGATGAAGCTGCACAGATAGGCACTGATGAAGCTGCACAGATAGGCACTGATGAAGCTGCACAGATAGGCACTGATTGATTGCACAGATGTGCACTGAGGCGGCACAGATGGGGACTGATTTATGGCACAGATATGCACTGATGAGGTGGCACTGATGAGATGGCACAGATGGGCACTGAGGTGGCACAGATGGGCACTGAGGTGGTACAGATGGGCACTGATGAGGCGGAACAGTTGTGCACTGATTGATTGCACTGATGAGGTGGCACAGATGTGCACTTATGAGGTGGCACAGATGTGGCGGCACAGATGGGCACTGATGAGGCGGCACAGATGGGCACTGATGAGGTGGCACAGGTGGGCACTGATGAGGCAGCACAGATGTACACTGATTGCACAGATGTGCACTGATGAGGCGGCGCAGATGGGCACTGATTGGCACAGGTGGGCACTGATGAGTTGGCACAGATGGGCACCGATGAGGTGGCACAGGTGGGCACCGATGAGGTGGCACAGGTGGGCACCGATGAGGTGGCACAGGTGGGCACTGATTGCAGATGTGCACAGATGTCTGGACACTGATCACCAATAGCACAGATGGGCACAGGTGAGCACAGATTGGCACAGGTGGGCACCGATTGGCACAGGTGGGCACTGACTGGCACAGATCCCACTGTACTGTTTGAGCACTGTTTGGGCACTGTTTGGGCACTTTTACAACAGGTAAATGGATGGTAGAACTCACACAAGGCACAGATCACTGCAGTATCCTCTCTCTCCTCACACGCGGTCTCTGTGTGAAGAGAGAGAGATGGCAACGAGAGATGATCTCATATGTTTACATTTGAGATCATCTCTCATTGGAACCGGCGATCGCGCTGTAAACGGCCGCTGTGATTGGCTGTTTACCGAGATCTGTGACTGGCTGTGTCCAAGGGACACGGCCAGCACAGAATTTCCCCGATACACGCACGTGAGCGCGCACGGGGAACGAGGAAAGGGGAGGACGTCCTATGACGGCCTCCCGGAGATTGAGGTCCGCGCTGTAGCCGTCATTCGGCTATGGCCCGGACCTCAAGGGGTTAAGCATCATTAAAATCACTGCTCCTGAAAAAACGGCCGTTTTTAAAACTTTCTTTTGCATTGACACATGTCCCCAGGGGCAGGACCCGGGTCCCCAAACCCTTTTTAGGACAATAACTTGTATATTAACCTTTAAAATTCGCACTTTTGATTTCTCACGTTCGAACCCCATAGACTTTAACGGTGTTCGAATGTTCGCGAACTTTCAGTCCGTTCGCATGTTCTGGATGCAACCAAACTGGGGGGTGTTCAGCTCATCCCTAATACTTACCTCCTCTGTGCAAGGGTTTTGCACAGAGCAGCCCTGATCCTCCCCTTCTGGGGTCCCTCAGCGGCGATCCTGGCTCCTCCTCTTCTCGAGTGCCCCATTGGAGAGCCGCTTTCCAAGGGGGCACTTGTGCGGGCGTGGTCCCCGAGTCCTGCTGCTGCGTCCATTGACACAGACAACAGGAATCGACCTCGTCCCCGACTCCCGTGTCATTGGATTTGATTGACAGCAGCAGGAGCCAATGACTCCCGCTACAATCAATTTATCCAAAGAGGACCCGAGACAGTGGCTGGAGCTGCTGAGCTTGTCCCTGTTGCTGGAAAGATCAGGTTCAGGTTAATAAAAGGGTGGCTCTGGGGGACAGCTGCACTACAGAAGGTTTTTCACTTAGAATGCATTAAGGTGAAAAACCTTGAGGGTTTACAACTCCTTTACCTGCTGCTGTCAAGAGAGCAGGGGGTGCTGATTCTCTGGGGGTGCTGTGGCCGCCCAACTTTTTTTTTTCTTCAGCAAAACTTTATTTTGCATGTCAGAGAGTGAATCTTTGTGAAAGAGGATGTCAGAAGGAAGTGTGGTTAATTAAGAATTTAGTGGTTTGTAAAGTAGAACTAATGGTTAAAAAAGTAGGTTATCAGCACAATGGAAAATGAAACTAGTCAGACATTGGGAAATGAGTAGAAAAACCGCTCGAGTGTCAGTGGGGGCTTAAAAAACTGGTTTACAAAAAGAAAATTCTATTGACTTACTTATTCCTAAAGTGGTTGTAAACCCTTCCAAATACCTAGTGAAGTGACTGGCCCCAGGGAATACACAAAGGTGAAACAAATCCTCCTACATAAGTTGTGCCTGTTTATCTGCCGTCTTCTGTTCTCTACATCCGTTCAAAGTGCTCAACTTTGTAACAGCTTGCCTAAGAGTTTAGAAAAAAGGGGACGGGGAGCGAGAGCTTTGAGAGCTGATTGGAGGGAAGAGACACACCCCCTCCACACAGCACACAGGAACAGAGCTGAGGCTGTCAATCAGCTGGAGATCCCTCCCCTGTCACCATTTTTCTCTTGGTGTCAGAAAAACTTTTCAGAAGTGATTCATGCTGATAGCAGAGGAATGAAGCAGCAGACAGAAATTTCACTTAGTGCTCTGGATTGAGACAAGTACACACTATAGAGGGGTATGCTTTATTCATATTTCATGTCTGTGGTTTATAACCACTTTAACTTAGAAAAGTCCCTTCTATTGCTCTCAGCCTCCTCCAAATCTCCCAATTCCTTTTTGTTGCTGTGATCAGACTTCCTGTTAGAGGGAGACTATGTTTGTTCTCCATCATCTCATTGCATGCAGGAATATAGCCACCCTCTCTTGATTGCTCCCAAGATGAACTATGGACTATGGGATGTGCAGTGTGCATAGAGCAATGCACATGACCACAAGTAACTGTTCGTTCCAAACAAATTCAAGTGAAGAGGAAAAGGAGAAGTTCGGGAGCTCACAGAGGATGTTACAAGGAGAAAGAGAAACACAGTAAGAAGAGAGGCCTGGAGCTATGAAGTATGAATAAGAGTAGGGCAGGCATGACAGGTTGGAAGGGGAATTAGGTAGTGTATAGCTAAGTCTTTGAAGATATTTGAAAAGAGAGGTACTCAAGTGATTGGCTGAGAAGATCTGGTGAGGAGGAGGAGCGTAGGAGAGTAGACTGCAGTGAGGGGTTGGGCTGCAACATTCAGAGTCGGAAGCCATCAGAGGAACATCCCTCCCTCCCTCCCTGCTGGTACATTATGAGAAGTTTTGGGGTGGGTCTTCTGGTGACAAGGTTGGCAGTTGGAGGTCCTTGAATGGGGTTTAATAATCTGTTGTCTAGGACAAAAGTGTAGACCCATCTGTTGGTATGGTGTCCGATGTTTGGTTGTGGTCCAATAATAGTGACCAGGTACTGGTAGACCTGTAAAGTGTCTGAGGGCAATTAGGAATGTCCTCGAGGCGGTGTCTTGCAGGTGGGGGCATATATATTTAGCAAAATGGTGCCACAGACACAAACGAGTTGGTTTATGGTGTTTCAAGGACTCCCTGACAAATTATGACTGTAACGTAAATCTGTTATTTATTCGTTATTAAATATTTTGTCAAATAAAAGCCTTACAGCCATTTAAATCCATCTCGAGTTAAGTGTTTAAATTTGGTCAAGTGTGTGTGTGTGTGTGTGTGTGGGGGGGGGGGGGGTAGCTTTGGGGCTTGTGAGTGTTTGGAGGTGTGGTTAACTCTAAACTACACTAGTAAGCAAATTCATGAAAAACTGATTACAGGTCCATTAAGTAGTGGATTTGTATTGATTATTTTTGGAGAATAAGGACATCATGTTGAGTCACTTTGTTTCATGAAAAACATGACAATTGTGATAGTTTGATATTCGAACTGAATGTATTGGTGAGAAAATGATCATGTGATAAGTGCATATGAACAGTTGCAACAAGTCATTGCGGTGACCCATGTCTTTTTTTTTTTTTTATCCTGTCCTCCTGTTCCATTTCGGAAAGTGAAGAGGTATGGATGAACAGCAAGCATGTGCCAGTAATCAGACTTGTTATAAAAAAAATCTCTATGCATCTGTCCAATAGGCTATGTCATTATAGAGTTAAGGATCATACACACGGTCAGAAAATCTGAAGATAAATTTCGTTCGATGAACGATCTTCCAATTTTCTGATAGTATGCTGCTTTTGACAGCCGATTACGAATTTTCGGCAGACAAAAAGTGGATTTGCAGGCTTGAAAATTTTTGTTGGATGTGACCACAACGTCCAATTTTCTTTTCATTAATAGTTTTCTGACAACAAAAAATCTGAAGAGCAAGACTACGCATGCTCAGAAATGAAAGAGCACATACAAAACAATTCAACACATTACGTTACTTCTGACGTTGAATTCTGTCGTCAAAAAATTTTCTGATAGTGAGTACCCTCTTCACTTTCGATTTGAGACTAGCATTAAACAAAAAACTGACGAAAATTCGTCAAATAATCTGACCGTGTGTACAAGGCTTTAGACCCCATACACACTATAAAGGCCCGTACACACGATCAGACTTTTTGCAAATTAGCTGTTTTAAGGCAACATCCGACCGTGTGTACGCTCCATCGGACAAACTTTTTCGGTTTTCATCGGACTTTTGTTGGTTGTGCGAACGGACATACTTTCCGGCAACAAAAGTCAGATGGATCGTGTGTACACAGAACCATCGGACTTTTGTACAAACTACAAACGCGCATGCTCAAAACCAATGCAAAAGATCAGACAACAATACAGAAGTTGACCAAAGGGTGGCACCGGAGAATTGAATGTTCTCTTTTTGAAGTGTCGTCAGTACGTTGAAACGTCACTACGTTCGTGTTTGTTGCCGAAAAAAAGTCCTGCCGGGTGTATGCTTAATTCGTTTACGGCCAACGCCCTTTGTACAAAAATCCACGGGAAAGTTTGTACAAAGTCCAATCGTGCGTATGAGGCTTTAGATTTTCTGCAGATTTTTGTCTTCAGATTTACCAAAACCATATAATATGAGGTCAAACCTTAAGAGCTTCAAAAGTCAAATCGTCTGAGGAATGCACCATACTAATGATCCAAAAATCCGCAGACAGCTCGTCTTCAGACTTTTCCCTTCTGATTTTCGTACCGTGTGTACGAGGCCTTACATGCTGTGGGCTGCAGCACATTCTTCTCATGTTGGAACATGTACTATAGGATTATCTCAGTTGATAACAGTTGATATCTCAGGCATAACAAACACATAATACTAAAGCCTCGTACACACGGTACGAAAATCAGAAGGGAAAAGTCTAAAGACGAGCTGTCTATGGATTTTTGGATCATTAGTACGGTGCATTCAACAGATAATTTGACTTTTACATCAGACAAAAGCTGGATGTGCAGGCTATAAAATTTTTGTCTGATGTGAACTCAACATCTGATTTTCAGATGGTCAGTACAGAAATCCGTCACATAAAAGTCGAAAGTACAAACATGCATGCTCGGAATCAAGGAACGACTGGGAAGAGTTCGGTCTTGTAAACTACTGTTCGTAATCTAGAATTAACATTCGTGATGCGGCAATTGATGAAATGTCAAAATTCTCATCTTCTTTAACCGCTTCAGCCCCGGAAGATTTTATCCCATTCCTGACCAGAGAACTTTTTGCGATTCGGCACTGTGTCGCTTTAACTGACAATTGCGCGGTCGTGTGACGTTGCACCCAAACAAAATTGACGTCCTTTTTTTCCCACAAATAGAGCTTTCTTTTCCTGGTATTTGATCACCTCTGCGTTTTTTTTCCCTATAAACAAAAAAAGAGCGACAATTTAGGAAAAAAGCAATATTTTTTACTTTTTGCGATAATAAATATCCCCAAAAATATATTAAAAAAAATAATTTTTTCCTCAGTTTAGGCCGATATGTATTCTTCTACATATTTTTGGTAAAAAAAAAAAAAAATCGCAAAAGCTTTTATTGATTGGTTTGCGCAAAAGTTATAGCGTCTACAAAATAGACGATAGATTTATGGCATTTTTATTATTATTATTTTTTTTTATTAGTAATGACGGCGATCTTCGATTTTTATCAGGACATTATGGTGGACACTTTTGACACTATTTTGGAACCATTGTCATTTTTACAGCGATCACTGGCAGGGAAGGGGTTAAACACTAGGGGGCGATCAAGGGGTTAAGTGATTCTAACTGTGGGGGTATGGGCTACCACTCACATGACAGCGATCACTGCTCCTGATGACGGGGAGCAGTGATCTCTGTCATGTCACTGGGCAGAATGGGGAAATGCCTTGTTTACATAGGCATCTCCCCGTTCTGCGGCTCCGTGACACGATCGCCGGGACACCGGTGGACATCGAGTCTGCTGGTCCCGCGGGCACAGTCACGCTGTACACGGTACGCGCCCGCTAGCCCCGCCAATTAAAGGGGACTTACAGGTACGCCCATTTGCCCACCACTACCATTGTGCCGACGTATATTGCCGTGTGGCAGTCGGAAAGTGGTTAATGGGATAATAATGAAGCTGCTTTGCTGGTGATACTGATGTAGTTATGCCAATCGTATTTTAAAAGGCATTTGTTTTGTATGATCTCAAAATCGCGAATCAACACTCACCAAACTTCTACTAACACGAAATTAGCAGAAGGGGCCCAAAGGGTGGCGCTTGAGAAATGAACTTCCTCTTTATACACTCATAGTACGCCACTACGTTCGTGTTTGTCAAACGACAATTTGCGTATCGTTAGTATGCTAGACAATCCTGCACACGCCCTTTTGACAAAAATCAGGCGCTCGGCCGTCCAACAATCAGACCGTGTGTACGAGGCTTAAGTGAGTCTGCCATTGTAAGGATTCTTCTCTGTTCCTGAAAGTAAGAAAATATTATTTTTTTAATATAAAAAACACTTAAAGAGGTCTAAACCCTCCTTTCCTGTGTGACTAAAAGAAGTTCCCATCTTAGCCTCTGTTTAATCTTCAGTAGCCATTATGCTACAGCTATGATCAGCTCAACACCAGCTATTTGATGACTTGAGAATTCAGCTGAGAGCACAAGCAACTGTGATGGTTATCATTCAAAGCGTGCCTTGAGTGTAATGGTTTTGGAGAAAACGTTAAAATGTTGTAAACCCCTGAAGTGAAAAATGAACAAAGCATATCCTTCTATAGTGTGTACTTGTGTAGCACTAACTCACGGTGGAGCTGCTGGTTTAAAGCGGGCTGTTAACGTCACCTTTGTTACCTCAATTTCACCAGAACCGGGTCTAGGGTCCCGTTGAGTTTAATACCAGACAGTGTAGACACCAGACACTTGAGTATCTTTTCCAATGCTTTAATAAGAGTAACTGAAGGAAGTAGCAGGAAAGAGGTAGAAGAAGAATTGCAGGGAAGTTCAAATACCTTTTCTTGATGTAGTATTATGAATTGGAATCTTGTAGATGAATGTACTCTCCTTTTAGAGCTGAATCTTTGCCCGCCCGGATAGGTTTCTCTCACTAACCTAGCAACCGACACGCAGCACGAACAAAAGTCTCTGCCACAGACTTGAATGGAATAGAAACCCATACGATCCTCTGCCACAGGATGTAATGGTTTACGATGGACAGCAAACACAGCACTAGAACCTTTAAGCCGACCCGGCAGTACTATGCGATAGATTAACTTTAGGATGCGTCCTCCAACTGAGTCACCAGGCCCCTCTCCAGACCAGCACTCTGCATGATCCTTCCATGACGGGTCCTCCCCTGGGATCTTCTCAGTTGTCCAGCTTCTTCCCGTAGGACAGACAGCCCAGGACCATTCCCTTGCCGCTGTGGTAGGTCCCAGACAGGCTTCTGGGCCCACCCAAACGCTGCAGCGACGTGGGCCTCCCGGTCAGAGGACCACGCGGTAGTACTCCTAACACATACCTGTCGGCCAGGAGGGCCAGCAGGTGGAACGAAAAAGAACCCTAAAACATGGCGTCTGTCCCATAAATACCCTCTCCCAGAATGCAACTCGGAGGACCACCTCCACCCATACGCTTCAGCGCGTTGCCTTTCCAACACCGACCCATGACGACACCGACAGGCACAGTGTGAAATTACATGCAACACAGCCAAACTGGAAGAGAGGCTAAATCTGACTATGTATAAAACAGATAACCCACTAAATTTACCTATAAGCGGTAGATGAAAATCTACCAGCGCTACACTTGTCTTAACTCAAAGAACTGTGTGATTTCTCTCTCATCTGTCATTCCTCTGTTATCTCCATGAGTCACTTCTAACAGTCTATGCCGACACCAGACAATCTTGGGATACCCCTGCCCCTCCTCCTGCAGCACATAGAAATTGATTGATAGCCTCAGCCTGTTTCCCTATGAGATTGTGTAGAGGGGGTGTGTTTATTCCCTCCAATCAGGTCTCAGATTACACTCAGCTCTCTGGACTATGTTGCACTGTGTGACATGACATCACTGCCCCCTGCCTCCAGAGCTAAGAAATTCTGTCTATAAAGTACTCTGTATTTTGAACAGCTGTACATGAGAAAGGGTTGCAGATAAACAGGTACAACTTATGTATGATGATTCGTTTCATCTCTGTGTATCACCTGAACCTAGTCACTTCAGTTGGTGTATGTAAGGGTTTACTACTACTTTAAAATGGAACTAAAGTCTTATTTTAAAGACTGTAAACAGATAGGCTCTTTAATTTAGAAGAGACATGCAATGTCTCCTCTGCAATACAATAAACTTACCTGCCTGCTCGCAGTCTTCCTTGGAATGTGCACTGAGCTGTGCAAGAGCAGTTTACATTCCATTCCACAGATCCTGAGTGCTGGGATAACTGAACCACTGCACATGTGCAGGAGTGACATCATTCTGTGCTGGCCAATGAAAATGGACACAGCCCAGCACCTGGAAGAAGCCAGGTAGAAGATGCCGATACCTGCGAGGGGTGTTGGGCTGTGGAAGGAAAGGTAAGTATTGTGGACTTTAGTTCCACTTTAAGGCTGGGTTCACACATATGCGAATTGAAAGCAGGTTTCCCCGCATCCATTTCGCATGACAGGAGAGTGTGACCGGCTCACCCGGGTGAGAGGTGAATTGGGAGGAAGTAGCGAGGAGACGTTGCTGGAAGTGACAGCAGAGGAGCGGTCAGATCAGTCGGATCAGCTCGGAGTCGGTAGTGCACGCTAACAAGACCCGGATACCAATATTCCATCTGTCCCTGCAGAGGGTTATATCTGCAAGCCCGTATGACCTCGCCATAGAGGAGGTCCAACGAATGGGGTAAGGGCACATCCATTACTCCTCTCCTGCAATCAATGGTGGCTTGGAAGTGTTTTCGCATCTTTTCACTTTTCTGCTTTGATGTGACACACCAAAGGAACGTCTCCTTTTTTCTTTTTCACTTATTTTGGTTTTGCCAACTTGTTTTTCACGGACTGAATGTGGTGTTTTTTAAATGATTGAGTGATCAATCGTATCTTCAGAACTTTCTCCTCTTTTCAAATATTTTTTCATATTCTTTCATTTTTTAATTTTCAAGGATATATGATTTAATGCACAATTTGTATCTGTTGTCCTGTTATTTTTCTGTGTTGGGATTCAAACACATTGTAGCTCCGGGTATTACCCCAAGGGGCTTCCTAATTGTACTGTTTCAATATATATTTTGCTAGCGCACAAATTTTTAATTTAGAAGGAGAGAAGATCGCACCCGGATGAGATGCCGCTCATCCAGGGCATCCGTGGGAAAGAGGAAAAAGCTCAGTTTCCCGCAGAGAGAGGAGGTAGGGACCCCATTCCCCCCGCACGTGTGGAGCGCCGAGCCACGAGGCAGCTAAACATGGCATCACAGACTGAGCCGCCGGAGCCTCGGTAGCCACGGGAGTCCGATGCCTCCCCTCATCCCAGCTCATTTCCCGCCAATCTGAGGGTCCAAGATGGCGAGTTGGTTGGTTTTATCCCCTCTCCACGTGAGGCCTCAGCCTGGATTGATACATTGCCACCACACCACTGAGAGTGTGGAGATGAGGTGTTCTGCCTCCAACTAATTTTACCTGAAATTTGCCTATCTTACGTAGCTGCTGCAGCTGCTTTGATGCTGCAACAAGTTCATGTAACGTTCAACGTTTGTGCCCCTGCTTTTTGGCAGGGGTTTGTTTATCAGCGTACTATGCAGATCACTTCTCCACATGGAAGAATATAGTTCTGGGTCTTGTTGAATCTGTGACCATATTTTGTTTGGATATCCTGACTCAGGCTTTTTCAGGATCCTGTCCAAGAAGAATATAATAATGCATAAATACAATACCTCTAATAATATTTTTTTACTGTTCTGACTTATGCATACCTACTTGCTGATAGAGTACCGAAGTTGTTTCTTTGGTGGGCCAATACACTTGGTTCACGTCCCTCTAGGGTTGTCCTACTGACTGGGTGTTTGGGTTTCATGCTCTCCATGATTGGGATGGGGGTGCGGGGAGGGGGGTGGGTCTGGTTGTTCTCTGTGGACTGGGGGGGTTTGGGAAAGTTTTGTTGTTTTTGTTTTTTTTTTTCCATATGGTTAATGTGGTGCATGATACTCTTATCTGTTTTGTGCTGTGGAAGAAGGTTATGTTTGCTGCAGCGATGGGCGATTATAAAAAAAAATTGGTGGGGTGCGTGGGATGCCCAGGGTCTCCTGTGGGCCGTGGACTGCCCATGCATGTCCGAGACTACTGCTGATCTTTAAGTATTCTTATCAATGTCTCAGTGTAAAATAATTTCATGGAATGTCCGAGGCCTTAACTCGGCGGTGAAAAGGTCCCTGGTCTTTAAGTTTTTGCAGCGGCACAAGTCGCGTGTCTGTATATTGCAGGAAACGCACCTCCAGGGCTCCAAGATTAATGGACTCCGGAGGCCGTGGGTTGGTGAACATTTTCATGCAACCTACTCCAGCTATGCCCGGGGAGTCAGTATTCTTGTCCGGAAGACCCTTCCTTTTCGAGTACTGGAGGTGCGTACAGACCTAGATGGGAGGTATGCATTTATGACAAAAAAATGGTTTTGGTGGGACTGTACCTGCCTTCTCCCGCCTCGATTGCTATATTGACTGATATTATGACCATTGCATTGAAATATGACACTCCGGCGGTATTTCTGATGGAGGATTATAACATGTTCCCTTGCCCGGCCCTGGATAGACTACATGGGATGCCACGAGGTACATCTGCTCTGACACAATGGGCTTCCACATTTGTCTTAATGGACACGTGGCGACATTTACATCCAGATGTGAGAGAGTACACATGCCATTCTGCCACGTTTAAATCTCTCTCACGGATAGATTTGACCTTTGCCTCTTCCGATGGCCTTCGTTTGGTCACCGAGGCATGCACACTCTCACAGGGAGTATCTGATCATGCCCCAATTAGTATGACTCTCTCCTTGTCAACCCCCCTACAACTAGGCTATGGCGTCTCTCCAGGTTTTGGGCAATGGATGACCAGTTGCAAGAACCTATTATGGAATCTGTGTGTAACTAATGGACAATGAATGGGGGAGATGTGTCTCCTATGATACAGTGGGACTCCTTTAAGGCATGGGTCCGAGGAGCATACATATCTCACATTGCAACACTGCAGAAAGAGGGGTCTTGATCATTGGAGTTTTTGGAGACTGAGGTGGAGGGCTTGGAGGCGAACTATGTTTTCTCTCCAACTCCGGATAGGTATCGGGTGTGGCAGAGGACCTTGAGGCAACTTTCTCTTCTCCGTGTAGAGAATACAAAAAAGGCCCTCTTCTACTCCCAACAAAAGGTGTTTGAGCATGGCGGTAAGAATGGTAGGTTGTTGGTATGGTTGGCTAAAAGCCAAAACCCCACAACTCACATTGCTGGTATCAGGGATGCGGATGGTCAGTTGCTGGTAGCCCCGGACCTTATCAATCAGCGGTTTAAACATTATTTCCAAGGGCTGTATGAGACTAGGTTGGCATACTCTACTGCTGAATTGTCTGCCTTCCTGGACCTAGTTAGGTTTCCAACATTGGGGGAGGAGGGTAGAGAATATCTGGAGGCTGATATTACCTTGGAGGAGATACAGGTGGCCATTGGGAGCCTGCAGGCTGGAAAAACCCCGGGTTCCGACGAACTACCTGCCGAGTTTTATTCTAATTTCTCAGAAATTGTAGCTCCGAAGCTAAAAAACTTTTCTCTGACCTGTCAACTCTGGGTACCCTCCTATCTATGGAAGAGGCGGTCATAGTTTTAATTCCCAGACCCGGCAAGGACAACCGTGACTGTGCCTCATATAGGCCCATTACATTACTAAATGTGGATGCGAAAATCCTGGCAAAAGTGCTGGCTCTTCGTCTATCTACTGTTGTTGAAGAACTGATACATGTAGACCAAACGGGATTCATGCCGGGTAAGGGAACAGACATCAACCTGAGACGCCTTTTTTTGAATCTCATGATACCACACGATAACCAGGGCACGAGAGTCATCACCTCGTTGGATGCCGAGAAGGCGTTTGATTCAGTGGAATGGCTGTATTTGTGGGAAGTCCTGGAGAGATATGGCTTCGGCCCCAAATACCTCCATTGGCTCAAGATGCTGTATAGAGCACCCAAGGCGAGGGTCCGCACAAATGATTGGCTGTCTGACATGGTCTCCCTCTGTAGGGGCACTCGGCAGGGATGCCCCCTGTCCCCCTCACTATTTGCTTTGGCTCTGGAGCCACTTGCAGTGTTGGTTAGGGACTCCTCTGCAGTTAGGGGCTTGAGAGTGGGGCAGTTGGAGGAGAAACTGTCATTATATGCAGATGATGCCCTGTTACACCTAAATGATGCGGGCCCATCGCTATCAGCTGCCCTAAAATTGTTCGATACATTCGGTACCTTTTCTGGAATACGGATTAATTGGTCCAAATCTATTATTTTTCCCATAGACGACGGAGCGGCGCAGGGGGCCCCAGATTCTCCACTACAATGGGTGGAGGAGTTTCAATATCTGGGAGTACAGATTACTAGATGGATGCCAGATTTCTTTGGTAGCAACCTCCAGCCACTTTTGGCGTCACTCAAAACTTACTGTTCGTCCTGGTCTGGGCTCCCACTGAATTTGCTGGGTCGAATCAACCTAGTTAAAATGATGCTCCTTCCACGTTTTAACTATATATTTCGTAATTGGCCTTCTTTAGAGAAGTAGAAAATAGGTTGATTTCCTTTATTTGGAACGGAGCCTCCCCCTGTCTGGCAAAGACTACACTGCATCTCCCCCCCAGGCTGGGCGAGCTGGCCTTACCGAACTTTGGGGTCTATTTTTGGGCGGTGATGCTGGTGTCTGTCTATCGGTGGTTCCAGGGCTCTAAGGCTAATGCGGCCACCTGTTTAGAGACGGCTTTTCTGTGCTTCTGGGCTCCTTGATGGATCTGCGTAACCTAATTTATCGTGGACCGAGGGCATACCGGTTTCTGCCAGGACCTACACATACTACATGGAGGGTTTGGAAGGCAGCCACGCGTCGTTTTTCTGCTCCCGGCCAGTTTTCTCCCCCTCAACCTCTATGGGGCAATCCGGGACTCCCTCACTTCCGTACCGTTCCTGACCCACAGCTTTGGGCCAGATACGGGGTAAAGACTGTTGGAGATATTATGCCAGCAGGTACCCTCCTAGGTTTCCCATCGCTTTCCCAGAAGTTTGGACTGCCTGGCTGGATGCTGTTTCGGTACTTACAGCTGAGGCATGCTGCTAATGCTCAGTTTTCTGGATCTCCTGTTGTCAAGGCTGACTCTATTGAAGAACTTTTGGCATCCGGAGACCTACATGAACCGCTTTCGACCCTTTATGGTGCTCTTTTATGTACAGACCTTCCTAGGATGGAGAAACTGTGGGAATACTGGAAGGGGGATATCCCATCTTTGGAAAAATTAGGAGTGGGAGGATTGTCTAGAACAGGGCCCAAAGCTTGTAATATCGTTTTGAGATAAGCTGATACAGGTTAAATTTCTGCACCGGGTATATTGTACTTCGGAGAGGTTGCATAGGATCTTCCCGGAGCGTGACTCTCTGTGTCCCCGCTGCAAAACACAGCGGGGCTCACATCTACATATGTTTTGGGAGTGCCCAGTGATTTTGTCATATTGGGAGGCGGTTTTTGCAGAAATAAACCTTAGATTGCAATTAACTCTGATACCCACCCCGTCCTTGGCCCTCCTGGGAGTCCCGGATGATAACCAACGTCCTCATTATCTGAAGCTACTGATATCATATCTCTTGTATTATGCTAAGAAAGAAATTCTAATGAAATGGCTACACCCCCACAAACCTGAAGTAGCTGCCTGGGAAATGACAGTCAACACAGTACTCCCACTGTATAAAATGACCTATTCGAACAGGGGTTGTCCTTGGAAGTTGCCATAAGGATTAATGGCACCCGCACACATCTCCTGCCTTTTTCTGGGCGAGTGGTTGCAGCTTCGGAAATGGATGCGGTCCAGCAGTGGCAATCACCCGCATAGATGTGAACCTAGCTTTTTGTGTTCCTAATCTTTTCCATTTGGTGCAAAATACAAATCCAGCCTGTGAAAAAAAATAAAAAGCGCTGTTTATATAGGAGAAAATTCTGCCTGGTAAAAAAATGGTTAAAACTTTTACCCTTCATTGGCATGAGTTTCCTCCTCCCATATAGATTACACTCTGCACAAAGCACAAGTGGGTCGACTAGGAGTAGACTAAGGCGGTCTTGTTTGCTGAAATAGAACAGACACATATTTAGTACATATTCTGCAATGTTTACAGAAATACAGAAGATGGAGTATTTTGTGATAACTTTATTTGGTTTGCAGAAATAAACTAAGTCACCCTGCAAACACTCTGGATTACGCCATGCTCAGACACATAGGAATCCTCTACGTCCTCATCATTAAAAAACGCTTCTTATCAGAAGGTTAGTATGTTATATTTTGCTTTACTTTTGTGTTCCAGGCCTAATATATTCTTCAGAAACCAAAATGTGTTGTTTGGGATCCACCATGTCTACACACTATTTTGTAGGAGTTCTACCAAAAAATGTGGGTTATTTTAGAACCAGTTGCGTTAAACTAGTTCTTACATTTATATTTTCAGAAGCAAGAAGAGATATAATTTACTTCTCCATATTGCAGCTATCTTTAGACGAAGGGGCTCTGCTGGGAATAGGCATGAAGCCATAGATGAGGCTAAGAATACCCATAAAACTCATCCATAAATATATACCAGTTAAAAATTAATCTCAATGACAAAAGAAAAAGATCCCTAAATATAAACTCACTCATTACTGAATCCACACATTAAACCTTGAAAAATTCCTGACATGTGGACTTCTATATACCCATAGTTGCCAACATTGCAAAAAAAATATGTGGGACACTTTTTTGGCTGTAGGCGGAGCCGTATAATAATTAGGGGGTGGGGTATGCGTTTGTAGGCGAGGCTTGGCAATAAAAAATAAAACTGTGGCGCGCGTAGTGTGCCGTGGTGAAAAATGGGCGTGGTTTACATGAAATAGTGGGCGTGGCTTAAATGTGTGTGGCTCAAAGGGGGTGTGGTTAGAGTCTGAGATGAATAAGGGATGGAGAGGGAAAGGGGGAAAGAGGAATGAAGGGACAACAGCCCAAGATCCTACACAACAATAGAAATATGTGTATTCTAGGAAGTTTAACAATCAGCAGATAAAGATACTCCAAACACCTGGTGTTAGCGCTTCAATCATCCCGACACCATGATTGTTATGGTGTCATGATGATTGAAGTGCATTATTTCTATTATTACATTGTAATATAATATTAAATCATTCAACTCACCATAATGCTGAATCAGTGGGATCCCTGAGCGTGTCACCTGCCACGTCGCCTGCCACCAGTCCATCCTTCCATCAGGTGCCACCAACAGAGTCCGTCCTTGCATCAGGTGCCCCCAGCAGAGTCTGTCCTTGCATCAGGTGTCCCCAGCAGAGTCTGTCTTCGTATTAGGTGCCCCCCGGCAGAGTCCCTCCTTGCATCAGGTGCTCCCAGCAGAGTCCGTCCTTGCATCAGGTGCCCCCAGCAGAGTCAGTATAGACCCCCTCAGTGCAGACCCCCCTCCATCAGTGCAGACCCCCTCAGTGCAGACCCCCCTCAGTGCAGACCCTCCTCCCTCAGTGCAGACCCCCCTCCATCAATGCAGACCCCCTCAGAGCAGACCCCCCTCCATCAGTGCAGACGCCCTCAGCAGACCCCCCTTCATCAGTGCAGACCCCCTCAGAGCAGACCCCCCTCAGTGCAGACCCCCTCAGCAGACCCCCCTCCATCAGTGCAGACCCCCTCAGAGCAGACCCCCTCAGCAGACCCCCCTCCATCAGTGCAGACCCCCTCAGAGCAGACCCCCTCAGCAGACCCCCCTCCATCAGTGCAGACCCCCTCAGAGCAGACCCCCCTCAGTGCAGACCCCCCTCAGCAGACCCCCCTCCATCAGTGCAGACCCCCTCAGAGCAGACCCCCTCCATCAGTGCAGAACCCCTCAGAGCAGACCCCCCTCAGTGCAGACCCCCCTCAGTGCAGACCCCCTCAGCAGACCCCCCTCCATCAGTGCAGACCCTCCCCTCCCATAACGCCCCCCAGGCCCCAGCAGTAAGCACATACAGCGGCCGCCGGCGCTGTGTGTTCAGTGGAGAGGGGAGGGGCTGATCCGTGCGAGAGGAGAAGCCGATTCATTGGCTGCACGGATCGAGCCCCCTTCCCCTCTCTACTGAACACAAGGGGGAGCGATCTAGTGTCGGTGGAGGCACCAGCGGCCATTTTCCTGAAGCCAGCTTCCAAAAAACTGTAAATCGCAAACATTCCCGATTTTCCCTGGGCAAATCCCAATTCGGGACAGCCTCTGATCGGGACGAGGGTCCCAAAATCGGGATTGTCCCAGGAAAATCAGGACTGTTGGCAACTATGTATATACCCTTAACAAATACACTCACCGTCCACTTTATAAGGTACACCTGTTCAATTGCTTAGTAACACAAATTGCTAATCAATCAATCAGATGGCAGCAACTTAATGCATTTAGGCATCTAGACATGGTGAAGACAACTTGCTGAAGTTCAAACTGAGCATCAGAATAGGGAAGAAAGAGGATTTAAGTGACTGTGAACGTGGCATGGTTGTTGGTGCCGGGCGGACTGGAGTATTTTAAAAACTGCTGATCTACTGGGATTTCCGCACACAACCATCTCTCGGGTTTACAGAGAATTTTCCAAAAAATAAAAAATATCCAGTGAGCGGCAGATGTGTGGACGAAAATGCCTTGTTGATGTCAGAGGTCAGAGGAAAATGGGCAGACTGGTTCAAGAGGATAGAAAGGCAACAGTAACTCAAATAACCACTCGTTACAAGCAAGGTATGCAGAATACCATTTCTGAATGCACAACACATCGAACCTTGAAGCAGATGGGCTACAGCAGCAGAAGACCACACAGGTGCTACTCCTGTCAGCTAAGAACAGGAAACTGAGGCTACAATTCACATAGGCTCACCAAAATTGGACAATTGGCTCCTTCCAGCAGGATAATGCACTATGTCACAAAGCTCCAATCATCTCACCAATGGTTTCTTGAACATGACAATGAGGTCACTGTACTCCAATCGCCTCCAGTCACCAGACCTCAATCCAATAAAGACCCTTTGGGATGTAGTAGAACATTAGATTCACATCATGGATGTGCAGCCAACAAATCTGCAGCAACTGTGTGATGTTATCATGTCACTATGGACCAAAATCTCTGAGGAATGTTTCCAACACCTTGTTGAATTGATGGCATGCAGGATTTAAGCAGTTGTGAAGGCAAAAGGGGGTCTAACACGGTACTAGCATGATGTACCTAATAAAGTGGCCGATGTATATATAAAGAGAGACCGATTCCCTTATTTTATTCACACACATGTACCCCAGTATGTGTGTGTATGTGTGTGTGTGTGTGTGTATTATATATATATATATATATATATATATACTTTTTTTTTTTTTTTTTTTTGCGTGTATTTAGAATTGCTTTATTGAAGGTCCATAGTACAAAAGAAACTTGGCACACAACCCATGGGAAGAGCTGCTTCATATTCCCATTCCTGACCTCACCCCTATTGTGTTCTTCTGGCGGGGATTACGGCACTTATGGTCCGGGGAACAACCCAACAGGTTGGTTGTACACAAGTTGACCGATTGACTGGTGTACTACCAGGGTGCCCATCCATGGATGGAAATTCCGCTGGTGCCTGTTGAACTGGCTGAATCTCGATCCATGTATGGCCGGCTTTATTCTCTAAGTCTAAATACTGTAGATGCACCAAGACAGGAAATAAAGACAAATCTGGCACAGCTAACAAGAACATGGGTTTAAATCCTTCCCAGTTTTCTTTGGGCTTTAGATAGACCTTAAGACTATTTTTCTCAAAAGACTCTGAGTTTTAACTGCACAAATGCTAAAAGATCTCTGCACCAAACAGGATAACAATCTTGCGATAACCACCAGTATACGCAGATTTAGCTGATGGGTAGATTTTCAGAAGTTTCTTTCGTTTCGTAGACTTGGAGGAGAGGGGAGAACTGAGAACCCAGCAAACAAGGCTGTTTATATGAATGAAACATGAGATGAAACATCTGCCTACTCTTTCTGCTTTTAATTAAAGCTCTTCCTTTTTAGACACTGGTTTCCTCTCAAATACCATAGCCGCCATCTGTGCCTTTTATGGAAGAAAGCTTTCTGTTCTCCATGCCCTTCTTTCTATAAAATGCTCTTTTTTTTTTTTTTTAGTGGTAGTTCACATTGGAACGTGGGTGTTCAAATGCGCACATTCCTGTGCGGTCCGGTTTTGCAGCCCATTCATTTGAATGGGCTGTTAAACACACGGGACCATAGAAAAGGTAGTCCAATCACTACGTTTTCAAAACACGCTGCACCAAACCTAATACTGTGTAATTTGGTGGGCGAAAACAAGCTGCGTTTGCGATCTATGTTTGGGGTGCCATTAACAATACATTTCCACCCACATGCATATCACAAGGGTAGCACATTCACCTGCGGTGCAGGAAACGTGCACAGAATGTAAAAATAGAACGCTGGATAGCCGCACTCCAAAAAAGTTCACCTTTATTAAAAAATGAATATCAAAGCATCACAGGGCAATACAGACTAACTGCACAAGCGCTGACACGTTTCACACCAGATATGGTGTGAAATGCCATATCTGGTGTGAAACGCGTCAGTAGCTGTGCAGTTAGTCTGTATTGCCCTGTGGTGCTTTGATATTCATTTTTTAATATAGGTGAACTATCCAGCGTTCTATTTTTCCACTATCTCTGTTGCAAACAGAGCCAGCACCCTGCCTGATTGCAGAGACAGCTGTTCTTAGGAGAGGTGATCACTTTGGAGCGGTGCACTCCCAAACGTGCACAGAACACGCCTTTCCTGCACTGTGTTTTAGTGTGAACCGACCCTAAAGGTACAAATACACTCTGCATATTAAGGCCTTGTTTAGACTCACTTTGCTGTCTGAAGCTCAATCCGCATGTGAATTGCGCTTTAGATAGCAGTAGAAAGGCAGTGTGGAGGCGATACCGGGCAACTGTGCCACAAATGCGCTTGTTGTGCACAGTTGCAGGGTGGTTGCAACACGGCACCTTTCACTTGAATGGGTCGTGGCCAATGGGTGGGGGTATAATTCCTGCTGCAAAGCATCATGGCCCATGCATGTGCACACCCCCAGGCGTTGCCTCAGCAGCAGGGGGTGCAGTTGAGGTATTGTCCTGCCATTAACACATTTCCTGTCCTAGGGCAACAGTGCTTACTCATTGTTCTGTATCTAAGGAAAAACAGGAAAAGGACTACAAAACACCTCCACCTCTTCTCCATAACATGGGGGGCGGGGTTCTTTTATCCTCAGCTGGAAAACAATGTAACTAATAACAGTTCAGCACAGGCAGGAAACACATGAAGTTTATCAGCTCACAAGATTTCTGGCAGGATTAACAGGAATTTTTCTTTTTTTGCACTTTTTAAATAGTTCTAACAAAATGCTTTCAACAGTATATTTAACAGACCAAAAGGGAGCCAAATAAAAATGTAATTGTTAGTATTTACATACCCATTAACCCTTTTTCTGCCACTGATGTATGGCATACGTCAGTGGCAGCGGGGGGTAGATCTCGTAAGCCAATTGTTAGCTTTCAGATGTTAGCGGGCCACCCCACCCCTGTTTGCAACCCCCGACAGTAATCCTGAGTCTGCTGTGCCTCCTGTGGGCCTAAGACCCACATGGCGGGTATTTTGCACGGTAGATGGGAGGGAGACCAGCGAATGCCTGTTCACTGATCTCCCCTACCTAATAAGATCCCAGAAGAAGCACGTATAACTTGACTTCTGGTTTCTGCTGTCACTTTACTGTGACTGTTGCCATGATGCATAGCTCCCAACTGTCCCTGATTTCAAGGGACTGGCCTTGTTTTGGAACAAAGTCCCTCTGTCCCTCATTTCTTCTAATATGTCCCTCATTTTGGTCTGATCCATATAATTCTATATAAAATGCACTATTTCTTTTTTAAAAAGTGTTCCCCAGTGCTAATCCAATTACTAAATTGCTGCATTTGTAAACTTCAAAAGCCAATATAAAGGAATAGTAGTGGTAAAACATAAAGCACTTGTGGGTTTAATTAATATTTGTTTTGTACAATGCTCCTCTAAGGAGGCATGGCAGGGGGTGTGTCCTATGCCTACATACATTTGCTAATAGTTGTCCCTCATTCCCATCTCAAAAAGTTGGGAGGTATGATGATGACCAGGGAAGAATTTATGCTCAATGGAAGGAACGTCTAAAAGATCCCTGATGTCTCAATAAAGAGAACATGTCACAGCAACATTACATTAAAAAGGGGACATTTGGTCCTCTATATGTGATATAAATTAAGTTCCAGTGAAAGAAAGTCTGGAAAATTAAAGTTACATCCGAGCTCTTAAACTACCCACCCAAAAAAAATTCTGAGCCCACTCCCACGTGCAAAACACATATGCATATGAACACACTTGTAGGAGGCGCACAAAAATGTCACTTGAGCTATACATGTTACATTTGAAGTGAGAAAAATAAATCTAGGCCTATTATTATTCATTGTCAACTCTAAAATCATGATCTGTATTGGACTTTTAAGGAGTAGTCTAAGGAAAAATGTAGGGTACCAAAGTTTGTCCTCATTTCACAGGCACACACTAGACATGTGCAGTTCGTTTAGTTCTGAATTTAAATTTGGACGAATTTTCGTTTTTCGAAAATTCGGTTGTATTTGAATTTCCGAATTACAATGGTAACAAATGTAAACAAATCCGAAATAACAAAAAAAAATTTGGACCGAATTTGAATAGATTCAAATAGTTTTTGAATCAATTTCGAATAGTTTTGGAATTAGAATAGTATTCTTATTTTCAAAGATAATAAAATAGAATAGAAAATAAAGGAATAGAATAGAAAAGAATAGAATAGAAAAGAATATAACTGAAAATAAAAGAATAAAATATAATAGAGTAAAACAGAACAAAATAGAAAATAAAAGAATAGAAAAAAAAGAATAGAATAGACTATAATAGAATAGAAAAGACTAGAATTAAAAAACAATAGAATAGAATATAACCATTTCCCAAAATTCAAATAGGATCAATCCGAATTTGAATAGAGTAGAAAAGAATATATTAGACTAGAAAATAACAGAATAGTATAGAAAAAAAACAATAGAATAGCATAGAAAGAATTTAACCATCTTCCGAAATTTGAATTTCGAATTGAATAAATTTGAATAGAAAATAAAATAATAGAACAGAAAAGAATAGATTAGAACAGCAAGATGGTAATATTCTTTCTATTTTATTATATTCTGTTGTTTTTCTTTACTATTCTGTTATTTTCTATTCTAATCCTTTTCTATTCTATTCAAATTCGAATTTCTATTCTATCCTATTGTTTTTTTTTTTTTTTTAGTTATATTTTCTATTCTTTTCTATTCGAATTTCAGAAGATAGTTATATTCTTTCTATTTTATTCTATTCTTTATTTCTTTATTCTATTCTATTTTTTTATATTCTATTCCTTTCTTTTCTGTCTATTCTGTCCTTAGTCCCTTTCTCTGTCTCAAATGTGAGACATCAGGGGTCTATAATTCAACAAAGCCCTCCAAGGGGGCTCCTAAAAATAATAATTTCAAAAAATAATAAAATTAAAAAACTGCAGACATGGAGGAACTCATTCACCAAGCGAGGGACACCCCCTCCAAATTTGGGAAAATATGGTCGTGTTGGCGACATTTCATCACAACAGACGAATATAAACAACTCAAGACTAATGCCACGTACACACGGTCGGAATTTCCAACAGAAAGAGTCTTTTCATCGTATATTCCGACCGTGTGTATGCCCCATCGGACTTTTTCCGTTGAAAATTCAGACAGACTTAGATAGAGAACATGTTCTATATTTTTCCGATGGAAAGAATTACTATCGAAAAAACCGCTCGTCTGTATGCTGTTCCGATGCACCAACAACTACGCATGCTCTGAAGCAAGTACAAGACGGAAGCGGGTCTGGTAAAACTAGCATTCGTAATGGAGATAGCACATTCCTCACGCCGCAAATTCTTGGATCTTTTAATGCGGAAAATAACGCACTGAAAAACATATACGAACTGACTACACGCACTGAAGAACAGATACAAACCCCACCAGCACAAACTGAAGAGCAGTAAAGGACTGAAAAGCACGAAAGCTGAAAAGCACGAATCGTCTCTCACCCAACTTCTACTAACATGAGATAAAGACGAGATTAGCAGTAGGAGCCTAAAGGGTGGCGCACTGGGTATTGAACTTCCATTTTCTAGTTCCGTCGTACGTGTTTTATGTCACTGCGTTCTGGACGGTCGGAATTTGGTGTGACCGTGTGTATGCAAGACAGCTTGAGCGGAATTCCGTCGGAAAAACCTTCAGAGTTTATTCCGACGGGAAAACCGGTTGTGTGTACAGGGCATTAGAACAACCACAAAGATGCGTCAGGCCAGTGAGCGAGGAAGGGTTGCAGACCCCTGAGAGACCACCCCCCTTTTTTTTTCCTAGTAGCTATTGCCAAGAGATTACCCGTCCCCTTCATTCTTCCAAAATACCCCTCCTGAAACCCTTTACCTTCCTTAAATAAACCCCTGGACCGGAAATTCATATTCCGAAGTCCATACTTCAACTTTTAAAGGCTTTAACACACAGAACAATTCCAGTCTCTAAAAAGAATGTAAGAAATAGAGACTCTGCAGTTACTTAAAGCTACCACCACAAAGATATGCTATATCTAACATTACAGGAAGTACAGAATGAACAACCTAAGTGACCTGTGGTTTAATGCCACGCTAAGAAAATGAATACGCTGTTATGTATTACCCTTGTGGCACTGTTGCATTTCTGTGCATGTATATAGATGTATAAGTTCGCTAAAGCGCCTGCGTCCGTACATATATATGTAACTGTTATACCTTTGATAAGTCAATAAAAATTGTTTTAAAAAAAATAAAATAATTAAATTAAAAACATTACTGACACCGCCCACTGCCCTACTGACACTGTCAATGTTTTAATACATTTATATATATATATATCCGGTGAGAGGGTTAACCCCCAGAAGTTTGTTCAACACTACACACATTTAGAGCTGTTACAGAGTGTTGCTGGGACTGATATCTGTGTATGTGTACAAAGGCTGTTGTAAATATTTACTGTACTGTCACACTACGTTGGTGTGATAGTGTAGTCACTGTAATAACTTTTATATATATATATATATATATATATATATATATATATATATACATATAATTTAAGTAAAAATTCATTTTGGTTGTCACAGAAGTTTGTGTGCAGTGTTGTTTTTCTCCTGTAGGTGGAGTCACAAGCACCCAGGTAAAGATATATATATAAGTGTCAGATATATATATATGTATATATTGTGAGCTATAATTGGTATTAGTGTCACTACAACACTGCACTACAGTTGTGTCAAGGGGATTGAACAAGTTAAGAGGGGTGAAGAGATCAGAGAACAGGCCCGATCTAAATCAGCAGCTCCACCGTGAGTTATTGCTACATGTGGGGGCTCGTCCGGGATAACTGTCGCTCTGAAGTCAAGCACCCCCTTAAGAACTATAGAATGGATCCCCCCACTGTGGCACAGTGGTGTGAGGCGGAAGGCACCCGCTCAGAAGCGAGCGTGGCAATGGAGCTCTGGGGAGATGTCTGGGAGAAAGAACACATTAATAGAGTGGTAAAAATGCTGTCCCCAGAACAAAGAGCCAAGGTGGTCACAGTCAGACCCAACCATGAGACATTCTGCACTTATGTATTATTAGAATGGAGGAAGGGAGTTCTGGAAAATTTCAAGGGTACCAGTGTTGAACTTGCTGATAAGACCAAATTTTATCTGACCCACCCAGGGGAACAAGGGGAGAATCTTACCACCCTCCCACAGATGAGATCAGCGGAAGTCAAGGTTCCATCCCAGTCAGTCCCGGCTGCAATTGAACCAGAACTCCTCACAGCCCTGGGGAACTTGGTGTCTCAATGTCAAAAAGGAAACCCAACATACTCAGGGACTGGGTATCGAAAACTGGGCATTTTCTCGGGCCGACAGCCTGTACCCAAAGAGGAAGACACCTTTGAAGAGTGGTTGGAACAGGCCATGCAAGCTTTGGATGAGTGGGACATCCCTGAAACGCACAAAAAACTGAGAGTTTGAAAGGGCCTGCTTCCGAGGCTATCCGAAATTTGAAGCTCATCAAACAGAACTGTGTAGCCCAAGACTACTTAGATATCCTGCAAGATGTGTTCGGGCGTACTGAAAAGGTTTCCGACCTGATTTATCAACTGGAACACACCTATCAAGAAGCAGTGGAGAAACTGTCAGAATATATGAGACGGTTGGACAAGGTCATTCACCAGATCTTGTTGAAGAAGGGGCTAGATCCTCATAAGGTGGATGAGGTTCGAGCCAAACAAGCTCCAGTTAAGAACTCGTCAAGACAGAGGCATATTGAAGTACCCTGACCTGATTCGGATTGTACGGGAAGAAGAAGCTATCCTGGAGAGGAAGAAGAAAAAAATTCAAGAACCGAAACACGCTGTTGGAATCAGGACAGTTAGTGTGATGGATGATGATCCTCAGATTGAGCTCCTTAAGACTCAAGTGGCACAGTTAATGGAGATGATGGCTCTGCTGACTGCAAAATCCCCTATTCCACCCGACGGAGGAACTAAAAAAACTGAAAAGGTGTCAGACTTCACCCTTAGAAGGAAGTCTGGGCTCTGTTTCAACTGTGGAGGGACTGGACATTATGGAAAAGTGTGCCCAAGCCCAAGGGCAGCAGTACAACGCCAACAGCCAGCGGAAAACTTCAAAGGGCCCCAGTGAAGGAGTCAACTGGGTGCCCTGTAATGCCCGCCAACTCCAACAAAACTCAGACACGCCAAGTTCTGAGGATAAGAGAGAGAACGAAGTTGAATAAGTGCCCATGGAAATGAGGAGTCAAGATGCACACCAGCAAGCAAATTAAACCAAACACTCATGGTGGATTCCCTCCCAAGCTAGTAGGACCCTCTCCGATCATCCCAATCCAGGTGGAAGGAATCTACGCCAAAGCACTGCTGGATACCGGAGCCCAAGTGACTTTATTATACAAAGATTTCTATGCGAAGCATCTCAAACATTTACCCCTGCAAAATTTGAAGAATTAGAGATATGGGGCCTGGGTACTCAGAACTTCCCTTACGAGGGGTATATCCCTATCAAACTCACCTTTGACCCGAGTTTGGCTGGAAAGGCGGAGACTTTCAACACCTTGGCAGTAGTGTGTCCTCGGCCCCCTGGGGCTCATAGAAGTTCACTTATCATCGGGACAAATACTGATCTGGTCAGAAGACTCTTGCCACCGTTTGTACAGAAGGAAAGTGCCCCGGCCATGAAGGTACACCCCATGCTAACCCAAGTGTACAAGGATATAGTACACGAGCAGAAGGCCCCACTAGAAGGGGTGGGAAAAGTTTGGCGTTTAGACCGAGGCGAAGAACTGCTACAACCGGGTGAAGTGATATGCATGAGAGCCTCTGTCAAGTTGAGTTGGAGACAACCTGGTCCTTTCATTGTCTTGGAGACGGACACTCGAGAAGAAGATGTGGGTCTGGAGATAATCCCAAAAGTGTTATCAACCAAGGCACTTAAGAGACTCAGAGGGAGGGTCTCAGTCAGTGTTCGAAACACGACAGCTTCGCCTGTGAAGATACCAGCAAGGATGCTGCTTGGACAGGCAAATCAAGCGACCCCGGTCTTGCCATGTGATGTCAAAAGAGGACCAGAAGGGGAGATTCCCATAGAAGACTCCCTTACGCCTGTTTGGATGGAGAGGGCCAAAACCCAGCTCATGAGATGGAGAGAGGCTTTTTCAAGGAGTGAGTTTGATGTGGGGTATGCCAAGAGTGCAGAGCACAAGATCCGGCTGGAGGAAGACCAACCTTTTCGAGAAACGGTCAGGAGATCCCATTGGGAGATCTTGAGGACCTCTGAGAACAGCTGGCTGAGCTGAAAAGGACTGGGATTATCAGGGAGTCCAGGAGTCCATACGCCTCTCCAGTGGTAGTGAGAAAAAAAAATGGGTCGCTAAGGCTGTGTATTGACTATAGGACCCTGAATCGACGGACCATTCCCGATCAATACACTATATAGTACACATATAGAAGATGCCTTACAGAGCCTGTCAGGGGTGAAGTGGTTCAGTGTATTAGATTTAAAGAGTGGTTATTACCAGATCCCCATGAGTCCTGAGGATAGGGAAAAGATTGTCTTCATCACCCCCGTGGGGTTCTATGAATTTAACCAGATGCCACAAGGTCTGTCTGGGGCCCCGGCAACTTTTCAGCAGCTCATGGAAAATACGGTAGGCGACATGAACTTGATTGAGGTCCTAGTATACTTAGACGATATCATAGTATTTGGCCGATCTCTTGAAGAGCATGAAGAGTGACTGGAAAAGGTCCTGAAGAGATTACATGATGAGGGCTTGAAACTTTCAATGGAGAAGTGTCAGTTCTATCAATCTTCGGTGAACTATTTGGGGCACATTGTGTCTGAAGAAGGGGTAGCAACAGACCCCAAGAAGCTGGAAGCTGTTACCTCTTGGCCCAAGCCCACGAATGTGACCGAGCTCAGGTCATTTCTGGGATTCTGCTCCTACTATCGGAGGTTTGTGGAAGGGTTTGCAAAGATAGCTCACCCACTCATGGAACTATTGAAGAATCAAGAAGAGGCTGATGTGGATTCAGATAAACCTGGGAGGCGGAAAGAAGGGCCCAGAAGGAAGAAGGAGTCTATTCAGGATCAGTGGACTCCGCAATGTGAGGAGACATTTAGACAATTGAAGTGGAGCCTTACTACTGCTCCAGTGTTAGCTTATGCGGATCCTATGAAGCCCTATGAACTACACATGGATGCCAGCCGAGATGGGCTCGGTGTCATAATGGACAATTAAGGCCCATTGCTTATGTGAGCCAAAGTCTATCGCCTGCTGAGAAGAACTACCCCACTCATAAACTTGAGTTTCTGGCCTTGAAGTGGGTCGTGGTGGACAAATTGAGAGATTGCCTGTATGGTGTGGAATTTGTGGTCAAAACAGATAACAACCCCCTCATATACTTGCTCACCACTTCAAAGTTGGATGCCACAGGCCATAGGTGGTTGGCTGCTCTTTCAACATTTTCCTTCAGCCTGAAATACAGACCAGGAGTGGGCAACAGAGATGCAGATGCGCTGTCGAGAAGACCCCACAGTCCCCTGAGCTCCCAAGAGGATTGGACTCAGGTTGCCTCCGAAGGGGTAAGAGCCCTTTGTGAAGGAGCAGAAAAGCAGGAGAAAGGTGGAGCCAGAGCTGAAGAGGTTGGAGTGACTACAGCAGGGGTGCCCAGGTATTACTGTAATGTCTCTCAGATTGCAGCAGAGGGTCTACCTAAGTTATCAAGAAAAGACCTTAGGAGAGACCAACAGGAAGATCCACTCTGTAGCTTGATACTGGAGGCTTTGGAGAGTCAGCACCCCGCTTTACTTCTGAAAAGTGCCCGGAGGGAAGCTCTGTTGTTACATAAAGAGTGGAGTCGGTTGCAGTTGCAACAAGGGGTGGTCTACCGAAGGGGCCTCTCTGAAGACCTGGAGGAGAAGTGGCAAATGTTTCGAGTTATTGAGAAAAGACCTTAGGAGAGACCAACAGGAAGATCCACTCTGTAGCTTGATACTGGAGGCTTTGGAGAGTCAGCACCCCAATTTACTTCTGAAAAGTGCCTGGAGTGAAGCTCTGTTGTTACATAAAGAGTAGAGTCGGTTGCAGTTGCAACAAGGGGTGGTCTATCGAAAAGGCCCCTCTGAAGACCTGGAGGAGAAGTGGCAACTGTTTCTGCCAGAGAAACACAGGGAGAAAGTGTTAATCGCCCTGCATGATTGTCATGGCCATCTGGGGTCAGAAAGAACTCTTCAACTGATGAGGGATAGATTCTATTGGCCTTATATGAGGAAAGAAGTGGAGAGTTACTGTCACTCCTGCCATAGGTGTATCCAGAGAAAGACTTTGCCGCAACGAGCTGCCCCAATGGGTCATTTATCAAGCCAAGGTCCCATGGATTTAGTTTGCATAGATTTCCTGTGTTTAGAATCCGACTTGAGTAGGCAAGGAAATATCTTGGTAGTCACCGACCATTTTACCAGGTATGCTCAAGCTTTCTCCACGAAAGATCAGAAAGCAGCCACAGTGGCGAAGACGCTAGTGGAAAAGTTTTTCGTCCATTATGGCTTACCACAGAGGATTCACTCAGATCAGGGGAGGGACTTTGAGAGTACGCTCATCAGGAGATTGCTGGATCTATTGGGAATTTAGAAGTCTAGAACTACACCTTATCACCCACAAGGAGATCCTCAGCCGGAGAGGTTTAATAGAACCCTTCTTAATATGTTGGGGACACTGACCTCTGAGCAAAAGCCCAATTGGAGTAAGCATATCACTGTTTTGGTACATGCGTAGAACAGCACCAAGAGTGACGTCACAGGATATTCACCTTATCCGTTGATGTTTGGGCGAGAGGCTAGATTACCCGTGGACCTGGCTTTCGGAACTTCTCTGGACCACACTTCAGAGACCTTTCATCGAGGATATACAAATAGGCTGCGGAAGAGTCTGAAAATTGCTTATGAGAAGGCTCGGGCTATGTCAAACAACAGAGGGAGTAGAAATAAGAGGAATTTTGACCTTAAAGTAAGGATTCAAGATCTACAACCTGGTGACCGAGTTCTATTAAGAAATTTGGGTATTCCTGGGAAAACACAAGCTGGCTAATCGCTAGAAGTCACAGCCATACATTGTATGTAAACAGCTTCCAGGGCTTCCAGTATTTGAAATTAGACCAGAAGGAAGTGCTGGGCCAATTAAGACTTGGCATTGGAATCACCTTTTACCCCTCACTGGTGCAGTCAGGGTAATTTCCGAGGAAGAGTTATCATCTACATCAGATGTTGCATGTTGGCCTGTAACTAGGTCTCAGTCTGGGCCTTTAACAACTGAAGATAATGAGGAGAGAGACATGGACATCAGCTGGTTGTGGTCATCTGATACACCCAAAGCTGAAAGGAGTGTTTCATTCCCGACAACCAGGGTAGTGAGGCCCTTAGGCCAGAAGCTCCAGAGTTTGTACCACTATCTGTGGTCTGAAGAGTGTTCGTCTCCCATTGAATTGAAGGAACCCAGCTCTGTAATAGAAGAAAACAGTGTTTACCCAGAAATAGAGGACACACCAAGAGAACAAAGAGGAAAGAGGAGCATTCGCCCACCCAAAAGATTAACATATGATACACTGGGCGAGTGTTCTGAAGTAGCAAAGGTTATCAGTAAAAGGAATGTCGATGAGCGTAGTTCCTCCTCTGTCAATCTGGAAACAGAGAGTCCTGTTTCACTCCTTGACACATCTGTATCTGATACCAAGGTGACAGTTGTGGGTACACAGAATAGTTTCCCAACACCTGAGAATTGGTGGGAGGCTCCTCTGTCGGTCCTATGCACTCGTCTAGAGGCCAAAATGTGTAGCAGGAACAAGGTCTTGCATATCTTTGGGGACCAAAGATTTAAAGCAGGGGGAGTATGTAGCGCTGACAACTTTTGTTTCTAGTCATATGTGTTGCTGTAAGGTAACAAGTTTATATAGCGCCATCTAGTGGCCAATTATAAGGGTACAATACTTTTATTTTCATCATTTTGAGAAGTGACATGGGTGTGTGTGTCCCACAGGGTTGCGGCCTACTTTGTGAAGGAGCGGAGCAGCAGCAAGGATCCCGCTATTGATCACAGTGTGCTGGAGCAGCAGAAGTGATTGTTCCGGAGACCCGTGGAAGAGATAACCGAGGACTCCTGGTCGTTAGTGAACGGAATGGCGTGACAGCGTGGTTGTGGCTCCATATGGACTGAGAACTGCTGAAACGGAGACATCCATCTGTCCGGGTCCGGTGCGGTGAGAGGGTTAACCCCCAGAAGTTTGTTCAACACTACACACATTTAGAGCTGTTACAGAGCATTGCTGGGACTGATAGTCCCACGGAACAATTTAGTTGGAAAGCATTACATTTACACAGACTTCAATATCCAGGGATTGATACTAGATGTCTGTCTCCTTCAAGTAAGAACACTCAATCAATTTGCCTGATTATAATTACTTTAGTGTATCATCTTGCACTGCGCAACACTCCAGAAGAACTCTCTTGTGGATTACAAATACTAATTTATAGCTAGCCGAAGATTGAAGATGACAGGACTATCTTTTCTATTGCAGGGCGCTGCATTTAGTCATAAAGGATAGTGACTTTACTGTTTAAAGCAGGGGGAGCTCCCTAGTATCTATATTGTGGCATATTCGCATTCCTGTGTCTTTGTGCTTGCCACAGTGTTCTGGAGGTGGGAAGGTGTCCAGAGTTAAGACGATTTCACTTTGAACACTGGTCCCACCTGGAGACACACCAATAAGGGGATATATTTATGTATATCTGTGTATGTGTACAAAGGCTGTTGTAAATATTTACTGTACTGTCACACTACGTTGGTGTGATAGTGTAGTCACTGTAATAACTTTTATATATACATATCATTTAAGTAAAAAATCATTTTGGTTATCACAGAAGTTTGTGTGCAGTGTTGTTTTTCTCCTGTAGGTGGAGTCACAAGCACCCAGGTAAAGATATATATATAAGTGTCAGCTATATATATGTATATATTGTGAGCTATAATTGGTATTAGTGTCACTACAACACTGCACTACAGTTGTGTCAAGGGGATGGAACAAGTTAAGAGGGGTGAAGAGATCAGAGAACAGGCCCGATCTAAATCAGCAGCTCCACCGTGAGTTATTGCTACACATCCATTACACACACACATGCGCGCCTGTCTTTCAATAACAGGCTGATAGCTTTCCATCCTTTGTTCTTTGGGAGCTTGTCTGCCAGTCTATGGAAAGTGAAGTTTCTATAAACACTTCAAACGTTGTTTTTTTTTTTCCCTTGCGTCATTACAATGCTTTGTTTTAAAGTATGTTTGGGGGCTTGCCTTATATTTTTATTTCCTGGAAAAATAACAGCCCCCAATAAGATTGTAAAAAAAAAGAAAAAACACATTGTAAATGCAATTATACAATGCACTAAATAATTTGTTTGTGATGTGTCTGAGTAATGATTTATAGTAAATGACATTGATGGCTCCGATATCATGTGCCTATTACCAAGTAAATACAGTTCGTTTACTGTAAGTGCTTTTTGAAAAAAACTCTTAAAGCTGAATTCCAGATTTGCTAAAAAAAAAGAAAAAAAAAACACCCTTGCAGTCTCCCCTGCATTGCAAAGGTTACATACGAATTGAATATAGGGGTTGAGAAATATGGTGTAATACCTAAATTCCTCCAGCTGGCACTCTTCTCTCTAGTGCCCTGAGTTGTGGGCGGGCCCCGCTGTCTTCACCTACAAAGCAGGACTACTAGCCCTGCCCTGTACTTGATGACATCCCTGTCCGACCAATGCCTTAAAGCAGACGCTATGTGAGAGTAGTTACACAGCATACAGTAGAAGAAGAATAGTAAGTAGGAGCGCTTCTGCTAGAAGGGTCCTCCAGGTGCTATATACATTAAAGATCATTCAAGATAGCAGGATAGCAAGCTGACAGGCAATCGAGCAGCACTTACAGGAGAGAAGCAGGCTCTAGATAGACAAACATATGCAGAGAAAGGCACTTCTAAGGGCAGTATGTCAGCAATTTTATTAAAAACACATACAGGATTATAGGGTAAACAGGCTCATCAATGTATGAAGTCCTCCTGACATGGTCTTCCCTGTCACTGTGCTGGCCAGTAGCTGCAGGAACCAAGGGTCTGGAGGAGCAACATGGCTGCCACACTTCTTGAAACCTTGTGGAACACAGGGGGCGGAAGTGACATCAGCAAGGGGCCCCTCGGTTCCTGCAGCTGCTGGCCGGCACAGCAACTGCATTGGAAAAGGGTCCTGTGCATCTTTGGCTCCATTTCAGGTCCAAATTTGGGCAAAAATTCGGATCTGATTCGCACCTGAGATAGTGAACAGGGACTCACCGGACTCCCTGCTGTGAATCGCGGTAGCAGCTAGTGTGAACCCAGCCTTACTCTGCATATCTTTAACAGCGTAGAAGAAGCATGCTAGAGCAAGAAATAAGGCAAGTACTCCAAGGGTCGTTTTTTTTTTTTTTTTGGACTGGCATGGGGTTTAAAGTGGTTGTAAACTCTCATGTTACACTTTAGCTCATTCTAATCTACACAGATAAGGCTGCAGATCTGTGCCTGTGAAACTACACTTGTACAGTTTTCTCAGAATCCGTCCTGCTATGGTAAATGACGTCACCGGCGCATGCGCAGTCCGTAGTTTTGTTAACGGCACGCTATGTGTGCCGTTTCTATATATACGCAGAATGCCAGAGATCGAGAGCGGCGATCGAGATGGAGGCTTACACACGCATGCGCGAGATTTAGACAGGGGAGCAAAGGAAGGGCGGAGATGACGTCCGCACAAGATACAAAGATCAGTAATAAAGATGGAGCTGCCTAAGGTATTTTTTCTAAAAGCAAAAAAATGTATTTAGAAACCTTGTTTTAATGACATTTTAATATGCAAGGCATTTATACACATTGCTAAATTATAATGTTTAAAAAAAAGAAAAACAATCCAGGGGTTTACTTCCTCTTTAAGGCCACGTCACATTTTTTGGCGCATTTTTTTGCATGTTTTGCACATGACAGCATACGGCAGTCCAAACTCTAATAAAAGAAGGCAAGATGGAAAGATGCACCAAACAAGGTTTTCTTTTTTTTTTTTTTTTTTTAAACAAAAGTGCAAAATTGGCAATTTTAACCACTTCAGCCCCGCACCATTATGCTGCCTAAGGACCAGAGGACTTTTTCCAATTTGGCACTGCGACGCTTTAACTGCTAATTGTGCGGTCATGCAATGCTGTTCCCACAAATAGAGCTTTCTTTTGATGGTATTTGATCACCTCTGCCATTTTTATTTTTTGCGCTATAAACGGAAAAAGGCAGAAATTTTGAAAAAAAATGATATTTTCTACTTTTTGTTATAAAAAAAATCCAATAAACTCAATTTTAGTCATACATTTAGGCCAAAATGTATTTCGCCACATGTCTTTGGTAAAAAAAATGTCAATAAGTGTATATTTATTGGTTTGCGCAAAAGTTATAGCGTCTACAAGCTAGGGTACATTTTCTGGAATTTACACAGCTTTTAGTTTATGACTGCCTATGTCATTTCTTGAGGTGCTAAAATGGCAGGGCAGTACAAAACCCCCCCAAATGACCCCATTTTGGAAAGTAGACACCCCAAGGAAATTGCTGAGAGGCATGTTGAGCTCATTGAATATTAATTTTTTTTGTCCCAAGTGATTGAATAATGACAAAAAAAAAAAAAAAATACAAAAAGTTGTCACTAAATGATATATTGCTCACACAGGCCATGGGCATATGTGGAATTGCACCCCAAAATACATTCAGATGCTTCTCCTGAGTACGGGGATACCACATGTGTGGGACTTTTTGGGAGCCTAGCCGCGTATGGGGCCCCGAAAACCAATCACCGCCTTCAGGATTTCTAAGGGCGTAAATTTTTGATTTCACTCCTCACTACCTATCGCAGTTTTGAAGGCCATAAAATGCCCAGATGGCACAACCCCCCCAAATGACCCCATTTTGGAAAGTAGACACCCCAAGCTATTTGCTGAGAGGCATGGTGAGTATTTTGCAGCTCTCATTTGTTTTTGAAAATGAAGAAAGACAAGAAAAAACATTTTTTTTTCTTTTTTCAATTTTCAAAACTTTGTGACAAAAAGTGAGGTTTGCAAAATACTCACTATACCTCTCAGCAAATAGCTTGGGGTGTCTACTTTCCAAAATAGGGTCATTTGGGGGGGTTTGTGCCACCTGGGCATTCCATTGCCTCCGAAACTGTGATAGGCAGTGAAGAGTGAAATCAAAAATTTACGCCCTTAGAAAGCCTGAAGGTGGTGCTTGGTTTTCGGGGTCCCGTACGTGGCTAGGCTCCCAAAAAGGCTTACACATGTGGTATCCCTGTACTCAGGAGAAGCAACAGAATGTATTTTGGGGTGTAATTTCACATATTCCCATGGCATGTTTGAGCAATATATCATTTAGTGACAACTTTGTGCAAAAAAATATAAATTTGTCTCTTTCCCGCAACTTGTGTCACAATATAAAATATTCCATGGACTCGACATGCCTCTCAGCAAATAGCTTGGGGTGTCTACTTTCCAAAATGGGGTCATTTGGGGGGGTTTTGAACTGTCCTGGCATTTTATGCACAACATTTAGAAGCTTATGTCACACATCACCCACTCTTCTAACCACTTGAAGACAAAGCCCTTTCTGACACTTTTTGTTTACATGAAAAAATTATTTTTTTTTTGCAAGAAAATTACTTTGAACCCCCAAACATT
Organism: Aquarana catesbeiana; assembly: GCF_042186555.1. Lineage (NCBI taxonomy): Eukaryota > Metazoa > Chordata > Amphibia > Anura > Ranidae > Aquarana > Aquarana catesbeiana. The sequence goes on from NC_133336.1 coordinate 180,295,656, forward strand.
ATATATTTTTTTAAAGCAAATGCCCTACAGATTAAAATGGTGGGTGTTTCATTTTTTTTTTCCACACAGTATTTGCGCAGCGATTTTTCAAACGCATTTTTTGGGGAAAAAACACACTTTTTAAAATTCTAATGCACTAAAACACACTATATTGCCCAAATGTTTGATGAAATAAAAAAGATGATCTTAGGCCGAGTACATGGATACCAAACATGACATGCTTTAAAATTGCGCACAAACGTGCAGTGGAAACAAAATAAATACATTTTTAAAAGCCTTTAAAAGCCTTTACAGGTTACCACTTTAGATTTACAGAGGAGGTCTACTGCTAAAATTATTGCCCTCGATCTGACCTTCGTGGTGATGCCTCACATGCATGGTGCAATTTCTGTTTACATTTGACGCCAAACCAACGCTTGCGTTCGCCTTAGCGCGAGAGCAGGGGGGGACAGGGGTGCTTTTTTTTTTTTTTCTTTATTATTTTTTTGCTTTCTTATCTTATTTTTAAAACTGTTCCTTTCATTTTTATTGTTATCTCAGGGAGATTTTTTTGAAAAAAATTGGGATCTATTAGACCCTAGATCTCTCCTCTGCCCTCAAAGCATCTGACCACACCAAGATCGGTGTGATAAAATGCTTTCCCAATTTCCCAATGGCGCTGTTTACATCCGGCGAAATCTAAGTCATGAAATGCTCGTAGCTTCCGGTTTCTTAGGCCATAGAGATGTTTGGAGCCACTCTGGTCTCTGATCAGCTCTATGGTCAGCTGGCTGAATCACCGGCTGCATTCTCAGGTTCCCTGTTGAGACAGTCTAGAGGCTAATTAGCCACTAGGATTGCTTTTACATGAAAGCCGACCGCTGGCTGAAAAGAATGATACCAAGATGATACCTAAACCTGCAGGCATCATTCTGGTATAACCACTCAAAGTCGTGAATGGCGTACCTGAAGACATAAAAATGGTTAACAATAAAACACAGTAAACGGTAAAGTATAAAAAATTGCATACCTGAAAAGCAAACATGATAAAACATAATAACAATAAAACATTGCAGAATAGAATACAGTAAAAAAGAGCAGAATAATAGAGAGAGAATAGAGAGAGAGAGAACAATAAAACAACAACTTTTTTTTTTTTTTATGTTACCGGTATATTTTTTCTTTTTTCTTTTTTTGTAACTAACTTTTATAACTGTAACCGGTTCCCGGTTCGGGTCTCTCAAAATGCGATGGCATCTTGGGAGACCCTGTGAAAGTGTGCCTAGTCTGTGCAATGCTGTACGCTACGCTAATACTCAACTAGTGTATGGTAGCGTTCAAAACATTCACCAATGCAAAGACCAGGATTGTCAGGACAGGAAGGACAATAATAGCGGGTGTCACGGCTATATCAGCGCTTGCTGCAGACACAAGATCTTTTTTGGGGGGTTCGTTGGGTAGGGGTACTCGGGAGGACATAAAGAAAATGCCTCTCATGCAGCCGACTGCATTTGGTTGGGGATGTGAATGGGGGAAGTACGGGCGCTGCAGAAGTGGTGGGTTCCCAATTAGGATTGGCGAATGCAGCAGGAAGGGCATTATGGGCACGACGGGCCTGTGTTTGTCTTCTTCTTGGTGGCAGCGGGACACTACTTGTGCTTGCCACCTCACCAGCTTGAACTGCACTTATGGGACTCGCCACGTCACCAAGTGTTACTGCAGTGCTGGTTTGACTATGACTGGGGTGTACTAGGCCGCTGGTGCTTGCCAGTTCACCAAAACGCTACCAAAAAAACTGTTAGCGATGGCAGGGATCAGGCCTGACTCTGCGAACGCTGCAGTTATGCGTTTAGTGTTTTGTAAGTGACAGTGATCGATCGATACTGCACTTGGGAGGGCTGGGCTGGGCTGGGCTGGGCCGGGCGGAGGGGCAAAACGCAGGTGCTAGCAGGTATCTGGGCTGATCCTGCTAACACTGCGTTTTTGGGAACCCTAAACTGCTGGGGACGCTAGTATAGATCTGATCGGTTCAGATACTACACCACTAAGGGAGGTGTACGGTGCGTGCTTGGGTGTTAGCGGTCCTGGCGCTAATCTGACGCTGCCTGGGGCTGGTGCTTGCCAGTTCACCAAAACACTACCAAAAAAACTGTTAGCGATCGCAGGGATCAAGCCTGACTCTGCGAACGCTGCAGTTATGCATTTAGTGTTTTGTAAGTGACAGTGATCGATCGATACTGCACTTGGGTGGGCTGGGCTGGGTGGAGGGGCAAAACGCAGGTGCTAGCAGGTATCTGAGCTGATCCCGCTAACACTGCGTTTTTGAGAACCCTAAACTGCTGGGGACGCTAGTACAGATCTGATCGGATCAGATATTGATCCGTTCAGATACTATACCACTAAGGGAGGTGTATGCTGCATGCGTGGGTGTTAGCGGTACTGGCGCTAATCTGACGCTGCCTGGGGCGACGCATATCACCGCCGGGCAATCAGGGGGCTAAACCTTTATTCGGTAATAAATGGCGGGTGCCCTGACACTATAAAAAATAAACGAACTAACCAGCGTCACCCGTAACAGTTATACGGTGATCAGTGGTGAAAGGGTTAACTAGGGGGCAATCAAGGGGTTAAAACATTTAATAGGAAGTATATGGGGGTCCCTGTCACTATAAAACGCTGACGGCGAACCTAAATATTTACCTCCCTAACTAGCGTCACCAGCGACACTAATACAGCGATCAGAAAAATGATCGCTTAGCGACACTGGCGACGGGGGGTGATCAAGGGGTTAAAACTTTATTGGGGGGTTAGGGGGGGTATCCTAGACCTAAAGGGGGCTAACAGTAACTGTCCCACCACACTAACTGTCACAAACTGACACCATGCAGTAATCAGAAAAAAAAAAAACTGCTTGGTGTCAGTGTGACGGGGGGGGGGGGGGGGGGTGTGGATCGGGGGGTAATCGGGGGGGGGGATCGGGGGTGTAATGTATGCATGGCGTGTTCTACTGTATGTGTGTGTTTGTGTAACTCACATTCCAGTCTTCTCTCCTCGGCGCCGGAACGGAAAATGCCGTGCCGGGGAGAGATGACATCATGTCCTCTGCCTCTGTGTACAATACAGAGGCAGGGAAATGATCCCATTGGCCAGGAGCGATCGCGAGGGGGGGGCCACGAATGGATGGCCTCCCCCTCACCACCGATCGCCGGGGAGGATTTGCCGACCGCCGCAGGCACCGGGGGGGGTCCGATTGGACCCCCCACCCGCGGGCAGGCAAGGACGTACCTGTAAGCCCTTTTGCCTGCCCGTGCCGCTCTGCCGACGTACATCGTCGTGCGGTGGTCGTCAAGTGGTTAAAGTGTATACATCGTAAAAAAAGAATGCATTTTTTAAATCACATAGGCTCCTTTAATGTAGAAACATAGAAGGGAGACAGCAGAGAAAAGACCACGTGCTCAATCAAGTCTGCCCCAATTTTTTTATTTTGTTTATTTATAGTACTGTGCAAAGGTTTTATCAATTAACAAAATGGAAAGTAAATAAACAGAAGAGAAAAACAAATCAAATCAATATTTGGTGTGACCATCCTTTGCCTTCAAACCAGCATGAATTCTTCTAGGTACACTTGCACACAGTTTTTGAAGGTGGGTTGCCCAAACATCTTGGAGAACTAACCACAGATCTTCTGTGAATGTAGGCTGCCTCAGATCCTTCTGTTTCTTCATGTTAGCCCAGACAGACTTGATGATGTTGAGATCACAGCTCTGTGGGGGCAAAAGCCATCACTTCCAGGACTCCTTGTTCTTCCTTATACTCAAGATAATTCTTAATTACATTGGCTGTATGTTTGGGGTTGTTGTGCTGCTGCAAAATATGTTTGGGGCCAATAACATGCTTCTCGATGGTATGGCATGATGGATAAGTATCTGCCTCTATCTCTCAGCATTGAGGACACTATTGATCTGACCAAATCTCCAACTGCATTTTCAGAAATGCAGCGCCAAACTTGCAAGGAACCTCCACTATCCTGTTGCCTGCAGACACTCATTATTGTACCGCACTCTCAACTCTTCAGCAAAAAAACTGCCAAATTTATTCTGCAGCAGGACAATGGCCCCAAACATGCAGCCAATATCATTAAAGTGGTTCTAAAGGCTGAAGGTTTTTTACCTTCATGCATTATATGCATGAAGGTAAAAAACCTTCTATGTGCAGTGCCCTAGCCCCCCCCAATCCTTACCTGAGCCCCCTCGAATCCAGTGATGTTCACGATAGCCTCGACCGTCCCGGGACTCTCCCTCCTAATTGACTGAGACAACAGCAGGAGCCCATTGGCTCCCACTGCTTTCAATCACAGCCAGTTAGTCAATGAGGAGAGAGAGGGGGGTGGGGTAAGTCTTATGGTCTCTGGGGGGCACTACTCGAGGGGGAGGAGCCAGGAGCACTGACGGGGGACCCGAAAAGAAGAGAATCTGAGCTTCTCTGTGCAAAACCACTGCACAGATCAGGTAAGTATAACATGTTTGTTATTTAAAAAACAACGCTTTAATATCACTTTAAGAACTATCTTCAGTGTGAAGAACAACAAGGAGTCCTCGAAGCGATGGTTTGGCCCCCACAGAGCCCTGGTCTCAATATCACCCAGTCAGAAGGTCCCAGAGCAGAGGATAGAAGGGGATCAGCGTACGGACAGCATGACGTGCGGACTGCACAGTCACGCTGTTGTATGCCATTTCCCCTTTAAGAAATGGGGAGTGGCGGAAGCAGGGGAGGCTACGCTGGGGGAAGATTAGGTGGAAGAAGGGGGAAGTGACGTCAGTGGAGAGCGGTGGGGAGAAAGATTCACACACGCTCCCATGCAGGAAAGGGGGTTCCTCCGGGGGGGGGGGTAGTTCAGCGGGGGTAAGTGTGGTTTGTAGGATTTAGTACAGCGCTTTGAGCCAACCACGGGTGACAGTTCGTCACCAGCGCGGGCGTGGACTACACCACAGGGAAAAGATGCGGCTGCGGTGACTACGCCAGCACCAACGGTCGCGGTTAGTGGAGATTCGGTTACACCGACAATCGGAGCTGGGACGGCGGTAGTCGATCCGCCTAGAACATCAACCAGCGTTTCGGTCCCGGACAGCCAAGAAAAAACAGGGGAGAAGAAGGCGGAGGCAGTCAGGTTGGTGGACTCTGCAAAGAGTGAGGTCTATGTCTGTTTTGAAGGCCCATTGGGAGTCCATCTCAAGACAGAAGTGAAGGAAAAAATTTGGAAAGGGGAATATGTGGAAATATTCACATTATTGCCGTTAGAGAAATTCAATCTGGATAGATTGAAACCGGAAGAACGTAAGAAAGAGGACGAGGAAAAACGCAGATATAGGCTGATTCCGCGTACTTTTTCTAATTGGCTGCAGGCGTTCGCTATCTTGGCGAGTGTGGTTGGGGAAAAGTCCCCCGAGCACTGCTCGGCCTTGTTTGTGTACTTAGATGCCATCAATGAGGCGCACCGGACACACGGCGGAGTGGCATGGCTGCGATACGACGAGCAGTTTAGGCAACGGATGGCCGTCCGACCTTCACTACGCTGGGATCATAAGAACATCAGCCTGTGGATGAAGCTTATGACTGCAGCGAGGGCTCTGAACCAGTTTTTTCAGGCAGGGGTTGGAGGTACCGCAGCTCCAGGACAACCGACCGAAAAGAAATGGGGCTTCTGTTGGCAGTTTAATGAGGGCACCTGTAAGTTTGGTGCAAACTGTCGATTCAAGCACACATGCTCCGGTTGCGGGGGATCTCACGCACTATCAAAGTGCTTTAGAAGAGGGAAGGGGCGTGGCGGAGAGCCTGCCAATAAGAGGGACGACGCCGGTGCAGGTGGAAAGGATGCGTCCTTTCCTTAGTGGGTACCCCGACCGAAATGTGGCTCAGTTATTGGAATCAGGATTCGCAAGCGGTTTTAAAATACCGTGTTCCTTGGAAGCAGCACCTCCCATAGCGAAGAATTTACGTTCGGCCCTCACGCATCCGACAGTGGTTGCGGAAAAATTGGAAAAAGAAATACAGTTGGGGCGCATGGCTGGCCCTTTTACTTCGGTCCCACTTCCGGGATTGGTGGTATCCCCATTGGGAGTAGTTCCAAAGAAGGAACAAAATAAATTCAGGTTGATTCATCATCTTTCCTTTCCAAAGGGTGGGTCAGTCAATGATTCGATTGCGCCGGAGGTGTGTGCGGTTACGTATACTTCCTTTGATGCAGTGATATCATGGGTCCGTCGCTACAGGAGGGGGTCACTTATGGCAAAGGCGGATATTGAATCTGCTTTCCGGAAAGTTTCCACTCGCTAGGCTGCACATGGAATGGGGCATACTATGTGGATCGCTGCCTCCCGATGGGATGTTCTATCTCATGCGCTTTCTTTGACACATTCAGTTCGTTTCTGGAATGGGTGGTACGGGACGTTTCTGGGATCAATTCGGTCATCCACTATCTGGACGATTTACTTTGTGTTGGCCCAGCGGGTTCTAACGTTTGTGCAGTCCTCTTAGGGACATTACAGCACATAGCGGAGCATTTCGTGCTCCATTTCGTGGTGACAAAACAGAGGGCCCCACATCCAATATCGTTTTTCTGGGAATTGAGGTGGATTCCATGGGAATGGAGTGCCGTCTGCCGTCAGACAAGCTAGAAACTCTCAAGGCAGAAGTGCGTGGGACCATTGGAAAGCGCAAGGTGCAATTGAGGCAGCTACAATCGTTATTGGGTAAGCTGAATTTTGCTTCCCGAATAATTCCCATGGGTAGGGTCTTTTGCCAGCGGTTGTCGGCAGCGACTGCGGGGGTCACCGCCCCCACTCACTTTGTGACTCTTAACAGTGACCATAGAGAGGACTTGTGGGTATGGCATGAATTCCTGGAATCATTTAACGGGCGCGCTCTTTGAATGTCAGGTCCCATCAGTAACTGGGATCTTGAATTATTCATGGATGCGGCGGGTTCTACGGGCTATGGGGCCGTTTTTCAAAGAACTTGGAGTGCCGCTCGCTGGCCCCCTACTTGGGTGGAGGCTGGGTTCTTGAAGAACCTGGTCCTCCTGGAACTGTTTCCAATTGTGGTGGCAATGGAAATCTGGGGGGAATCTTTTCGTAACTTGAAAGCGTGGCTCAACTGTGACAACTTAGGTGTTGTCCAGGTGATTAACCGCTTGTCAGCCAAGTCCATGCCAGTGGTCAGGTTGTTGAGGCATTTAGTATTGCGCTGTTTGAAATTGAATGTTTTCATCTATGCTGTACACTTGCCAGGGGTTGAGAACACCTTAGCTGATGCACTCGTTTTCAGTGGGACAGGTTTTGGGAGTTGGCACCAGACGCGGAGCAGCAGGGGGTTACGTGCCCCGACTGGATGTGGAACGTTGCCTTGGGGACGCGGCAAGGTGGATTCAACACTCCGTGAGTAAGGCCACTTGGGACGCTTAATCCAAGGTATGGCAAGACTGGCTGGCATGCTTGCATAGGCTGGAAATCGACCCTGCGGGCCGGGAGGTACCTCATGCGATTCTTTATTTTATTAATATGGGATTTGAGCGGGGCATCTCGGCAGCTGCCATTGATAAGAAGCTGGCAGGTTTGGCCTTTCTTTTTAAGTTACAAGGGCTGTGAGACCATACAAAAGACTTCTGGGTGAAACAAGCAGTGAAAGGATACAGGAAAGCGCATAGGAAGAGGGATGGTCGGCGCCCGGTGTCTTTTGACATGTTACACGGCCTATTTTGACATATATCATACATTTGCAGTTCAGAGTTTGAAAGAGCTTTATTCCGTGCGGCTTTTGCATTAGCGTTCTTTGGGGCGTTACGGGTAAGCAAACTGGTTAGCCCGTCCAAGCGGGCCAAAGGGGGGCTTCAGTGGGATGATCTGTGGTATTTGACTAATTTGGTTAGAATATGTATTAAAGGGTCAAAAACTGATCAGATAGGGAAGGGAGTGAAACTGGAGGTTTTCCGGATTGCAGAATTACAGATTTGTCCGGTAAGAGCGGTGGTATCGTTCAGGGATATGCGTCCGAGATTATCGGGCTCTTTCTTGATGCATGCAGATGGGTCGTCCTTGTCAAAATTTCAATTTATAGCAGTGTTCAAAAAATGTTTATCGGCGGCCGGCTACAGCCCTACAAGCTACTTATCCCACTCTTTCCGTATAGGTGCTGCTACAGAGGCTGCTAGGACTGGTCTTAGTTTTGAAGCAGTGAAGAGCATTGGTAGGTGGGACTCTGATAGATTCAAGGTTTATATCCACCCACATTTATTACAGGCTTGTTAACGGGGGTTTCAGTTTGGGGTTAGAGTTTAAGGTTGGGGGGAACTTACTGTTGTGTTGTCAATCTTGCTTTACAGGTGACAAGGTGGCCCTGGTTTGGATCTTGGGCCACTCATTCATTTTCTGGGGGGCCAACGGGCTGATGTTTGTCCGAATGGTAGGCAGCTAGGTATCCCAAGACAGGAGGCTCGGGTCAGATGGATCGGGTTACCGGGTATGCTGTGGAACAGGGTAAGGTCATAAGTCCACAAGTTCGCTCGTTGGGACAGGGCTCCAGATGTTTTGGTGCTTCATGTGGGGGGAAATGACATGGGGGTTAGGTCCATGAGGGATCTTATCCGCGACATCAAATGCGATTTTTTTACGCTTACAGGTGGCCTTTCCTGGAATGGTTATTGTATGGTCGGATATGGAGGACGTCATGGCGGTGGGCTTTGTCTGCTAAAAAGGTTGATAGGGCCCGCGTAAAGGTAAATAAGGAAGTCAGCAGGTTCATTATGCAGAATGGGGTGTGACCATACGGCATTGGGAGTTGGAGGTGGATACATGGAGGTACCTTAGGAGTAATGGGGTGCACCTTAATAAAGTGGGTACCGACCTCTGGGCGTTAGGCTTACAGGATGGGGTACAGCGTGCATTGAGGGTTTGGAGGTGCGCACAAGGGTAAGGTTTTACCCCTTGCGTGCGGTGGCAGTGGTTTTGGGTCTGTAGGGAGATTTATGTTATGGAGATATAACATGGTTGGTACCCATATGTAATATGGGTTTTGTTATGTACCTTCCGGTTACGAGGGGTTAACCAGGAAGGGGTAAAAGTTAGGTCACTGGGAACGTTGTGTACCGTCTCACAGTCTGGGGTTTGCGACTGGAGGCCTAAAGTTTTTACGAAGTTTTTCACAGTGACCTGTGGGTGTGTTCCCCTCCAAGACCCCAATAAGTACTGAGAAGGTTATTATTAAAAAGTTATTTAAAAAAGTTATTTAAAAATGTTATTTATTTAATTATGTTATTTTATTAATAAAAGGCCAACAAGGCCATTTACTCCAACACCTTGTCATGTCATTTGTGGGGAGGATTTGGAGGGAATTGAGTTTATATTAAGGGGTGGCTTAGAGGACTGGGGTTAAGTCCTTCACATGTCAAGAAGGTCCTGGAGCAGAGGATAGAAGGGGATCAGCGTAGGGACAGCATGACATGTGCGGACTGCACAGTCACGCTGTTGTATGCCGTTTCCCCTTTAAGAAAGGGGGAGTGGCGGAATCAGGAGAGGCTACGCTGGGGGAAGATTAGGTGGAAGAAGGGGGAAGTGACGTCAGTGGAGAGCGGCGGGGAGAAAGATTTCCACCCAACCTCCCTGGTGTGCTTATGGTAAAAGGGGAATATGGAGTCAGCTTGGGCAGTGGTTTTGGGTCTGTGAGGTGGAGGAGATTTATGTTATGGAGATATAACATGGTTGGTACCCATATGTAATATGGGTTTTGTTATGTACCTTCCAGTTACGAGGGGTTAACCAGGAAGGGGTAAAAGTTAGGTCACTGGGAACGCTGTGTACCGTCTCACAGTCTGGGGTTTGCGACTGGAGGCCTAAAGTTTTTACGAAGTTTTTCGCAGTGACCTGTGGGTGTGTTCCCCTCCAAGAGCCCAATAAGTACTGAGAAGGTTATTATTAAAAAGTTATTTTAAAAAGTTATTTAAAATGTTATTTATTTAATTATGTTATTTTATTAATGAAAGGCCGTCAAGGCCATTTACTCCAACATAGATGTTGAATGCGCTACTCTATTTACAATGCACCACTCCGTTTAGCATTGTGTGTGCATAAGCCTCCTAAACGTTTAACATATACCTTAATTAAATAGTGTCTCCATAATTAACAGTGTGTAAAACAGTATAGTACAAAATTCAAAATATTCCAGCATACGAAACAAATTTCCAACTTGATGTGCAAAAAATTATTGAATAAATGTGAATTTCAATAAAAATAAATAAAAATAAAAATCAAAAATCAATATCCCAAAAAATTACCACAATAAATAGTGTCCAAAGTCCACATGCAAAGTGCAGTGTGTAATGACTTCAGCAATAGTTGTGCGACCTTTCTTTAGAAGTACAACATTTGTTTTATCGTGACATGATCACCACTTCCGTGACAAACCACCACCATATGAATTGGCCACTCACCAGATGTTAATGAACAATGTGTCTTCGGTTCATTAAAAGGGATAACCACTCCACCTGGATTGTATATATGTTGTCCCCAGTGCGTTACATATGAGCCTTAGTTCTCCTCATGGGAAATATATAAACAGCAATCATTGCGCAATATGTTTAAAAACGCTGTTTATTTAGCCAAATAAAAGAAGTAAATTCAAACTCACATTTAAAAGTGCCCTCGAGCCGGCACTAAGCTATTCCAGCGGTTAAAGAGGAGTTCCACCCAGGGGGCCGTCAAAAAAAAAAAAAAAATTAAAAGTCAGCAGCTACAAATACTGCAGCTGCTGACTTTTAATTGGACACTCACCTGTCCCTGGGTCCAGCGATGCGGGGGATCGAGGCCCCGCTCGTCCCCCCCCTCCGCTCGTTGGCGCCGGCATTTCAACAGTGGGCGCCGGGCTGTGGCTTCACAGCCTGGCACCCACTGCGCATGCGCGAGCAGCGCCGCGCGCCGTGATTGGCCACTCAATCACCTGGGACCTGTAATGGGTCCCAGATGATTGACAGGAGGGAGGGAGCAGAGCGGAGCCCTTCCTGTGCCTGGGGGGAAGTGATGTCACCAGCCCAGGCAAAGGAACAGGCAGACTACGAGGGACCACCTAGCAACAGGCATTTAGAGGTAAGTGAAAAAAAAAAATATCCAAATTTTTTTTGTTTTTTTTTTTTAGATTTTTTCCAGGTATTTTTGTTTTTTGGGTGGAACCCCACTTTAGGGATGGGTGTAGTAATGGCGTGGTTACCGATGAGCGGTATGAGGTTCGTCCGCACTCGGCTTGCGCTTCACCCCTCGTTCTCGTCAAAACCGGACGTAGCGTAATCACGTGACAGAATATCTCCCAGCAGCCTGTACGCGTTTCGCATCATAGTATGCCTCATCAGGAAGCATTTTTAAACATATTGCGCAATGATTGCTGTTTATATATTTCCCACGAGGAGAACTAAGGCTCATAGGTAGCGCACTGGGGACAACATATACAGTATACAATCCAGGTGGAGTGGTTATCCCTGTTAATGAACCGAAGACGCATTGTTCATTAACATCTGGTGAGTGGCCAATTCGTATGGTGGTGGTTTGTCACGGAAGTGGTGATCATGTCACGATAAAACAAATGTTGTACATCTAAAGAAAGGTCGCACAACTATTGCTGAAGTCATTACACACTGCACTTTGCACATAGACTTTGGACACTATTTATTGTAGTAATTTTTTGGGATATTGATTTTTGCTTTTTTTGATTTTTGGTTTTTATTTATATTTATTGAAATTCACATTTATGCAATAATTTTTTGCACATCAAGGTTGAAATTTGTTTCGTATGCTGGAATATTTTGAATTTTGTGCTATACTGTTTTACACACTGTTAATTATGGAGACTATTTAATTAAGATATATGTTAAACGTTTAGGAGGTTTATGCGCACACAATGCTAAACGGAGTGGTGTATTGTAAATAGAGTAGCGCATTCAACATATATATTACATAATTTTTTCACCTAATGGTCTTTTTTGAAAGCAGCAACTCAAAGTGTAGGGGAAATATTATTGTTTTCACCGGTGACACATATATATTCATTTACTCCAACACCTTGTCACGTCATTTGTGGGGAGGATTTGGAGGGAATTGAGTTTATGTTAAGGGGTGGCTTAGAGGACTGGGGTTAAGTCCTTCACATGTCATGTCTGGGATTACACGAAGAGACAGAAGAATTTGAGGCAACCTACATCCAGAGAAGATCTGTGGTTAGTTCGCCAAGATGTTTGCAACAACCTACCTGCTGAGTTCCTTCAAAAACTGTGTGCAAGAAGAATTGATGCCGGTTTGAAGGCAATGGGTGGTCAGACCAAAAACTGATTCGAATTGGATTTCTCTTCTGTTCATTTACTTTCCATTTTGTTTAATTGATACAAAATAAACTATTAACATTTCTATTTCTGAAAGCATTCTTCATTTACAGCATTTTTTTTTTATACCTGCCTAAAAGTTTTGCACAGTGGTGGATAATATATATTTAATATTTTTTTCCAAACAAATGAATCAGACTCTCAAATACAATTTGTATTCATGATGAATTGTTGAATCAACTTTAACGCCTGTAGCGCTGACTACTGTTGTTTTTAGCCATATGTGTGTTATGCAGTACATAAGTTGTTATAGTGCCATCTTGTGGATAATTGAAAAGGTACAATACTTTTACGTTTCATGATTAAGTGAAGTGACATGGAAGTGATTGATTGTTTACATCGGAACTTTAGCTGTGACCCACCCACAATGCTCCTGGACAAGAGGAGAACTGAACTGCATTGTGGGAGGATATAAAAGGGTAAGGAGCGGCCATATGAGCTCTCTTGTTCCTGGGATGTGTGGCCTGCCAGCAGGACTCTGTGGGTGTGTGTGCCCCACAGGGTTACGGCCTACTTTGAGAAGGAGCGGAGCAGCTGCAAGGATCCTGCCGTTGTATCACAGTGTGCTGGAACAGCAGAAGTGATTGTTCCAGAGACCCGTGGGGAGGTAACCGAGGACTCCTGGTCGTTAGTGAACGGAACAGTGTGACGGTGTGGTGGTGCCTCCATATGGACTGAGAACTGCTGAAACGGATACATCCATCTGCCTGGATCCCGTGTGGTGAGAGGGTTGACACCTGGAAGTTTGTTTAATACTACACACACACTTAGAACTGTTACAGAGTGTTGCTGGGACTGATAGTCCCACAGAACAAGTTAAGTTGGAAAACAGTACATCTGCATAGACTTCAGTATTCAAGAGCGGATGCTAGATGTTTGTCTTCTTCATATGAGAACACTTAGTCAGTCTGCCGGATTATAACTGCTTTAGTGTATTACCTTACACTGCGCAACACCCAAAAGGAACCCCTTGTGGATTACAATTACAAGTTCTTAGCTAGCGAAGACTGAAGACGTCAAGACTATCTTTTTTTTATTGCAGGGCTCTGCATTCATTTAAAGTATAGTGACTTTACAGTTTAGAGCAGGGGGTGCTCCCTGGTATAGATATATACAATTAGGTATATTTGTGTATGTTACCAATTGTCATAACTATTTACTATACTATTGCACTACGTTGGTGTGATAGTGTAGTCATTGTAATAACCCTTTATATAAATATACTACTTATTCAAAGAAAGAAATTATTTCTGGTTATTATTGAAGTTTGTGTGCAGTGTTGTTATTTCTCCTGCAGGTGGAGCTACAGACACCCAGGTAGAGGTAAATATAAATATAAGTGTATATTGTGGGTTAAAGTCAATACTCATATCATTACAACACTGCACTACAGCTGTCCCAAGGGGATTGAACAATTTAAGAGGGGTAAAGAGATAAGAGGACAGGCCGCTTTAAACCAGCAGCTCCACCGAGAGTTATTGCTTTACGCCTATTATCAATCTTCTTATATTTACACATAAACAGCTGCCACCCATTTTCAAAGCAGGAAGTCATTTTCAAGGACAGGCATGTCAAATTATTATGTACTGAGCTGCATGTGACATTCTCACGCACCAGCTTTGAGGTCAGCAGTGGTTTAAGCATTAAAATCTAAAACCCCCCGTATGTCCTGCTGTAATACATCTGTGGTGAGTTGCAGTGGTAAAACTGCTGAGCATTTCTTTAGAACTGAACTATTTTTACTCAAATCTTAAAGCTTGCTTAGCGGGTCTCTACAGGCAAATGGAACTGGAGATCTTTTTCTGTAGCTTCTTGCCTATGCATTCTCAGACTGTCAGTACTTTTTGGCTTCTACTAGTAAATCAACCACTGCATGTACCATCAGCAGTATAGCTGTTTTTTATTTTCATTCCTTTTTTTTTAGGGTCTATTTTTTATTAATTTGAGCTATGCTAAGGTGTTATTTTGTAGCATTAGGCAGGTGCATTGAAATGCATTGACGTCTTTTTCTGTTTTGTTTTGGCATGCATTTTGACAATTGTTTCAATTGATCTCACTAATGTGTGTTTTAATGCATTGTACTTGCTTATAATCTTACAAGAAACACACAATTCTGAATGGGTGTGATCTGAAGAATTTTAGTCCATCCAGAAAATAGTATTTCAGATCAGAGTCCACTAAGGGATCCGCCTGCTCAGTGGGGGGGGGAATCTCTCCACTGATCCCCACTGAGCAGGTGGATGACAGGTCCGAGTCCGCTCCACTGATGCAGAGCGGACATGGGCACAACCCGACCCTCCTCTATGGGTGGTCTGATGTAAACGGACAGCCTGTCCGCTTACACCTGACTGTGATCTGATCCAGCAGGATGGAGAATGGATCCCCCCATTGGTCTGTTTTTGGTGGATAGGATGAGATGTCGGTGGGTGTAAATGGACACATGTCCGTTTTCATCCGCCGCTCCACAGAGGGCAATGGATGGTCCGATCGGGTTCACCTAAAAAGCTGACAGGCGGACCTGATCAGTCCACCCATGTGAAAGGGGCCTTACAGAACAAGTTCAGTAAAATGTGACTAACTACTACTAGATATAGATATACAATGACCTAGATGAGAACCCTTATCAATGAGGACCTTCACAGACATCTAGGTGAATGTTGGAGAATTTATGTCAGCATTTCATGTTTCTGCAACTGATACGTCACCTAACTACATTAAAAGTGTGCCTGATCCTAACTATTAAAAAGAAGAGTAGCCATGCTAATAATCTTCGATTTACAGGTTCTTTACCTGCTTAAAGATCGCCCACCGCATATACACTGCGACAGGTTAGCTCTATTACGCAAAACAACGTACCTGTACGTCATTTTGTGAAATAGATACTGTGGGCGCGCTGATTAGCCAGAGGGTCCGCCGGGACGCGATCGTTCCCCAGCTGATCGTTCCCCAGAGAGGCAGAACGGTGATCTGCCTTTGTAAACAAGGCAGATCGCCGTTCTGACAGGGAAGTACACAGTGATCTTGTGTTCCTGCTAAGCAGGAGCACGGATCTCTGTGTTCTTCCAGTCAGTCCATCCCCTACACAGTTAGCAAGCACCCCCTAGGGACACACTTAACCCTTTGATCCTCCCTGGTGTTAACCCCTTCCCTGCCTGTGTCATTAGTACAGTAACTGCATATTTTTAGCACTGATCACTGTATTAGTGTCAACGGTCCTCAAAAAAGTGTCAAAAATGCCAGTTAGGTGTCCGATTTGTCTGCCGCATTGTCGCAGTCCCGCTAAAAATCGCTGATTGCCGCCATTACTAGTAAAAAAAAAAAATGCAACAAAAATATGCCATATTTTGTGGACACTATAACTTTTGCGCAAACCAATCAATATACGGTTATTGGGATTTTTTTTCACCAAAAATATGTAGCAGAACACATATTGACCTAAATTGATGAAGAAATTAGATTTTTTTATCTATTTATTGGGTATGTTTTTATAGCAGAAAGTAAAAAATATTGTTTTTCTTTCAAAATTGTCGGTCTTTTTTTGTTCAAAGCGCAAAAAATAAGGTGATCAAATACCCCCAGAAGAAAACAGTATTTGTGGGAAAAAGGACATCAATTTCATTTGTGTACAGTATTGTCAGTAACGCAGTGCCGTATCGCAAAAAATGACCTGGTCATTAAGGGAGTAAAACCTTCAGGGGCTGAAGTGGTTAAAGGCCCATTAACACCAATGCATTGTGGTTGATGTGTTATTGCAACAAAAAGCAATGCATTATGCACACGTTGCCATTTATTTTCAATGGCACCCCAAAACACTAAAGCAGGCTATTCAATCAGGGTTTCAATGGAACCCTAGGGTACCTTCAGAAGATGCTAGGAGTTCCTTGGGCAATGAGCGATATCTGCCTGTCATATAAGTAACCATTGGCATCAGTGATCTTTTTAGCTATCAGTAAGGGTGTATTCTTACCATGACCTCAAATGTAAGGAGCACTCTGACCATCAGGCTAATGTGCTGTGAGCAGTAAATATTGTAATTCTTAGTAGGGGATCTCTGAGACCAGAAAGTTGTTTTCAAGGGTTTTTCCATGTCAAAAAGGTTGAGAAGGGCTGTGCTAAACAAATGCACCTATAATGCAGCGTTTAGTAACACGCTAACCGTATTAAGACGAAAATGGTGCATGTCTAATTTTAGGTCCGTTATGGTACATTGGTGCCCCATTGAAATGAATAGGCTGCTTTCACGCAACGCAAGTTAACATACCATAACTAACCAGATTGATCAGATATGGGCTCTTGATCTGGGTAAATGAAACATATAGTACATAGGTGTTTATTTTAACCTCCTGGCGCCAAGCGCGTGCAAATATGCAGCCTCTCGGCTGCCCAGCCTTGCCACCGAGAGGCCGCACATTTGAGTGCATTGGTGCCAACAGAGCTCACGCCCTGCTTGCTCCAGGCACAGTGACTGGCGGCTACCGGAAAGCTTCCGATTGCTTCTTGTGATCGGGAGTTTTCCGATCATGCGACAGCCAATCACGGCCGTCACATGGCCATGAGCCCCGCCCGAGCCCCCCCCCCCCCCCCCGGCAGTCCAAACCCCTTACCCCTTATAGGGCTGGTGGGAGCCAGTGTCAAGGGGTTAAGCAGCACTTTAAGGAAAAAGGTCATAATGGCCAACATGGCCAAGCAGGCTACACAGCAAAAGAATTCCATACAGTACAACCTATTTTAAATATGATCAGCTCTTAGAGGGGGGTACACTATGGGGTTGATTCACTAAAGGCAAATAGACTGTGATCTTTGCAATGTGCAGTTGCACTCTGCAGGAGCAGTTTCCAGAGCTTAGTAAATGAGCAGAAGCTCTGCTGACTTCCATTGCAAAGTGCACAGTCTATTTGCCTTTAGTAAGGATAGGATCCCAAGGATAGGTTCATTTAGTCCATTTACCCAGGGATCTTCTTGGTCAACTAATGACACAAATTTGACCCTTGTAAAAAGTGATAAATCATTAGGTTATTAGTTCCATGTTCATTGGTATACCATATGTAATCAAAGAACAATTCTGATGTTCAGGTTAGTGCACGTTATTCTTATTTCTCCTATTTACCCAATTGATGGTGCATGAATATGTGGAGAAGGTGCACCACCTCTGTGTAATATTTGCACATACAGGTGGGGTCAGCCAAGGTATTTATCTTTTTATCCATATGTCTTTTTTGATTTTGTCTTTTCTCTCACCACTGCAAGTATGATCACAGTTAGCTGGTTGCAAACAACATATTTCATATTCAGGTTTAGAGATGATGCTTGGATAAGAATTAAATCTATTTAGGGACTATGCTTGGAGGGAATAAGGAGCACTTCATGTTGTCACAATCCCTTCTCCCTTCCTCTCAATAAAATAGGTAACAAGGTATTGCATGTGGACTGCTTCTGCTCATCAGACTGTATACCATGATAAGTCCTGGATAACACGACTAAGACATACCAGATGTAGTGCCAAATGTGTTCCCGTATATCGCTATAGCCCTCTGACCCCACTTCCAACCTATAAGTAAAATGATACGTCTGACACACCTTATGGAGTAAAATTTACCGGGCATTTATTAACCACAACAACATATGAACATTCCTTAGAATAGAAATATAGAACAATAGGAATAATGACCCCCCCCCGAGGTTGCCGGTCCTTGGAGGCACTGCTGAACCAACATAAAAATTGTATCTGCGGAATCACTTAAGGATCCTCAGCCGCAGAACACTGGCTCGAGGACAATACCAAATTTTCCACTCACACCTCCATTTCCATAAATTTCCGCTAAACCACTGGGATTAACCATAGGATGCCATACCATAGACGGGTCATTACTCTGATTTTGTATAGAAACTTTTGGACGCCTCCAAGGACCCCAACGGCCATACTGCTACAACCACCCAACAAGTCCACCATCCACAGTGGCGGGAGGGAGCTTCTTCTTCGTCCATTGCCTCGAAGTGCCCCTCCGACTTCACAACCTCACCTCCCCACCTACGTTGCCCCTCCCTGCCTTACTTGTAACCAATCCCTGTCTCCACACGTTGTACCAATCCTGACAATCTATTAACTCTTTAATGGCCAAACTACCCTGCTAGCCTAGTCATGCTTGTCCTTCGCCTATTTTTCTTCTTTTTTTTTTGTTTGCCTTTCCTGACAGCTCCTGATGCTTTTGATGATGAACGTATCTCCATTTCCTGTTATTCTCATACAAATACATCAGCCTGTCTCTTGTTTAAGCCCTTGCATGTTGTGGAGAAAACAGCATCATTGAATGGAATAATTTCAGCCTTCAGCTCATTAGTTTCATGGCTATAAAGTATTTTTAAAGTCTAGGGAAGCTTAATAGCTAACATCTGTCCCTCTCTTGGATCCCATTTCCGTCATAACTATCTCTCTGTTAGCTATGATGTGTAGGTCGGTAAAAAACATTTGAATTATTTAAAGGAAACTTGTACAGGGTGAAATATGACACTGCCAATGCCAACTGCAACTAAAAACTGGTTGCATGCCTGACCTTCTCATCTTAGTCACTGATGAGGATGAGCTCAGGTTTGGGTCGTACTTGGGTTCAGTCAATGACATTGACCTAATATAACCACTGGGCCCTACTGTGACAATGTCACGAGCATCCCTGATCCTTTGTGTACATGCAGCTGCAGTATAGCTGTTATGCTTTTGTGTCAGGGAATGCCTGAACAATTAATTTGTTTGAGTAATTTTTAAATCAAGCAGATTCCTTTAACCACTTCCTGACCAGCCACCGCACATATACTGTGGCCACTCTGTGCCAGATCATGTACCTAGTACATGATCTGGCACTTCTGGGTCTGGGGCAAGCACACATGCTGCCGGCGACCTGCTCTCACTGTGATCACACACAGCAGGAGCCCAGCGGCATGTACTGCAGACTCGATGTCTGCCTGCAACCGCCGATTGTACAGTACACAGGCAAAACAGCGATCTGCCTATGTAAACAAAGCAGATTACTGTTCTGTCAATAGGGAAGGTATTGATCCTGCATTCCTGCAAAGCAAGGACATGGATCCATGCCTTCCCCTAGAAAAAGCACCTCCCACACAGTGAAAAAGCACAAACTAGGCACACAGTTAACCCTTTGATGGCCCCTGATGTTAACCCCTTCCCAGCCAGTGTCATTAGTACAGTGACAGTGCATATTTTTAGCACGATCACTGTATTACTGTCAATGGTCCCAAAAAAGTGTCAGTGTCCGTTTTGTCCACTACAATATCCCAGCCCCGCTATAAGTCGCTGATCGCCGTCATTACTAGTAAAAAAATTAAAAGTAAATAAATAAAAATATATCATAGTTTGTAGACGCTATAACTTTTTGCGCAAACTAATCAATATACGCTTATTGGGATTTTTTTACCAAAAATTTGCAGCAGAATACATATTGGCCTAAGTTGATGAAGAAATTCCATTTATTCTTTTTTTATTGGATATGTGTTATAGCAGAACGTAAAAAATATTGTTTTTTTTCCAAAAATTGTCAGTCTTTTTTTGTTTATAGCGCAAAAAAACACAGAGGTGATCGAATACCACCAATAGAAAACTCTATTTGTGGAAAAAAAGGACATAAAATTTATTTGGGCACATTGTCGCAGGACTGTGCAATTGTCAGTTTAAGTAACGCAGTGCTGTATCGCAAAAAAAATGGGCTGGTCAGGAAGAGGGGTAAAACTTCTGAAGGTTAAGTGTTTTTTGTATAGAATTAAACTCAATAATTAGATTCTTTCTGTAGACAGAATAACCATATATAACCAATTATCAGACAATAGTTTGCATTTTGCGGAATCCAACGGTTATTCCCCTGCAGAAGAAATAAGCATCAAACCACGTCAAATGGCCCAATAACAGAAAAATAATTAAATAATAATAATTAAAAATGGAAAAACTAAAATAAAAATTGGATGGTTATATTATCAGGGGAGAGCAATTAGGTTGCCCAAAAGAAAAAAGGAATAGGCTTATCGATCTAAGAAAACAAATCACAGAGTAAATTATAGTTACCCCTTTTCAAAATGGCTGTTGGCTAAAAATGGTTGCTACCAGAATCTCCTAAAATGGCCGCCAATTACAGGTTGTAGTTGCATTCCCAAAATGGCGTCTCGCTATGTGGTCGCTATGGGGGAGTGCGTTGCGCTCAGAATGCAAAGATCAGGAGTGAACAGAAACAGAAAACAGGAATATTGTTGTGCTACTCAAAGGATTTTTAAAGTGTAATAGCCACCAGCATCGCCAGTATAGTAACCGTGTAGAAATGTGAAAAATAATAAAATGCAGCGCTAAGTGAAATATGTCAGATTTGTAGTGTCTAAAAGGGTGAGTGACCACCCTATATATAATAAATAATGTGTATATTCATCAAACCTGTGTATGGTGATGTTTAAAAATCACAATGATCACATAGAACGTAAATTCTAGTCATCACAATAATCACATAAAACATAAATTCCAGTTAAAATAAATAGTGTCCAAAATGTGATAAAAATTCATTGCCAGCAGCACTGTGATGTGCATAACAAGAAGAAACCATATGTGAATTCCTAGATTCAGCGGGTAATCCTCATACATTCAGAATCCACATGGAAATGAAGGGGTAAATGCGCTCACCAGAAGGGATGGACGCTCACACCATACGGCGGGGTGTCATACAGGCTTACGGATCTATAGATCCCAGGGATGTCTGCTGGAGGGTGCTGGTGATGGATCCCAATGAATGCATCTGAGACAGCCTCTGGAGCAGGATGGTCTGTGTATCCTTAGATGGATGGATGGATCAGTTCCCCTCTTGTAGCACACAAGTGACCGAACAGTACAGTTCTCACCTTGTCAAATGAAAACCATGTAAGGAAAAAAAGGGAATCTCCACATGGTGCATGAACCAGTAAAAAAGGGTTTATTCAAAACCATCAGGAACAAAAACGAAAGTTTCACAAACTTCAGATAAAATGGATAAAATAGTGATCACAAAACAAAGTAGAAAAATAGTTTGCGTGGTAACGGGGTAACGGCTTCAGCATATGCCCCTGTAGATGGACATTAGTCCGAAACATGTCGGGTTGCTGAAGCCGTTACCCCGTTACCACGCAAACTATTTTTCTACTTTGTTTTGTGATCACTATTTTATCCATTTTATCTGAAGTTTGTGAAACTTTCGTTTTTGTTCCTGATGGTTTTGAATAACCCCTTTTTTACTGGTTCATGCACCATGTGGAGATTCCCTTTTTTTCCTTACATGGTTTTCATTTGACGAGGTGAGAACTGTACTGTTCGGTCACTTGTGTGCTACAAGAGGGGAACTGATCCATCCATCCATCTAAGGATACACAGACCATCCTGCTCCAGAGGCTGTTTCAGATGCATTCACTGGGATCCATCACCAGCACCCTCCAGCAGACATCCCTGGGATCTATAGATCCGTAAGCCTGTATGACACCCCGCCGTATGGTGTGAGTGTCCATCCCTTCTGGTAAGCGCATTTACCCCTTCATTTCCGTGTGAATTCTGAATGTATGAGGATTACCCGCTGAATCTCGGAATTCACATATGGTTTCTTCTTGTTATGCACATCACAGTGCTGCTGGCAATGAGTTTTTAATCACATTTTGGACACTATTTATTTTAACTGGAATTTATGTTTTATGTGATTATTGTGATGACTAGAATTTATGTTCTATGTGATCATTGTGATTTTTAAACATCACCATACACAGGTTTGATGAATATACACATTATTTATTATATATAGGGTGGTCACTCACCCTTTTAGCCACTACAAATCTGACATATTTCACTTAGCGCTGTATTTTATTATTTTTCAAAGATCAGGAGTGGGCTGCACCCAGAATGCAGGGTTCAGGAGTGCGTTGCGCTCAGAATGCTGGGTTTGAGAGTGTGTTGCGCTCAGAATGCAGGATTTGAGAGTGCGTTGTGCTCAGAATGCAGGGTTTGAGAGTGAGTTGCGCTCAGAATGCAGGGTTTGAGAGTGAGTTGCCCTCAGAATGCAGGGTTTGAGAGTGAGTTGCGCTCAGAATGCAGGGTTTGAGAGTGTGTTATGCACACATGCACTCCAGCACACATGCACTTCACTCCCCAATATCCATGTCACCAGTAAGACATGCTCTCCAGCACACACTTCAATCCCTAATATCTATGTCACCAGTAACACATGCTCTCCAGCGCACACACACTTAAATCCGCAGCGAGACCTACTTTCTGTCACACTAGTTAGATGCCTCATTTCCCTCTGTTATATGAAATGCCTCATCTCTCCTTAAAATATGAAGTGTATTATGCTACTCTATTATATTTAAAGCTTCATGCATCACTATTTAAAATGAACCAGTCAGCCATCTTAAAATGTAAAATTCAAGCCCTGCCTGCTATTTGGTGAAAAGCCATCAATGCTCGAGTCTAAAGTTTTGCCTGAAGATGGACTTTAAACAAACTGTTATTTAAATTTAGCGAGGTCCCGGGCTCCCAGAGGCCTAATGATAACCTCTAAGGTTAGGGACAGCTGACATCCTTCTGTGTAGAGTGTGTTACAAGGCATGGTGGGTGCAGTGCAAAGTAAATTGATGGGCGGCAGACATTTATTGAATAGGGATGAGCCGAACACCCCCCTGTTCGGTTCGCACTAGAACATGCGAACAGGAAAAAAGTTTGTTCGAACACGCGAACACCGTTAAAGTCTATGGGACACGAACATGAATAATCAAAAGTGCTAATTTTAAAGGCTTATATGCAAGTTATTGTCATAAAAAGTGTTTGGGGACCTGGCTCCTGCCCCAGGGGACAAGGATCAATGCAAAAAAAAGTTTTAAAAACGGACGCTTTTTCGGCAGCAGTGATTTTAATAATGCTTAAAGTGAAACAATAAAAGTGTAATATCCCTTTAAATTTCGTACCTGGGGGGTGTCTATAGTATGCCTGTAAAGGGGCGCATGTTTCCCTTGTTTAGAACAGTCTGACAGCAAAATGACATTTCAAAGGAAAAAAAGTCATTTAAAACTACTCGTGGCTATTAATGCATTGCCAGTCCGACAATACACATAGAAGTTCATTGATAAAAACGGCATGGGAATTCCCCACAGGGGAACCCCGAACCAAAATTTTTAAAAAAAATGACGTGGGGGGTCCCCCTAAATTCCATACCAGGCCCTTCAGGTCTGGAATGGATATTAGGGGAACCCCGGCCAAAAAAAAAAAAAAATGATGTGGGGGTCCCCCTAAATTCCATACCAGACCCTTCAGGTATGGTATGGATTTTGAGGGGAACCCTGCACCAAAATTTAAAAAAAAAACGGCGTGGGGTCCCCCAAATATCCATACCAGACCCTTATCCGAGCACTCAACCTGGCAGGCCGCAGGAAAAGAGGAGGGGACGAGAGAGTGCCCCCCCTGAACCGTACCAGGCCACATGCCCTCAATTGGGAGGGTGCTTTGGGGTAGCCCCCCAAAACACCTTGTCCCCATGTTGATGAGGGCAAGGGCCTCATGACCACAACCTTGGCTGGTGGTTGTGGGGGTCTGCGGGCGGGGGGCTTATCGGAATCTGGAAGCCCCCTTTAACAAGGGGACCCCAAGATCCCGGCCCTCCCCCCTGTGTGAAATGGTAAGGGGGTACAAAAGTACCCCTACCAATTCACTAAAAAACTGTCAAAAATGTTAAAAATGACAAGAGACAGTTTTTGACAATTCCTTTATTTAAATGCTTCTTCTTTCTTCGATCTTCCTTCATCTTCTTCTTCTGGCTCTTCTGGTTCTTCCTCCGGTGTTCTCGTCCAGCATCTCCTCCGCGGCGTCTTCTTCCCTTCTTCTCCTCGGGCCGCTCCGCATCCATGGCATGGAGGGAGGCTCCCGCTCTTCTCTTCATCTTCTTCTCTTCTTCATCTTCTTCTCTTCTTCATTTTCTTTTCTTCTTCATCTTCTTCTCCGGACCGCTCCGCATCCATGCTGGCATGGAGGGAGGCTCCCGCTGTGTGACGCTTCTCCTCTTCTGACGGTTCTTAAATAACGGGGGGGGGGGGCACCCGGTGACCCCGCCCCCCTCTGACGCACGGGGAATGCCACAGGGAAGTCCCGTCATGTCCCTGTGCGTCAGAGGGGGCCGGGTCACCGGGTGGCCCCGCCCCCGTTATTTAAGAACCGTCAGAAGAGGCGAAGTGTCACACAGCGGGAGCCTCCCTCCATGCCAGCATGGATGCAGGGCGGTCCGGAGAAGAAGATGAAGAAGAGAAGAAGATGAAGAAGAGAAGAAGCTGAAGAAGAGAAGAAGATGAAGAGAAGAGCGGTAGCCTCCCTCCATGCCATGGATGCGGAGCGGCCCGAGGAGAAGAATGGAAGAAGACGCCGTGGAGGAGATGCTGGACGAGAACACCGGAGGAAGAACCAGAAGAGCCAGAAGAACCAGAAGAAGAAGAAGAAGATGAAGGAAGATAGAAGAAAGAAGAAAGAAGAAGCATTTAAATAAAGGAATTGTCAAAAACTGTCTCTTGTCATTTTTAACATTTTTGACAGTTTTTTAGTGAAATGGTAGGGGTACTTTTGTACCCCCTTACCATTTCACACAGGGGGGAGGGCCGGGATCATGGGGTCCCCTTGTTAAAGGGGGCTTCCAGATTCCGATAAGCCCCCCGCCCGCAGACCCCCACAACCACCGGCCAGGGTTGTGGTGTTGAGGCCCTTGTCCTCATCAACATGGGGACAAGGTGTTTTGGGGGGCTACCCCAAAGCACCCTCCCAATGTTGAGGGCATGTGGCCTGGTACGGTTCAGGGGGGGCACTTTCTCGCCCCCCCTCTTTTCCTGCGGCCTGCCAGGTTGCATGCTCGGATAAGGGTCTGGTATGGGTTTTTGGGGGGACCCCACACGTTTTTTTGGGGTTTTTTTGGCGCGGAGTTCCCCTTAAAATCCATACCAGACCTGAAGGGTCTGGTATGGAATTTAGGGGGACCCCCACGTCATTTTTTTTTTTTTTAATTTTGGTTCGGGGTTCCCCTGTGGGGAATTCCCATGCCGTTTTTATCAATGAACTTCTATGTGTATTGTCGGACCGGCAATGCATTAATAGCCGCGAGTAGTTTTAAATGACTTTTTTTCCTTTGAAATGTCATTTTGCTGTCAGACTGTTCTAAACATGGGAAACATGCGCCCCTTTACAGGCATACTATAGACACCCCCAAGCTACAAAATTTAAAGGGATATTACACTTTTATTGTTTCACTTTAAGCATTTTTGAAATCACTGCTCCCGAAAAAACGGCCGTTTTTAAAACTTTTTTTTTGCATTGATACATGTCCCCTGGGGCAGGACCCAGGTCCCCAAACACTTTTTATGACAATACCATGCATATAAGCCTTTAATATTAGCACTTTTGATTTCTCCCATAGACTTTTAAAGGGTGTTCCGCGGCATTCGAATTTGCAGCGAACACCCCAAATTGTTCGCTGTTCAGCGAACTTGCGAACAGCCGATGTTCGAGTCGAACATGAGTTCGACTCAAACTCGAAGCTCATCCCTATTCTTGAATACAAAGAGAATTATTGTCTCTTGAACAGAACTGTGGGAGAGAGGGTTTAGGGCCAGGACACCCTCAGGTAGATGCAATGCTAATTGGCAGACTCTGAGGCTTCTATAGGCAGACAGCCATACAGGGAAAGGCATCCAGTTAGACACCACATCTGCATGGGTAGGACCACTGTTTCTTATGGCAACAATCTTGCAACAGTTTCTAACAAAGGTTGCAATGAACTTTTTTAATTCCTCTACAGCCTCCTACTGTAGATCTTCACTCAACTGAGCTCCCAGTCTTTCACTAGACTATCAGATCCACTTACCACTAGATCCCTTGAGCTCTACCACTTCTCTTACTCAGTATTTTCCTCAAGCCTCAAGACCCACTGGGTCCCTAACTTGGTACTCACAGATACCCCTCAAGCGTCACCATGCTAGGTCCCTGGCTTGGCACCCAATGATGCTCCGCAAGCATCAACTTTGCTGGCTGGGTCCCCGGCTTGGTACTAGCTAAAGTTTCCCCACTTCTTCACCATCCCCGGCTGGTGAAGACTGCTCTGGTACTTGCTTCAGTTACTCACAGTGGTCTCTGGGAGCAGGGTGGATGGCCCCTTGGCGACAGCTTCCCCACATCTGATTTCCCAACTGGCTGAACCACTACTTCTGGTTGGACTACAAGCCATAAGTCCCAACCCTACATAGCTTTTACTGCTCCTGGATAGGCCCCAGGCAGCCTAGCAGCCAGGGGTCCCCGGGATAGGCCTCAGGCTTCCAGGCTATCGGCCTGGGTGACATAACACACATCCACCTAGATAGCCGTCCAGGTGGCACAGAACCCCGATCACCTGACTCCACTCAAATAAATAGGCTCTCCCAGCAGGCCAAGGGACCAAAGAAAATCCCTGCCCACTGGCTGAGACACCCCATCCATTCATGATCTGGCCTTGCTAAGCCCTTGTCATTCTAATATCACCAGCTACGACACTACCTAGTGACATAAGAGAAAAGGTGCAGAGTTAGAGAGGAATCGATTGATCTTTTAACAATTGGCCAAGGCAACTATCACCTGGCAACTAAATTTAATAGCAACCCTGCCTAAACATCAGTGTGCTACATAAACAAAGCTGCCCATAGCTGCCATTGCCAAGCTTCATTCTTTTTAAGAACTAACAAATGACAAATAGTGTAAATTGGCTAGAATACTAGTAAATCTCAGTGTGCAAAGATATATTAGCTTTGTAAGAATAATCATCTTTCATGTTGGGTATCCTACGTGTGTGGATGTTGCTGTGATATGTAAAACTATTAGTTTAGTTCTTTTACATTTTAAAATTGGGTGCCTCGAGATTGTCCATAATTTTAAAGGGTTTTGCAACTGAAAAAATGTTGAGAAACACTGGTGTAGACTCTAATGCCCCGTACACACGGTCGGACTTTGTTCGGACATTCCGACAACAAAATCCTCGGATTTTTTCCGACGGATGTTGGCTCAAACTTGTTTTGCCTACACACGGTCGCACAAAGTTGTCGGAATTTCCGATCGACAACCACGCGGTCACGTACACCACGTACGACGAGACTAGAAAAGGCCGGTTCAGAACCAAGCGCGGCACCCTTTGGGCTCCTTTTGCTAATCTCGTGTTAGTAAAAGTTTGGTGAGAGACGATTCGCGCTTTTTCAGACTCGTGGCTTTCAGATCGTTTTCTGCCGTTCATTTTGTGCTTGTGGGTTTGTATCTGCTCTTCAGTGCGTGCAGTCAGTTCGTATTGGAGTTTTCTGTGGGATCTTGTCCGCTCGTTGCTGTTTTTCAGGTCGCTCTTCACAGGCCTTGCTGTTCTTCAGTGCGTTTTGTTACTTCGTTCTGAGCAGCCGACCGTTTTCTAGCCATGTTGCGTATCCGTACTCCTCGTAGAGTTTGTGCTGTGCGGGGGCTTGGTGTTGGGGTCCTGACCTTGACACAAGTCCAGTCCATGAACAGGGTGGGGAGGAGTTCATGGACCAAGAATTGGTTGCTTCAGCGTGACCAGTTCTGTCACATGCCTTTGCTCCGTGAGATCCGTGAGAATAATCCTGATGATTTCAGGAACTTTCTCAGGATGACGGACCCCGTGTTTCACCGTCTGTTGGCTTCGCTGACCCCCTATATCAGCAGGCAGGATACCTGCATGAGGCAAGCCATCACTCCGGAGCAGAGGTTGGTCGCTACCTTGCGGTATTTGGCCACAGGGAGAAGCCTGCAGGACCTCAAGTTCTCGACAGGCATCTCCCCCCAGGCTCTGGGGATCATTATCCCAGAGACCTGTTCTGCCATCATCCAGGTCCTGCAGAAGGAGTATATGAAGGTAAGATTTTTATCCTTTTATATCACATTTTATGGTATTGAATGTTTGCTAATATATTGTATTTCTTTCCTCATTCCCTAATTACCATGATTGTAATATGCTGTGAATGTCCCCTTTGTCCTCATGCATGCTGGATTTTTATATAATTATTATTTTAGGTCCTTCATACATATTTCCCCTTCAATAACCTCCCCAGCATTGTGTATCCTGGCCCTATATTCACCTCATGTAGTCACTTAACAATGTATTTTATCAGCTCCATAGTAGTGCTTTACCCCAAACACCCCCTAAAATGTTTGGAAATGTTATTTTTGATTTAAATTCAGGCAGAGGGCCAGAGGCTTTTTTTTGTGGTGTCCCCAAATTTTTTGTAACCCTCCCTCCCCCAACTGCTAAGTCAGCTGATCCCAATTCTCTATCCTCAATCATCTATCTGCTGACTTTACCAAACCCATACACACTATACCCATCTCTTTAGTGGTCAGATTTATGGATGAATTGCCCAAAGCATGTAGTGCAAGGGCCTGCCTGTATACTTTCCAATGGTACTGTTTAAAGTTCTTGTATCCTATTATGATCTTGATAGGTAATAGCAGAATGTCCAAATGTGCTCAAATGTGTACAGTGTGTATTTATATCTTTGTATTATGACACTTCTTATCTGTCCAGTGGGCTGCCAATAGTGTAACTAAGGAGGGGCTGTTCCAAGTAATACCCATTATTTAGGCATTCATCTCTAAATGAAGTGAAGAGGGTTACCTGTCCAAGAGTTCCCCCCCTATAATGTTAGAAATGGCCCATGAGAGGGGGGGAGGGGGAATATGATAGGTGTACCTTATACTTTGGCCTTGTTAAATTCCCCTTAATAAATGCTATCTGGAGGTTGACCCATAATGTTTGTGTCTAATCTGCTTGCCAGGTTTCTGTGAAAAAATAGTAATGTTTATTTTTTTTTCCTCAACAGTTTCCTTCAACGCCACAGGAATGGCAGACTGTGGCCTCCCACTTTGCCCAGCGGTGGGACTTTCCTAACTGCGGAGGGGCAATTGATGGGAAACACGTCCACATCGTCCCACCACCCAACTCGGGGTCGTACTATTATAATTACAAGGGGTTTAATAGTATAGTGATGTTGGTGGTGGTGTCGGCTAATTACGACTTCTTGTATGTGGACGTGGGGAAGAATGGCCGGATGTCCGATGGTGGAGTGATCGCCCAGACGGAGTTCTACAGGCGTCTCCAGAATGGCAGCTTGGACTTGCCACCTCCAGAGGACAATGTTGAAGGTCTCCCATTTGTGTTCGTTGCTGATGAAGCGTTTGTGCTGGGGGACCACCTGATGCGGCCATTCCCGATGAGGACCCTCACTCCGGAACAGAGGGTTTTTAATTACCGGCTGGCCAGAGCCTGAAAAGTGGTGGAGAACACATTTGGAATCCTGGCCAGCCGGTTCCGATTATTTCTGACACCCATCCATATGGCGGAGTATAAACTGAACCATATAATACTGGCGTGCTGTGTTCTCCATAATTTTTTAAGAAAGCATTCAGCCAACTATGCTGGCTCAGTTGGGCCTGAGGCCGGAATCCCAAATACATCAACAATGACGGCGCTTGAAAGTGGCCGTCCTGGCTTGCCCTCCCTGAATGCCCGTGATGTCCGGTTACGATACCTGGAGTTCTTTGCGGGTAGGGGGGCTATCAATATGCCAGACAATCTGTGACACCTTTTTCAAATAAAAAACAACCAAAAGAAATTCTTGGTGGACATTTACTGCTTGTGTTTGTTTTAGCTGACCCTGACAGAAATGTGTTGAGTGCAGAAAATGTCGTGATTGGGTAACCTTATAAAGAATAGTGTTGGCTGGTACTTCCTAAATGCCAAAACACATTTCACTACAAGTGCACTTGCAACTGCACTGAACCTGCACTTGTAGTGCAAAGTGTATTTGCCCTTAGGAAATAACCCCCATTTTTGCATAAAACAGCTATTACATCACCCCAAAAGTGTTGTAGTGTTGAGACAATAATCCACACATTCTTGAGTAAGGCACTTTTTTATACCTGCACAATCACATGTGCATTTATGAAAGGTTTTTAAAACAAACCAACATGTTTGTTGTATAACAATTTTTGGGGGGGCATTATCAAAAATCGAAATATCCATTTCAGATAAAACAGGCCTGTGTAAAACCAACAAGAAAGCCAAAAAACTTGAACTTACAAAGTTCACATTAGGTAAAACCTGAAGGCTATATCAGACATCAGTATTTAGGAACTGTGTTTGATATAGCGTTCAGATGGGGGGAAATCACCCCATGAAAAGCCAAATTTGGAAGATGCACACCAATTTACGAATGTCAACATGTGCTATCTGCCATCAGGGGGGATCAAGGGACGTGTTTTGGGGGAGCAAGCCCTTCCTCAATGCTACTTTATAATTGAGGAAGGGGTTGCACCCCCAAAACGCGTCCATTGATCTCCCGTGATGGCAGATAGCACATGTTGGCACACTGTGTGCATCCTCCAAATTTGGCTTTTCTAAACATTGTAAAAATTTTAGTAAGATAAAACAGGTGATTTTGTGGGGTTTAAATTCGCCCCAAAACAATTGGAGATTACACCCCATGATCTCCCCGATCAGTATCTGGGCACTTTCAGATGTAAAGCGTTCTGGATCACGATCACCTAAAAAGAGATAAAAAACAAAAAAAACAGGTCTCAAAAATCTGCCAACATCCATCTCTTTTACCTGAGCCTGTGGTTGCAGACACTCACCTGTTGTGGTGCCAATCTCCACCACATCTTCTTCTTCCTCCTGCTCAGCTTCTTGTGTTGGTATTTCCCCTTCTTCCAGAGGGGGGGGGTCTCTGGTCTCCTGGGATGAGGGGTGTCCTCCGAGTCTTTTCTCCCCTATGTAAAACAAAAATGGTATAATTAGCACACAGATATTTGATGGCAGAACTAGAAATAGGAAACATTGCTTGGAAGTGGGGTACAATTGTCTATTTTAGCCGAGTTCCAAGATGTATATTTTTTATTGGCCTTTGTCAAGCTGCAATACTTTACCTGTTTAGTACAAGCTTCACAGATGTAGCCCCCCCTATAGTATACACTGGAGCATCTGTGTGCCCCCCCTAATAAAAATGGTGTTCTTGTGTCCCACACTAGTGCTCCAGTGTCCAGATGTGAAAACAGCTGCTCAGTGTCCTCTCCTTACACACAATCTAGTTGGCATTTCATTCTAGTAACAAACCCATCTACACAAACAAATATTTGGCATCCAAGTAGGCCCCCAAAAATGTGTGAAAATGCATATGGCCTAAACAATGGTGTTCTAGAGGCCGAAAGAAAAATGTTTGATACGAACGAATAATGGGCCCATGAACATTAAAGTTGACCTTTTTAAACGTTACAATTACTAAAAGCATATGGAGCAGCACGAACGTAATAAAGACAGAAAGAATAGGAACACAGCACAACTACTTACTTTTTTGCAGCACTCTCCGGATCTTTCGGTACTGCTCTGGCTCTCTCAACTTCAGGTCTGACCACCGATTCCTGAGCTGATCTTTAGATCTTCGTACCCCGAAATTCCTCTCCAGACTCCTGACCACTTTCGCCATGATTTTGGCCTTTCTGATGTTGGGGTGGGGGTAAGGCCCATATTTTCCGTCATAGTCGGACTTCTTCATGATGTCGACCATCTCCAACATCTCCCCAAACGACATATTTGTGGCCTTAAAACGTCTCCTTCTGGATCGGGACGTGCCTGGATCCGGGCTTTCCTCCTCCTCCTCCTCCTCCTCCTCGTTGTTAGAATTATTATCACGCACCTGTTGTAACTCCGCCATCATGCTCTTCCCCCACTGCGCCGAACGAAAAGGGGCGGGGAATACACTAGAAAGAACGTCAGGGGCGGGCGGAGTTACACGCATGCGCAGTGTGTATAAAGCGTAACACGCGTGCGTATTACGTACGATCTGTGAGCGGAG
Organism: Aquarana catesbeiana; assembly: GCF_042186555.1. Lineage (NCBI taxonomy): Eukaryota > Metazoa > Chordata > Amphibia > Anura > Ranidae > Aquarana > Aquarana catesbeiana. Next base: position 180,327,961 of record NC_133336.1, read on the forward strand.
GAAGGAGCATTGGACGCGCCGATCGTAAGAACGAAGGTAAGAGACAAACTTGGGCCTATACTGCTTCTAGATTGAGGCCTATATTGTAACAAGATTAGGAGAGTTTTGTCTGACATTAGGCTTTGTCTTGTGTTGTGTCTTGCAGTGAACATGGATATCTTAATGAGAGATACTGACTTCATGTCACTATTCATTGATATGCTAAGTGAGCTGCCCTGTCTGTGGGAGATTACCCACCCCCATTTCAAGAACCAAGCAAAGAGGAAGGCAGCACTGGAGCAATTGTGTGAAATTGTGAAGCAGGTGATCCCCACGGCAGACATCACTTATTTAAAGATATTAATTGGTTGCCTGAGGAGCACATATCTGAGGGAGCGCAAGAAAGTCCTGGATTCACAGAGATCCGGAGCAGCAGATGACATCTATGTCCCCAGGATGTTGTACTACGACAGGCTGCACTTTCTGGCAGGCCAGACTGAACCCAGGCCATCCCTCTCAAGTCTTCCTTCCACGCTTCCTTCCCCCCTGGCTGAGGCTTCTAACGCCCAACCTGGGCCTTCCAGGCCGCATGTGGAGGAGCCCAGATTGAGCCAGGTATAGCATTCCTCTAAATATTTCTGCTTGTCCAATCAATGATGTTAACTAGATGTTAGTTGGGAGTACTAATTTAGGATTGTGATTGATGATGCAAAACATTACAACTATGTCCCTTTTTCATACACAGGGAAGTCTCAGCCAGGAGGTGGCCGGGCCGAGCCGGCTGGCTGATATCAAGGTCCCTCCACCTCACCTGAAAAGAGAAAGTGGCAGTAGGACGAGTGCCCTAGAGGAGGCGGCTATCAGATTCTTTTGGAGGGCTACAGAGGTCCTGGGAGCACCCCACACCATGCAGGAGAACATTCCTGCATTCATTGCATATAAAATGCAGAGGATGGAGGAGGGCCAAAAAGCCATGTGTCAGGCCCTCATATCAGAGGCTCTGGAGAAAGGTGTGAGGGGCCAAATTACACCTCACACACAGCTTTGGGATGGTCCTCCTCCTCCTCCTCCCTCTCCTCCAGGTCCTCCCAGTCCTCCTCCAGGTACTCCCAGTCCTCCTCCAGGTCCTCCCCCTCCTCCTCTTCCTCCTGCCACATCTCCAACTGTACAGCCACAGCCTGGAAGGAAGCGTGAAAGGAAGACTAGACAGTGATTGCCCTGGATCCAGTCTGGTCGGCCAAAAGATGCAGCCTCTTGTGGTACCACAGCCTGGGGACACAGATGTCATCTGCTGCTATCCGAGTCTCTGTGAATCCCGGACCAGACTGCCCTCCCTTAGATATGGACTCCTCAGGCCACCAATTTTGATGTTCAAGAATTGATGTCTGCCGTGGGGGTCCCAGGCTTCGCTAATTTCTCATGTTGATCCAGTGTTGCCTTCCTCTTTGTTTGGTTCTGATCCCTTAATAAAGGATTTTTGTTTTGAATTATACTCTCCTATGTGTTTTACTTCAAAAATGACAGTTTGTTTGTGAGGATTCAGGTACATTTCAAATATACAATGTGAAATGAACAAGGGACACCAACAACAAACAATCTCCTGGAGATTAAATAATAAAAGATATCAATGGTGTTGGGGTAACTTGACACACAAAACACACACAAAAATATTCTGGAGTAAAAATAAAAATAACATTGAACAAAGATCAGCCTTGGAAAAAATCCAAACATTAAAGAAAAAAAAAGGCTTAAAATCCAAAAAAAAAAAAAAAAAATATATAAAATTGTCAGATGTGACAACTAATAACAATATATTGAGGGAATCCCACTAAAAAAACACAAAGAAAAGTTTGTGAGAAGTGTGTGTGAATATGAGCATCAAAACTACTTAATTCTTGTCACATTATAAAGAAGAAGAGAGTGCGCTGTATTAAACCATTTTGAACATTGCAGCGTGACGAAAGTGCTGTATCCATTGCGAACGCTAAGTTTACCAGAACGAGCTGTCCCGTGTCGGAATTTCTTCTGAGCATGCGTGGCACTTTGTGCGTCGGAACAGGCCACACACGGTCGGAATTGACGCGATCGGATTTTGTTGTCGGAAAATTTTATCTCCTGCTGTCCAACTTTGTGTGTCGGAAAATCCGATGGAAAATGTCCGATGGCGCCCACACACGGTCGGAATTTCCGACAACACGCTCCGATCGGACATTGTCCATCGGAAAATCTGACCGTGTGTACGGGGCATAACAGAACAACAAATATAAAAGGAGGAACAAAGGGCAGAATGAGCTATGTCCAAAAAAAAAAAGACAAATTGGCAATGTTTGTATCTGACATTTATTAGGCTTTGCTGTACAGGTGCTGCTATTTTTGTTTTAAAATGCTTAAGACGATAGTAGCCGTATTTGTGCACTTGAATATGTAAAACCTTGTGAGCTACTATGCTAATCCAGGAAAGCTGCCGACACTACCCACACTTCCTAAACATGTGAATGAACAAAATATATCAAAATAAGTGCAGCACTAAATTAAACATAAGACCATCCTCTAGGGATATAAAGTGCAATGATATAGACAGTTACAAAGTAAAGTGCAAAGTTTCTTCACAAAGTGTCCTTATATGGATCAAACAGTATGATTTGCACTAAAGTGCAATGTGCATAATTTCTCAACACAGGGGTTGATTTACTAAAACTAGAGAGTGCAGAGTCTGATGCAGCTGTGCATGGTAGCCAATCAGCTGCTAACTTCAACTTGCTCAATTAAATTTTGACAATAAAACCTAGAAGCTTATTGGTTACCTATGCACAGCTGCCCCAGTTTCTGTGTGCTCCAGTTTAAGTAAATCTCCCCCACAGTGTCCTTGTATAAATCAAACAATGGTGAAAACAGCGTGCCAGTCCCTTTTGTGAATAGTAGAAACACTTCTAGATGAAACAATCTCTCCACAATCATCTACCTCTGTGTATGTTCTAAAAATCCTTGTGCTCCCTCCGCCGGTTGTGCACTCACTTTATAGGCTTTGTAAATGTGCCTTTGAGAATGATCAATCCTCTGGAATGCTCCTTCCAATATTCCTCCTCCTTATAAACTGCCCATGAGCTCATCGATCACCTTTATTATTGTGCCTCCCTAAAGCTGCCCATGAACTCCAATCTCATCGACCACATGCAAAGCAATCAGATCTTGCAATAATGATTTATCATTTTAAAATGTATACAGAAAAGTCATACAGCAAATATGCACTCACATTTGGAACAACCTAATCAGGCCTGTGTATGTTACATGTGCCAACGGTGCTAGGACAAATGTATCACCTTTTAGCCGGCTCTGCAGCCCCGTCTGTCAGTGCTCCCTCCGTCCGTTACACCCTGAATATCCCTTCCTGGTTCCACGATCATCAGCCTCTCAGGTCCCTCCTACTAATTTCGTCACTCTTCGCGACTTCCTCGGGGAGATATATGTACTTATGTATTTGCACTTACAGTTAAACCTTCAGTATGAGCCTTCAGGGTGATCCCTTCTTCTGGGTCCAAGCAATACTCTTTGGACCTCAAAGAAGGGAACACCCCAAAAGCTTGTCCTGAAAAAAAAAACACCCCAAAAACCAAAGGCATATCTTACTTCTATACCCTTCTTCATAAAAAAGAGACCTTCCTTAACCTGTCTCCACACCATCTATGGGAATCGGATCTTACATGCACTTACTCTGACAAACAATAGCAATATGCTCTTAAGTCCATTTACAAAGCCACTAAATGCTCGACTCTATGGGAACACACTCAGAAAATATCGCTACGATGGTACCTGACACCAGCTAAAATGGCATCCTTCAGCCCCCAAGGGCGACATGTTCCATATTTTCTGGACTTGTCCCCTCATCCAGAGATACTGGATTGATACATTTAATCTTATCTCCACCATCATCAAACTTTCGATCCCCCCTCACCTGAACTTGCACTACTAAACATAGAAACCATACCCTACCCCCTGAGACACACAACAACCCACGTTCTCTTGGCCTCCAGGGTCAATATAACAAGACAATGGAAGTCTGACAAAACCCCAACTATCGCACAAACAATAGACCTAGTTTCACTTCACTTCAGCTATGAGACAATGACGGCCGCCAGCAATGGTCAGGCCACAAAATCCTGTACACAATGGCAACCCTGGGCTAACTGGTCTAATGCTGCAATTGCTACTTAAAATGTCAAACTCACCCTTACACCTTTCTTGACCGAGCAATATGTTCAACCCACACTAGTTATGTTTGTTACAACAAGAATATAGAATAATACCTACCAATGTAAGAAATTTATTGTACTCAACATGCACACATTGGGTCCTGTCTCCCCTTGCGGCACAAAAGTGTTCCCAATCGGGGTGCTGTGACGGGAGAGAGAACCCTCTATTTATATCTATATCTTTACCTCCTTTATTTGAATTTGAATTACTGGCAAACTATTGATTTCTTAATGAATAGTTAATGAGTTCCTTATGTTTCATATGTGATCACAATGTCGTTGCACGACGTACAATATCTAAATTGTATCCTGTATTTACTTGCTTAAAATCAATAAAACAATTTGAAAGAAAAAAAACAAAAGAACTAAAAACCCCTGCGCCCACCAATATTAAAACAATATAATATAATAAACCAAATAGAGTGCTGCTGCGAAATCTGAGAGTGTACCACTCACAAGTGCTAAAAATTCAAAAACAATAGTGATTCAGCTCCACACCTGCATACAAATATACGTGTAACAATAACTCACGATGGAGCTGCTTGTTTATTATTGGGCCTGTCCTCTATTCTCTTCACCCCTCCTAAATTGTTCAATCCCCTTGACACAGCTGTAGTGCAGTGTTATAATGATATTAGTACCAACTTTAACCCACAATATACACTTATATTTATATTTACCTCTACCTGGGTGCTTGTAGCAGGAGAAATAACAACACTGCACACAAACTTCTGTAATAACCAAAATAACTTCTTTTTTTGGGTAAATGATATATTTATATAAAGAGTTATTACAGTGACCACACTATCACACCAACATAGTGCAACAATATAGTAAACTGTTATGACAGTCTTAATAACAAACACAAATATACCTAAATATATATATCTGTACCAGGGAGCTCCCCCTGCTCTAAACCGTAAAGTCACTACTCTTTGTAACTAGATGCAGGGCCCTGCAATGAAAGAGATAGTCTTGATGTCTTCAATCTTCGCTAGCTATGAAATGGTAATTGTAATCCACAGAGAGTTCTTCTGAGGTGTAAGGTAATACACAAAGGCAATTGTAATCCAGCAAACTGATTAAGTTTTATTATATGAAGAAGACAGGCATCTAGTGTCAGCTCTTTATTATTGTAGTCTATGCAAATGTAAAATTCTCCAACTCAACTTGTTCCGTGGGACTATCTGTCCCAGCAACAATCTGTAAAAGTACTAAGTGTGTGTGTAGTATTAAACAAACTTCCGGGTGTTAACCCTTTCACCACATGGGATCTGGGCAGATGGATGTCTCCGTTTCAGCAGTTCTCAGTCCGTATGGAGCCACCACCATGCCGTCACACTGTTCCGTTTACTAACGACCAGGAGTCCTCGGTTACCTCCCCCACGGGTCTCCGGAACAATCACTTCTGCTGCTTCAGCACACTGTGATACGACGGCAGGATCCCTGCTGCTGCTCCGCTCCTTCACAAGGTAGGCCGCAACCCTGTGGGAAACACCCACCCACAAAGTCCTGCTGGCAGGCCATGCGTCCCAGGAACAAGAGACTTAAGATGGCTGCTCCCAAACCTTTTATATCCTCCCACAATGCAGTTCAGTTCTCCTCTTGTCCAGGAGCATTGTGGGTAGGTCATAGTTAATGTTTAGAAGTAAACAATCAATCACTTCCATGTCACTTCTCTTAATGATGAAACATAACAGTCTTGTACCTTTTCAATTGTCCACAAGATGGCACTATATCAACTTATATTCTTTTATAACACACATATGACTAGAAACAAAAGTTGTCAGTGCTACATACTCCCCCTGCTTTAAATCTTTGGTCCCCAAAGATATGCAAGACCTTGTTTCTGCTACACATCTTAGCCTCTAAACGAGTGCACAGGACCGGCAGAGGAGCCTCCCACCAATTCTCAGGTGTTGGAAAGCTATTCTGTGTACCCATAACTGTCACCTTAGTATCAGATACAGATGCGTCAAGGGGTGAAACAGGGCTCTCATTGTCCAGATCAGCTGAGGAGGGACTAGGCTCATCGACATTCCTTTTACTGGTAACCTTTGTTACTTCAGAACACTCGCCCAATGTATCATATGTCAGTCTTTTGGGTGGGCGAATGCTCCTCTTTCTCCTTTGGTCTTTTGGTGTGTCCTCTATTTCTGAATGAACACTGTTCTCTTCTACTTCAGAGGGAGATGAACATGTTTCAGCTCTTTCGGACAATGGTATAAACTCTGGAGCTTCTGGCCTGAGGGCCTCACTACCCTCCTCGGTTGTCGGGGATGAAACACTCTTTTTAGCTTCAGGTAAGGTATATCAGATGACCACAACCAGCTAATGTCCATGTTTCTCTCCTCACTATCTTCAGTTGTTAAAGTCCCAGACTGAGACCTAGTTACAGGCCTTTGTGCAACCTCTGATGTAGATGATAACTCCTCGTCAAGGACTATCCTGACTGCATCAGTAAGGGGCAAAAGGTGATTCTGATGCCAAGTCTTAATTGGTCCAGCACTACCTTCTGGTCTGATTTCAAAGACTGGAAGTCCTGGGAGCTGTTTACATACAATGTATGGCTGTGACCTCCAGCGATTTGCCAGCTTATGCTTCCCAGGAATACCCAAATTCCTTAATAGAACTCGGTCACCAGGTTGTATATCTTAAATGCTTACTTTGAGGTCAAAGTTCCTCTTATTTCTATTCCCTCTGTTCTTTGACATAGTCCGAGCCTTCTCATAAGCAATCTTCAGACTCTCTCGCAGCCTGTTTGTATATCCTCGATGAGAGGTCTCTGAGGTGTGGTCCAGAGAAGTTTATCTCTTATTCAGCCGATAAGGTGAATTCAGCCGATAAGGTGAATATTTGCTCAGAGGTCAGTGTCCCCAACATATTGAGAAGAGTTCTATTAAACCTCTCCGGCTGAGGGTCTCCTTGCGGATGAAAAGGTGTAGTTCTATACTTCTGAATTCCCAACAGATCCAATAATCTCCTGATGAGCGTACTCTCAAAGTCTCTTCCCTGATCTGAGTGAATCCTCTGTGGTAGGCCATAATGGACGAAGAACTTCTCCACTAGTGTCTTTGCCACTGTGACTGCCTTCTGATCTTTCGTGGAGAAAGCTTGAGCATATCTGGTAAAATGGTCGGTGACTACCAGAGTATTTTCTTGCCCACTCAAGTCAGATTCTAGACACAGAAAATCTATGCAAACTATATCCATGGGACCTTGGCTTGATAAATGACCCATCGGAGCTGCCCGTTGCGGCAAAGTCTTTGTCTGGATACACCTATGGCAGGAATGGCAGTAACTCTCCACCTCTTTCCTCATGTAAGGCCAATAGAATCTATCCCTTATCAATTACAGAGTTCTTTCTGCCCCCAGATGTCCATGACAATCATGCAGAACGATTAACACTGTCTCTCTGTGTTTCTCTGGCAGAAACAGTTGCCACTTCTCCTCCAGATCTTCAGAGGGGCCCCTTCGGTAGACCACCCCTTGTTGCAACTGCAACCAACTCCACTCTTTATGTAACAACAGAGCTTCTTTCCAAGCACTTTTCAAAAGTAGATCAGGGTTCTGACTCTCCAGAGCTCCCAATATCACGCTGCAGGGTGGATCTTGCTGTTGGTCTCTCCTAAGGTCTTTTCTCGATAACTTAGGTAGAACGTCTAGGTATTACAGTAATACCTAGGTACCCCTGCTGTAGTCACTCCAATCTCTTCAGCTCTGACTCCACCTTTCTCCTGCTTTTCTGCTCCTTCACAAAGGGCTCTTACCCCTTCGGAGGCAAGCTGAGTCCAATCCTCTTGGGAGCACAGTGGACTGTGAGGTCTTCTGGATAGTGCATCTGCATCTCTATTGCCCACTCCTGGTCTGTATTTCAAGCTGAAGGAGAATGTTGAAAGAGCAGCCAACCACCTATGGCCTGTGGCATCCAACTTCGCGGTGGTAAGCAAGTATGTGAGGGGGTTGTTATCCGTTTTGACTACAAACTCTGCACCATACAGGTAATCTCTCAACTTGTCTACCACGACCCACTTCAAGGCCAGGAACCCAAGTTTATGAGTGGGGTAGTTCTTCTCAGCGGGAGACAGGCTCCGGCTCACATAAGCAATGGGCCTTAAATGTCCATCATGATCTTGATAGAGTACTCCACCTAGCCCATCATGGCTAGCATCCACGTGCAGTTCATAGGGTTTGGTAGGATCCGCATAAGCTAACACTGGAGCAGTGGTAAGGCTCCACTTCAATTGTCTGAATGTCTCCTCACATTGCGGAGTCCACTGATCAGGATAGGCTCCTTTTTCTTCGGAGGCCCTTCCTTTCGCCTCCCAGGTTCCTCCGAGTCCACATCAGCCACTTCCTGATTCTTAAGTAGCTCTGTGAGTGGGTGGGCTATCTTTGCAAACCCCTCCACAAACCTCCGATAATAGGAGTAGAATCCTAGGAATGACCTGAGCTCAGTCACATTCGTGGGCTTCCAACTTCTGAGGGTCAGTTACTATCCCTTCTTCAGACACAATCTGCCCCAAATAGTTCACCGAAGATTGATAGAACTGACATTTCTCCATTGAAAGTTTCAAGCCCTCATCATGTAATCTCTTCAGAACCTTTTCCAGTCGCTCTTCATGCTCTTCAATGGTTCGGCCAAATGCTATGATATCGTCTAAGTATACTAAGACCTCAATCAAGTTCATGTCGACTACCGTCTTCTTCATGAGCCGCTGGAAAGTGGCTGGGGCACCAGACAAACCTTGTGGCATTCGGTTAAATTCATAGAAGCCCACGGGGGTAATGAAAAGCAGTCTTATCCTCAGGACTCATGGGGATCTGATAATAGCCACTCTTCAAATCTAATATACTGAACCACTTCGCCCCTGACAAGCTCTGTAGGGCATCTTCTATACGAGGGGTAGTGTATTGATCAGGAATGGTCCGTCGGTTCAGGGTCCTATAGTCGATACACAGCCGTATTGACCCATTTTTCTTCCTCACTACTACTATAGGGGAGGCGTATAGACTCCTGGACTCCCTGATAATCCCAGTCCTTTTTAGCTCAGCCAGCTGTTCTCGAAGATCCTCAAGATCTCCCAGTGGCATCCTCCTGACCCTTTCTCGAAAAGGTTTATCTTCCTCCAGCCGAATCTTGTGCTCTGCACTCTTGGCATACCCCACATCAAACTCACTCTTTGAGAAAACCTCTTTCCATTTCATGAGCTGGGCTTTGGCCCTCTCCATCCAAACAGGCGTAAGGGAGGTGTTTTTCGGGTAGAAGTTCTCTATGGGAATCACTTCTTCTGGTCCTCTCTTGACATCACTTGGTGAGACCGGGGTTGCTTGATTCGCCTGCCCCAGCAGCATTCTTGCTGGTATCTTCACAGGCAAGGCTGTCGTGTTCTGAACACTGACTGAAACCCTCCCTCTGCTTCTCTTAAGTGCCTTAGTTGATAACACTTTTGGGAGTATTTCCAGACCTACGTCCTCTTCTCGAGTGTCTGTCTCCAAGACAACGAAAGGACCAGGTTGTTTCCAACTCAACTTGACAGAGGCCCTCATGCATATTACTTCACCCGGTTGTAGCAGTTCTTCACCTCGGTCTAAACGCCAAACTTTTCCCACCCCTTCTGGTGGGGCCTTCTGTTCATGTACTATGTCCTTGCACACTTGGGTTAGCATGGGATGTACCTTCATGGCCGGGGCACTTTCCTTCTGTACAAGCGGTGTCAGGAGTCTTCTGACCAGATCCGTATTTGTTCCAATGATAAGGGAACTTTTATGAGCCCCAGGGGGCCGAGGACACACAACTGCCAGGGTGTCGAAAGCCTCTGCCTTTCCAGCCACACTCGGGTCAAAGGTAAGTTTAATAGGGATATACCCCTCATAAGGGAAGTTCTGGGTACCTAGGCCCCATATCTCCAATTCTTCCAACTTTTGCAGGGGGAGATGCTTGAGATGCTTCATGTAGAAATCCTTATATAATAAGGTCACTTGGGCTCCAGTGTCCAGCAGTGCCTTGGCATAGATTCCTTCCACCTGGATGGGGATGATCGGAGAGGGTCCCACTAGGTTGAGGGGAAATTCACCATGATTGTTAAGCTTCTCTTGCTTGTTAGTGCGCATCTTGGCTCCTCGTTTCCATGGACGCTCACTCAACTTCATTCCTCCTCTTACTGTCAAAACTTTGTGAACCTGGGTTTCGTTGGAGTTGACAACTGTTACAGGGCACCCAGTTGACTCCTTCACTGGGGCCCTTTGAAGTTTTCCGCCGGATTTTGACATTGTACTGCTGCCCTTGGGCTTGGGCACACTCTCCCAACATGTCCAGTCCCTCCACAGTTGAAACAAAGTCCAGATTCCCTTCTGAATGTAAAGTCTGATACTTTTTTTATTTTTTTGGTTCCTCCATTGGGCAGATTAGGGGATCTTGCGGTCAGCAAAGCCATCATCTCCATTAACTGGGCCACCTGAGTCTTAAGAAGCTCAATCTGGGGATCCTCTTCCATCATACTAACTGTCCTAACTCCAACAGTGTGCTTTGGTTCTTGGATTTTTTCCTTCTTCCTTTCTAGGATAGCTTCTTCCTCTCGTACAATCCGAATTAGATCTGGATACTTCAATATGCCTCCATCTTGGCGAGTTCTTAACTGAAGGGTGATGGGATCCAAAAGCTGGGCACCTCTTAAAACTTGTTTGGCTCAAATTTCATCCACCTTACTAGGATCTAATCCCTTCTTTAACAATATCTGGTGAATGACCTTGTCTAACTGTCTCATATATTCTGACAACTTCTCTCCTGTTTCTTGATAGGTGTGTTCTAATTGATAAATTAGATCAGAAACCTTTTCAGTACGTCCGAACACATCTTGCAGGATATCTAAGTAGTCTTGGGCTACACAGTTCTGTTTGCTAAGCTTCAGATTTCGAACAGCCTCGGAAGCAGGCCCTTTCAGACTCTCAGTAATCCGCTGTTTTTTTTGTGTCTTGTGTCTCAGGGATGTCCCACTCATCCAACACTTGCGTGGCATGTTCCAACCACTCTTCAAAGGTGTCTTCTCCTTTGGGTACAGGCCGCTGGCCCGAGAAAATACCCAGTTTCCGATACCCAGTTCCTGAATATATCGGGTTCCCTTTTTGACATTAGGACACCAAATTTCCCAAGGCTGTGAAGAGTTCTGGCTCAATTGCAGCCGGTGCTGACTGTGATGGAACCTTGATTTCTGCTGAACTCATCTGTGGGAAGATAGCAAGATTCTCCCCTTCTTCCCTTGGGTGGGTCAGATAAACTTTGGTCTTGTCAGCGAGTTTCACACTTGCGCCCTTGAAATTTTCCGGAACTCCCTTCCTCCACTCCAATAATGCAGAAGTACGGAATGTCTCATGATTGGGTCTTAATGCGACCACCTTGGCTCTTTGTTCTGGGGATAGTGTTTTTACCACTCGGTTAATGTGTTCTTTCTCCCAGATATCTCCCCAGAGTTCCATGGCCACGCTCGCTTCTGAGCAGGTGCCTTCTGCCTCACACCACTGTGCCACAGTGGGGGGATCCATTCTATGGTTCTTAACGGGGTGCTTGACTTCAGAGTGACAGTTATCCCAGACGAGCCCCCACATGTAGAAATAACTCACGGTGGAGCTGCTGGTTTATTATTGGGCCTGTCCTCTATTCTCTTCACCCCTCTTAAATTGTTCAATCCCCTTGACACAGCTGTAGTGCAGTGTTATAATGATATTAGTACCAACTTTAACCCACAATATACACGTATATTTATATTTACCTCTACCTGGGTGCTTGTAGCTCCACCTGCAGGAGAAATAACAACACTGCACACAAACTTATGTAATAACCAAAATAACTACTTTCTTTGGCTAAATTATATATTTATATAAAGAGTTATTACAGTGACCACACTATCACACCAACATAATGCAACAGTATAGTAAACTGTTATTCTCCAACTCAACTTGTTCCATTTGACTATCTGTCCCAGCAACAATCTGTAAAAGTACTAAGTGTGTGTGTAGTATTAAACAAACTTACGGGTGTTAACCCTCTCACCACATGGGATCCGGGCAGATGGATGTCTCCGTTTCAGCAGTTCTCAGTCCGTATGGAGCCACCACCACGCAGTCACACTGTTCCGTTTACTAACGATCAGGAGTCCTCGGTTACCTCCCCCACGTGTCTCCGGAACAATCACTTCTGCTGCTTCAGCACACTGTGATACGATGGCAGGATCCCTGCTGCTGCTCCGCTCCTTCACAAGGTAGGGCGCAACCCTGTGGGACACACACACCCACAGAACAAGAGACTTAAGATGGCCGCTCCCAAACCTTTTATATCCTCCCACAATGCAGTTCAGTTCTCCTCTTGTCCAGGAGCATTGTGGGTAGGTCATAGTTAATGTTCAGAAGTAAACAATCAATCACTTCCATGTCACTTCTCTTAATGATGAAACATAACAGTCTTGTACCTTTTCAATTGTCCACAAGATGGAACTATATCAACTTATATTCTTTTATAACACACATATGACTAGAAACAAAAGTTGTCAGCGCTACATACGGATAAATACATATATGTGAATTCATAAGTCCATCAAATGTGTGATAAGATCATTATATAATTCCATCGAAAAAATTAAATAGAAAAAAATGAAATGAACAAAAAGTCCATGTGAATGTGCTGCACCACCAGCAACTAAAATCCTCTAAAACATGCTTTTACTTAAATGTTCTTCACACCATGTGTAAGCACCACCATTGGCTGCTCACCTCCTGTACTGACCCATGACCCATTCAGCTTTTATGTAAAGTTTAGCTAAAGCCACTCCAAGTCTGACTGAAAGTGTGAAGAACATTAAGGTTCCATGCACACTGGACTTAAAAAACTTTGATTCTACAGGCGTTTGATGTTTTTTTTCACCTGCCTCTAGAAGCACTTCTATTGTGTTCTATGTGTCTTTGCACATTATGACTACTACAGGGACTGTCAGGGACGTTCAGAGGCAGGAAAAAAAACCTTCTCTATTGCATTTTCTGGAGAAGTTTAGTAGCTGTAAAAGCGTCAGTCTCTCTTAAACTCCTCTTATCTCTTCTAAACGTCAAGTTTCAATGTTTTTTTAGTAAAAAAAAAGGTGTGTTGTCACTGTATATCATTTCCTGGCTTTTGCAGAGGGGCGTGCAGTGCAAAAAACGCTTATAAACGAAATGCTCTTAAACACTCAGACTCGCCTAAACTTTGTACAATATGCTTTCAATTTGCGTCTTTTATGCCACGTTTTTAAGCTAAAAACGTTGACGTTTTTTCTGCTCCTAGTGTGCATGGAGCCTTAAGAATAAGCATGTTTTATAGAAGGGGTCTCCAAACTGCGGCCCTTTTGCTTGCCCTTATCCAGCCCTTGGGGTACTTCTCCTTTCACTGATACAAGACACTATTCCACCCATTGACACCAACAATGGGGCAACATTCCTGCTGATGACATCAACAATGGGGCACCATTCCTCCCATTGACATCAATGATGGGGCAATATTCCTCAAACTGACACAAACAATGGGGCACTATTATTCCCACTGACACGAATGATAAGGTACAAATTCTCCCACTGACACCAATGATGGAGCACTATTCCTCCCACTGACATCAATGATGGGGCAACTATTCTTCTTACTGACACCAATGATGAGGCACTATTCTTCCCACTAACATCAACGATGGGACACTATTCTTCCCACTGACACCAGGATAATTTCTACTCCCAATGGCCACAGGTCGGCCCTGCTAAAGTCTGGAGAACAGTAAACTGGCCCTTTATTTAGAAAGTTTGGAGACCCCTGTTTTAGAGGATTTAGTTGCTGGTGGTGAAGCAGATTCACGTGGACTTTCATAAATTTTTCCATATTTTTTGTTCATTTTATTTTTTTCTATTTAATTTTTTGGTGGAATTCTATAATGATCTTATCACACATTTGATGTACTTGTGAATTCACATATATGTACATATATGTATTTATCCATATATTTGTATACAGGTGTTGCGCTGAATCACTACTGCATGGCAGGACATTTATGATGGGGCTAGGGCTACTATTTTGCATAAGCCAAAGTGTATTTTATGTTTTTGACAGCCCTTTAAACGTTTTATAGTTTTCCTTTTCTTTTTTTTACCATAGATTATTACTTCTGTTATCTTCACACCTGTCGAAGGTGTATATTCAATGTTTAATTTATGCTCAGTAATAGGGTAAAGTCCATTGCAGCAGGTGTCTTTTTTATTGTATTACAGCCTTTGTAAGGTTGTTTGCAAGGGAAAAAAAAAAAAAAAAAAAAATATATATATATATATATATATATATATATATATATATATATATATATATATATATATTGCAGGGAAGGAAAGTTTCCGGAGGAAAGGGAGAGGTTAAAGATGTGGGTTAGGGAGTTAAGGATAGAGTGGGAAGGTGGTCGCAGTAATTGTGAGGGGACAGGGTCCAGGGTCCAGGGAGCAGGTGGTGAAGTGAGCCATGGAGAGGAGTTTATCATCAACTTCATCGGTGGTAACTGGGCAGAAGGAGGAGAGTATTGAGTGTGGTGTTGGACCTGATGTGTTGGGTAGGGGAGGAAGTTGAATGCTGGATATTTCCTTGCGAATTGTGTCAATTTTACTTTTGAAATGGTTGGCAATCTGTTGAGCGGTAAGCAAGTTGGTGGGTGGGGGCAGTGGGGGGTGAAGTAAGGAACTAAGGGTAGAAAAGAGTTGACGAGGTTTGGATGAGAGGGTTTTGATGAGAGTGTTGTAGTAGGTTTGTTTAGCAGTGTGGAGGCAGGAGTTGTATTTGAGAAGAGCAGATTTGTAGAGGGTAAAGTCTTGCAGGGACTTAGATTTACGCCATGCTCGTTCTAGAGCACGGCTGCGTCTCTTGAGATTTCTGTTGTTGTTTGTTTGCCAGGGTTGTGGCAGATGGGGCCTAGTTCTGCGTGTAGAAAGAGGAGCAAGTACGTCTAGGGAGGATGACAGCATGTTGCATGTTGTTGTAGATGGAAGTGGTTAGGTCTGGGCAAGACAGGGGTGCGATTTTTGTCGTAAAGGCCATCAGTAGCAGAATAAAAAAGGGAAGGGTTGAGGTTGTGAAGGTTTCTACGGGTAGTGGTTTGTGGGTTGGCAGCATGGGAGGTAGGAGACAAGGGGAGTGTGAAACGGATAAGGTTGTGATCATAGAGAGGAAAGGGGGTGTTAGAGAGGTTGCAGGGTGTGCAGCGATGGGAAAATACAAGGTCGAGAGTATTGCCGTTGGAGTGAGTAGTGGTTTGTGTCCATTGTGTTAAAAGAGGAGGTTAGGTTGAGCAGTTGAGAAGTGGTTGAAGTATTTATTATTATTATTATTATTATTATTATACAGGATTTATATAGCGCCAACAGTTTGCGCAGCGCTTTACAACAAGGGGCAGACAGTACACTTACAATACAAATCAATACAGGAGGGATCAGAGGGCCCTGCTCGTTAGAGCTTACAATCTAGAAGGGAGGGTCAAGTGGAGACAAAAGGTAATAACTGTGGGGGATGAGCTGATGGGAAAAAAAAAAAGTACAGTTGTTAGGTGTGGGTAGGATAGGCTTCTCTGAAGAGAAGGGTTTTCAGGGATCTTCTGAAAGCTAATAAAGTAGGAGATAAGCGGACAGATTGGGGTAAGGAGTTCCATAGGATTGGAGAGGCTTTGGAAAAGGCCTGGAGGCGAGCATGGGAGGAGGTGACAAGGGAGCTAGAGAGCAGGAGGTCTTGAGAGGAACGAAGAGAGCGAGTAGGTTGGTATTTAGAGACTAGGCAAGTGATGTAGCTGGGGGCGAAATTGTGGATGGCTTTGTACGTAGTTGTTAGAATTTTGAATTTAATTCTTTGGCCGAGCGGAAGCCAGTGGAGGGATTGACATAGAGGAGTGGCAGACACAGAGCGACAGGTAAGGAGGATGAGTCTGGCAGCGGCATTCATAATGGATTGAAGAGGTGATAGACTATGTAGAGGTAAGCCAATGAGAAGGGAGTTGCAGTAGTCAAGGCGAGAGATGACCAGCGAGTGAATTAAGGGCTTTGTTGTGTCATTTGTTAGAAAGGGGCGTATTTTGGAGATGTTGCGGAGGTTGAGGCGGCAGGATTTGGACAGTGATTGGATGTGTTGCTTGAAGGAGAGTTCAGAGTCTAGGACTACACCTAGAACTTTGGCATGTGGGGATGGGCTTATAGTTGTGCCATCGATTTTGACAGAGAGATCAGGGGAAGAGGCATAGGGGGGAGGGAAAATTAGAAGTTCGGTTTTGGCTAGATTGAGTTTAAGGAAGTGGTGAGACATCCAGACTGATATATCTGAGAGTAAATTACTGATACGTGAGGAGACAGAGGGAGTGAGCTGAGGTGTAGAGAAATAGATTTGGGTGTCATCAGCGTAGAGGTGGTATTGGAAGCCATGGGAGGCTATCAGTTGACCCAGGGAGGCAGTGTATATTGAAAATAGTAGAGGTCCAAGAACAGAACCCTGAGGGACCCCAACAGAGAAAGGAAGAGGGGAGGAGGAAGTAGAGTTATAAGAAACGCTAAAGGTGCGGTTGGATAAGTAGGAAGAGAACCAGCGAAGTGTACAGTCACGGAGACCAAAGGCGTGTAGTTTTTTGAGGAGGAGGGGGTGGTCAACCGTATCAAAGGCAGCAGAGAGGTCCAGGAGTAGGAGTACAGAATAGTGTCGATTGGTTTTGGCAGTTAGTAGATCATTTGTTAGTTTTAGGAGAGCAGTTTCTGTGGAGTGTTGAGGACGAAATCCAGACTGAAGGGGATCGAGAAGGCCATTATCAGTGAGGTGGATGCTCAGTCGGTTGTAGACCAGACGTTCGAGGAGTTTGGATAAGAAGGGGAGCAGGGAGATGGGGCGTAGGTTGTTAAGATTGGATGGGTCCAGTGAGGGCTTTTTAAGTATGGGTCTGACAAGTGCATGTTTTAGAGAGTTAGGGAAGATGCCAGAAGAGAGGGAGAGATTGAATATGTGGGTTAGAGAGTGTAGTATAGGGCCAGAGGGTGAACGTAGCATTTGTGAGGGAACAGGATCCAGAGGGCAGGTGGTAAGGTGGACATTAGCAAGTAGTTTAGCAACTTTGTCTGTAGTGGTGGGGTTGAAAGAGGGAAATAATGATTGTGCCTGTGGGCATGAAGTGTAAAATGTGGAGGGTGTCGGCACAGTAGAGATCTCAGCGCGAATAGTATCAATCTTCTGTTTGAAGTGATTGGCGATCTCCTGTGCAGTGAGTGAGTTGGCGGGTGGAGGCGGTGGAGGACGAAGTAGAGAGTTGAAGGTGGAGAAGAGTTGACGGGGACAGGATGATAAGTTCCTAATGAGAGTGGTAAAATAGGTCTGCTTGGCAGAGAGGAGGCTGGAGTTGTATTTTTGGAGGGCAGATTTATATTGGTAGAAATCTCTCTGGGACCTAGTCTTACGCCACAGGCGCTTCAGAGCACGACTACGTTTTTTAAGACTTCTAGTATCATCTGTTTGCCAAGGTTGAAGGGGTCTGGGCTTGATTCTGTGTGTAGTGAGGGGGGCAAGTGAGTTCAGTGAGGCTAGAAGTGAAGCGTTGTACACAGAAGTGGCTAGGTTGGTGCAGGATAGGGGAGAGATTTTGTCGTAGATGTTGTTGATGGCAGAGTAGAGAAGAGAAGGGTTGAGATGACGTAGGTTTCTGCGGGTAACTTTAACGTGGTTGGAGGGAGAGGAGGTGAAGGAGAGGGAGAGAGTGAAACTAATAAGGTGGTGATCAGAGAGAGGGGATGGATAGTTAGAGAGGTTGCATGGAGTGCAAAGGCGAGAGAACATGAGGTCAAGGATATTGCCTTCTGAGTGAGTTGGAGCATGTATCCACTGCTTCAGGTCAAAGGAGGATGTTAGGCTGAGAAGTTTGGCAGTGGAAGGAGTGTTAGTATTAATAGGGATGTTGAAGTCCCCGAGAATGATAGTGGGGATTTCAGAAGAAAGAAAGTAGGGTAGCCAGGCAGAGAAGTCTTCAAGAAAGGTTGATACTGGTCCAGGGGGCCTGTAGATCACAGCTATCCTTAGAGAAATTGGAGAGAAAAGGCGAATACAGTGTGCTTCGAAAGAGAAGAGTGACAGAGAGGGAGGTGGCTGAAGTACCTGAAAGGTGCTATGTGGGGCTAGCAGCATTCCGACACCTCCTCCCCTACGTCCGTGGGATCTGGGGGAGTGAGTCCAGAGAAGACCACCATGGGATAGGGCAGCAGAAGATGCAGTGTCGGATTCGTGGAGCCAGGTTTCGGTAATGGCGAGTAGGTTAAATGAGTTGGCAATAAAGAGGTCATGGAGAGAGGTGAGCTTGTTGCAGACAGAGCGCGAATTCCAAAGGGCACAAGAGAAAGGCAGTCTGGATTTGGGAAGAATAGAAATGGGAATTAAATTGTGTTGATTACGGCGGCTACTGCCAGGGGGTGCAGGGTGATGGGTGCATGGGGTACAGTTAAATGATGGAGGCCCAGGGTTTGGGGATATATCTCCAGAGGTTAGGAGAAGCAAGAGGGTGAGGGAGGTAATATGGGAGTGGGATTTATATGAAGTGACATGCCCCAGGGTCTTGGAGATTTTTAGTGTATGTGGATTTAGAATGAGCAGGAGTTGGTGGGTGCAGTAATAAGGACAGGACAGGAGTGAGGGTGATATATATATGCTGTGGGGGGGAGAAGAGGGGTGAAGAAGAGATAGTTTTAGGATGGAGGACAGAGTTGTCAAAAGCAGTGGTAGAGAAAGCATGTTCCAAGGAAAAAGGGCTAAAAGAGTAAACAAGTTGACCTGATGTCTGTGAATTGGTTTTCAAAGTGTTTATCTTGTGTCCTTTCGCTGAAGTGCAGAGTCAGAAGTGCATTTCACTTGTAGAAATCGCCACTTTGGGAAAGAGCCAAGTTGCAAATGTGTACCCCCTGCAAATGCTTCCCCCAAGAGAAGCTTAAATATATACTGATAGGGGTAGGGTGTGGGCGGATTTCAATTAGCAATCAAGAGGTTATAAAGCTTGGCTGGTTAATAGGGCAAAATTCTTAAGTCACAAACAGACTAGCAAGAGGGCACTAAAGTTCAGAGGGCCATAATTTTGGGTAAGACAAGGGAGATAATAAAGCATTGTAATGTGGACAGGTCTACAGACAGTTAAGTAAAAATAACATACCAGCATTATTAGAGACACATAAGAAAAAAAGATGGCAGTGTTTCAGTTTTTGGCTGGAGCTGTAGTAGTAGGAGCATACCAGAGATAGGAGACATAGGAGACAGATTTCACTAATGCGATTCTGGCTGGAGCTGTAGTAGTAGGAGCATACCAGAGATAGGAGACATAGGAGACAGATTTCACTAATGCGATTCTGGCTGGAGCTGTAGTAGTAGGAGCATACCTGTGGGAGGACAAAGATGATATTTTCAGATCAGTCAGATGATGAGTGATAAGTGCAGAGTCAGAAGTGCATTTCACTTGTAGAAATCGCCACTTTGGGAAAGAGCCAAGTTGCAAATGTGTACCCCCTGCAAATATAAGTATTAACATTGATTGGAATGTTAAAGTCACCTAGGATGATGGCAGGTACTTCAGAGGAGAGAAAGTATGGTAGCCATTCAGAGAAGTCATCCAGAAAGCGTGACACTGGTCCAGGAGGCCAATAAATGACTGCGACCCTCAGACAAACTGGAGAGAAAAGACTAATGCAGTGCATTTCGAAAGAACAGGGGGAAAGAGAGGGAGGTGTGGGAAGAACCTGGAAGGTGCATTGTGGGGAGAGGAGAAGTCCGACGCCACCTCCTTTTCATCCACTGGGTCTGGGGGAGTGAGTCCAGAGGAGGCCACTGTGGGACAGGGCAGCTGGAGAGGTAGTGTCGAATTCCTGGAGCCAGGTTTCGGTAATAGCAAATAGATTAAGGGATTTGGAGAGAAAAAGGTCATTGACAGAAGCTAGTTTGTTGAAGACCGAGCGGGCATTCCAGAGGGCACATGAAAGAGGGAGGCTGACTTGACAATGACAATTGACTTTGAAAATTGACTTGAAAATGACAATGACTTGACTTGACAATGTTTCATGTTATACCCATATTTAGGGTGTAACCTGCAATGGGGTAAAATTCCCCAGCCCCCCACCCTCAAACTGCCCACCCTACCTCAGCACCTACCTCAATTGCTGGGTTCTTCTCCCCGCAGTTTTTTTTTCCAATTTGTTGCAGCTGTGTGTGGCTCCACCCACATTGCCTTGTCATCCATTCAGAGATCAATTCACTGGCATCTTTTAATGGAAGGGCTACAAGTCCCATCTACACATATAGAAAAATTACTCAAGACCTCACTAATGCACAAGTGCAGTCACATCACCATACTTCTATTTAATTGATTATTTCCTCCAGCCCCATAACAGTTGATCCGTACAGACCTGGGGCTGGAACAAGAGTCTGCAGGAGCCTGACTATACTGTCTGACATACAGATAGCTAGTAGAGGGAAACCTACAATCTGCATCTGAGATTTGTTAAAGCGGTAGTAAACCGAGAAAAAAACCTGCAAGACAATAGAATATTGTGCTAGTATGCATCGCATACTAGCACACTATGGAATACTTGCCTTAGAATGAAGCCCAGCAGCGGCGCCCGGTCACCGCTGAGGAAGCTGACATGTTCCTTCTGCGTTTTTTTTCTGGGATTGCTGGCTCCGGCGCTGTGAGTGGCCTTAGCCGCGATGACGTCACTCCTGCACATGCACGCAAGAGCCCTCCGTTTTGGCAGGATACGCTGGACCTGCAGAGCGCATGTGCCGCTGACGTCAGCGGCTGCATGCAGGGTCAATATCTCCAAAACCGTGCAGGTTTAGGAGATATTCTTTTTACCTGCAGGTAAGCCTTATTTACCTGTTGGTAAAAATCACCAAGCGGGCAATACAACCGCTTTAATATATGGCACAGCCAACAGGTATTCATCAGATAATAATTTACAGTTTCCCTAGGTAGGTAAGTATACAAAATCTCTTTTTATGTGCCTCTTTCACAATTAGTAAGCTGGGGCTTTCATGTTAAATTTGTGGTATAGTACATTTTCCTGCCCTGTATTACAGATTGCCAGTGTTAACCAGAAATGTGAACCACACAGCAGTATGAAAAAATTTTACAAAAGTCCCACGCACATAGGTTACATATATATGGTCTGTTAGAGGAAGTTGAAAAATAACAGACCCACTGGCCAGATTACCAGGGCGAAAATAAAGGATAATAAAATTCTAAAAAAGAAAACGATTGCAGCCACCACATCGAAAGACTGGTCAGCTGCAATACATTCAATTGACTTTAGGGTTTAGTGCAGTTTTAACCTCTTGCTGCCCATGTAATGCTTATGTGCTTTCCCCTTGGACCCCTGGAAGATTTACCCCTCTTCCTGAGCAGGCCATTTTTTGCGATACGGCACTGCGTTACTTTGACATTTGCGCAGTCATGCAACGCTGTACCCAAATAACAACATTTATTTCCTTTTTTTCCAACAAATTTGGTGGTATTTGATCACCTCTGCATTTTTTTTTTAAGGCCATTTTGAAAGAAAAAACAATATAACATACCATACCCAATAAAAAAAATAAATAAAAAAAATGTAAAAAAAATTGAATTTCTTTTTAAATTTAGGCTTATATGTATTCTGCTACATATTTTTGGTAAAAAAAAAATGCCAATAAGTGTATATCAATTGGTTTGCGCAAAAGTTATAGCGGCTGATTTACGAACATGTTGGCACATTTACATGTGCAGGAATAGTTATTCCGACATGGCGCATACTTAAACGAATAGAAACCAGCTGGTGACTTGCACCGGATGCGCGGAATCGTTGCGCGCATGGGCGCAGACACATTCTTAAATACAGAACAGAAATTGGGCATTTGCTTATTGTAATGCTGATCATGTTAATGAGCATTTCCTTATCACATGGAGAATATTGCTTCCAGTTTTATTCTATGCATTAATTTCTTTTTGAAACAACTCAATAATCATTCTAGAGATCTTCCTCCTATCAACAACTGTGCAGATATTCCCTGGACTTGGATGTGAAATGTTATAATTGTCAAAATGTAATTGTGTGCATTTTATGGTGATAATCTATAATCATTGGTGGACCTGAAAATTCCATGAAAACATCTTCTTAATACATGTCTGTGTATTATGTATTCTGGACAATTCATTTCTCCATACACTGTGCAATGTGATTGGATAACGTATAAATCTACTCATCTATCTGAGCAATTCTTTCCCCATACACTGTGCAATCTGATTGGATGATGTCTAAGTCCACTCATCTATCTAAACAATTCTTTCCTCATACACTGTGCAATCTGATTGGATGACGTTTAAATCCACTCATCTATCTGAGAAATTCTTTCCCCATACACTGTGCAATCTGATTGGATGACGTTTAAATCCACTCATTTGTCTGAGCAATTCTTTCCCCATACACTGTGCAATGTGTAAAGGGTTAATACCCAAAAAGTGAAAGCAGCTTGTGTCTGGTGGTGTAGCTGATTAGTAACTCCTATTCAGAAAGTATAGGCCTGGAGCTGAAGCGTAGCATAAGAGTAGGGCCAGCATGATGGGGTTTTCCCTATAAGGCTATAGCAAGGTGGGGGTTGTTAAGAAAGTGATAGAGTGGTGGGAGTGTTAAGTATCAGGAGAGATATGATAAGAGGTAACCATTGGAGGATAATCGGGTGGGGCAGGGTGTGGCTGGGTGGTCCTAGTGGGTTGCTAGGTGGGTGTTGGTCTGTCAGTATCACTTTGAATTTGGACAGCAACCGAGTAGATTCTCTGAGTAGTGTAGCTGTGTCTGGCAGTTAACAGAATTGAGATGGAGGATCTTGACAATATGCTGGCCAGGATTCGCGCGGCGGCGGTTGCCAATGGACCGCAATGGCTACGTGATCAATTGTCTGGACTTTTGCCGGAGTCGGGGCAGGTAATTGCTACACCTGCCCCTTCTATTACACGCGCTAGGAGGTCAAGGCCTCCTGAGCGTTTGAGCCCTGATTTGACTCCGAGGGGGTGTCGTCGCGCTGGGAGCCCAGTAATGGACCCTTCAGCTTCCGCGGCCAAGAGAACGCCTTCTCAGCAGGCTAAAGGAGCTGGGAGGAATCCTCTTCACAGGCGTCCCCCTGGGGGAAAAAGTGGGTCAGCCACACAATCCCACCCCCCTTCTACAGCTTTACAGGACCATACGCTGCCTCTGCGGGTGCTACGCCAGCCATTAGAGCAGCCCTGCTGGGGAGAGAGCGTTCACCCAGTGCCGGCCTGATGCCTGGGACGGCCGGGACTGTCAGCAGAAGAAGCGGAGGTCACCAGAGGGGAGCCGGCGCCGAGTCCACAGCTCAGCGGGAGCAGCGTACAGCTTCTGTCACAAGCCCTAGGCAGAGAGCGCAGCGGGGGAGGAGGAACTCGAGGGAGAACGGAGCGGCGGCCTCCAGTGATGTCATCGGCCAGCGTCTGTCAACGGGGCGAAGTACGGGCGTGCTACGAGAAGAGGCAGAGCGGTCGGAAGGAGAACTATCAGCATCTGAGGATGGAGAAGTGGGGGCGGATGCCGGCTCAGGGAGAAGACAGGAGGATCAGCTGCAGGGATCTGAAGTGACGGCTGAGCGGTCTGGGCAGCCGGGTGAGTACTATCCATGTGTGTCTTATGTGTCTACTGTTGTTTCGTCTGAGTCTGCTGTCAGTACAGGAATGTTGTCACAGGGGCAGGTACAGGAGAAGGGGGGCTCTGTGGCTGAAGGAGGACAGCAAGCTATGGGGGGGTGCTGTGCTGGGCCTAAGGCAAGACTCTGCTGTTAGGGAGATAGCCTTACAGGACACGGCTGTGAGGGGGGGTCCTTGCTAGGGGTGCCGTCGGTGGTGCCGGAAACGGCAGCCGGGATGACTGGTGTGGCTGGATTGCTACAAGCATTCTTGGCAGGTTTCAGTGAGGTGCTAGCCAGGTGCGACTCGGGGACAAGTGCGACTGGGGTTGTTTCCCCGGCATCGGCATGGACGGCTGCGCAGTCTCCGATAATTTCATCAGGGGATGTGGCTGGCCAGGGCTCGCCTAGGGGGCTAGCGGGAGGGGTATCGGTAACGTCCCCCCATGAGAGGGCAGGGCAGGCGGAGGTGGCTACGTCATCTGCAGTGGCATCATCGCAGAGCTTAGTCACGGCAGCTGAGGAAGGAAAAAAGACCACGGGGGATACCGAGGGTGTGCTTTTAGCGGACGCGGCAAAATGCGAAGTATATGTGTGCTTTGAGGGACCGCTGGGATCTCATTTAAAACAGGAAGTGCGTGACAGGATTTGGAAAGGTGAGTACGTGGAGATATTCTCCCTGTTACCCCTAGCAAAGTTTAACCTGGACAAGGTCAAGCCGGATGAGAGTAAGAAGGAAGAAGAGGAGAAGAGGCGATACCGGCTTATTCCCAGGACTTTTGGGAATTGGCTACAAGCGTTCAATATTCTTGCCAGCGTCATAGGCGAGAAGTCTCCAGATCAGTGCTCCGCGCTGTTTTGCTACGCGGATGCTATTGGTGAGGCGCAGAGGGTGTATGGGGGAGTGTCCTGGTTGCGTTACGTTGAACAATTTCATCAACGCAAGGCGCTCAGGCCTTCAATTAGGTGGGACCACAAGGATATCAGCTTGTGGATGAAGTTGATGACCCAGGCGAGGGCGACAAACACTCCCTTTTCAGGGGGGCTGGTGGGGGAGCAGGAACCGCGTCACCATCGGCCGGAAAGCGGAAAGGTTTCTGTTGGCAGTTCAATGAAGGGAACTGTAGATTCGGGGGATCATGCCGGTTCCGACATGAATGCTCAGGCTGCGGGGGATCTCATCCGCTTGCGAAATGCTTCAAACAAAACAAAGGTAAGTCTGGTGAATCTGGCAAGAGGGAGGACGCCGGTGAAGGTGGAAAAAATGGCTCCATTCCTAGGTAGGTATCCTGACCAAACAGCGGCACGGCTTCTTTTACATGGTTTTTCAGTAGGTTTTAGGATCCCTTGCTTTTTATCCGGTGTTCCTCCTGTCCCTGCTAATTTGTTGTCGGCACGACAACACCAATCGGTAGTGTCGGAGAAATTGGCTAAGGAAGTGGCTTTGGGTAGGATGGCAGGCCCTTTTGAAGCCCCCCTGTAGCGGATTTGGTTATCTCTCCATTGGGAGTGGTTCCCAAGAAGGAACCCAATTCTTTACGGTTGATCCACCATCTTTCATATCCGCATGGTTTGTCGGTTAATGATGCTATTGACCGCGAGTTTTGTACGGTCTCTTATGCATCTTTTGACAAGGCGGTTACTTGGGTTCGGAAGTTTGGCAAGAGGGCTCTTTTAGCGAAGACGGATATAGAATTGGCTTTCCGCCTTCTTCCGGTGCATCCTGACAGCTTCCGTTTGTTGGGCTGCATGTGGGAGGGTCATTATTTTGTCGATCTCTGCCTGCCTATGGGGTGTGCCGTATCTTGTTCACTTTTCGAAACATTCAGCTCCTTTTTGGAATGGGTGGTGAGGGATGTGTCCGGTTTGCATTCCATAATTCACTACCTGGACGATTTCTTGGTGATTGGCCCTTCGACGGGCAGGGGGTGCCATATTCTGTTGGCCACATTGCAATACGTTTTTGAGTTATTCGGTGTACCTTTGGCGCAAGAAAAAACTGAAGGGCCGGTCACCATGCTAAAATTCCTGGGGATTGTGATTGACACGGTGCGTATGGAATGCCGGCTCCCCTTTGATAAGGTGGTGGACATGCAGGCAGCAGTGGCCTTTGCACTAGGCAACAACAAGATTCGCTTGCGTTCATTGCAGTCATTGTTGGGCAAGTTGAATTTTGCATGCCTCATTATGCCCATGGGCAGGATCTTCTGCAGGCGTTTGGCTTCTGCCACGTCGGGGGTCAAGGCATCGCACCATTTCGTGCGTTTGTCTAAGGCACACAAAGACGATTTGCGGGTATGGCAGTTGTTCCTGGCACAGTTCAATGGTAGGTCATTGTGGATGGATGAGATGGTTTCTGCGTGCGACTTGGAGCTTTATACGGATGCGGCTGGGGCAGTCGGTTACGGAGCAATCTTGGGGAGTCAGTGGAGTGCTGGTACATGGCTGGACTCATGGCGCAAGGCGGACTTACTGGGCAATCTGGTGCTATTGGAGCTATTTCCCATTGTGATGGTGGTGGAAATTTGGCAGCAGGAATTTAGGAACAAACAGGTTCTTTTTCACTGTGACAATTTGAGGGTTGTACAGGCTTTTAACAAAATCTCCGCTTCTTCCCCACCGGTGGTGCGTTTTCTGAGGCATTTGGTGCTGTTATGTTTGTGTCTGAATTGTTACGTTCGTGCTGTTCATGTGCCGGGTGTTACCAATAATGTGGCTGATGCTTTGTCTCGCTTACAGTGGGACAGATTCAGAATGTTGGTGCCGGGAGCGGTGCAGCATGGCAGGCCTTGCCCGGACCACTTATGGGACATCGCCTTCGAATGGTAACAAGGCTCATCAGGGATTCGGTGTGCACTGCTACGTGGAACGCATATGAGAAGGTTTGGGGGGAGTGGCTGGCACTCGAACAGGAGGTAGGTGGAGGTGCTAGCGCAGGTGACCGTTTGTGCTTAGTGCTAGAATTCATTGGCAGGAATGTGGACGGTGGAGTTTCCGCATCCAAATTGGGTCAAAGGATGTCGGGCTTGGCTGTTTGGTTTCAATTGTCTGGGGTTGGGGATGTCACCAAGCATGCTTTGGTGAAACGGATTTTGCGGGGCTACAGGCAGGGTAAGAACACAAGGGATTCCCGCCGCCCGGTTTCATTCAGCATGCTAGGCGCTATCATAGGTGCCATGGGTGAGGTTTATTCCTCACCTTACGAGGCTGCGCTTTTTAGAACGGCATTTATTTTGGCGTTTTTTGGGGCGTTCAGAGTTGGAGAATTGGTGTGCAGGTCAAAACGGGGTGGTGGTGGTTTGGACTGGGCTGATGTGGTGCTCCGGGGTGAAGTGGTGTCCCTTTTCATTCGCAGGTCCAAAACTGACCAAGGTGGTAAAGGTGCATGGCTTACTTTGGGGGAGGTAAGGGGCTCACCAGTGTGCCCTGTTCGGGCAGTTCGGGAATGGTTGGAGGTCAGGGGCACGGACCGCGGTCCTTTGCTTCAGCATAGTAATGGGTTTGCGTTGTCTAGGTTTCAGTTTGGGGCTGTTTTTAAGAAGTGTCTCCTGGCTGCGGGTTTTTCGACGCGGAAATACTCCTCCCATTCTTTCAGAATTGGAGCGGCCACCAAAACGGCCTGATGGGGCCTGGAAGACAAGCTAGTACGTCAACTTGGTAGATGGGAGTCACAACGTTTTCGACTGTATGTGCGGCCTCATCTATTCTGAGATTGGGCAGGTTGTAGGTAAGCACGGTTAAGTGGGGGTGTAAGGTGATCATGTTTTACGTGTGTTTCTGTTTCTTGTGTTTTCCTACATGTTTGTGGGTGTTCATTTGTTGGTTTCTTGTCGTGTGTTTTGGTGCTGGGAATTTGTGTTGTTTATGTTTTGTGTTGCATTACAGGAATGTTTGGTGTGGATCCTGGGCCATTCTTACGTTTTCTGGGGGGCTAAGAGGGCTGAGGTTAGGCAGGATAGTCGCCAGTTGGGATTCTCCAGAGAACAGGTCAGGATCAGGTGGATCGGGGTCCGGGGCATGTTGTGGTCGAGGGTTCTTCCAGAAGTGCACCATTACGCCAGGATCGACAGGCCCCCTGACGTGCTTCTACTTCATGTGTGAGGAAATGATTTGGGGCTCCGGGCGTCCAGGGAATTATGCAGAGACATTAAATGTGATCTCTTAAGATTGCGTACCCTGTTCCCGGAGACTGTTGTAGTGTGGTCGGACATGGTGGCCAGGGCCTCCTGGCGTTTAGCTGTATCAGTGGAGCGGATTAATAGTCATATAGCGAGAAAAGTGAAATTTTAGCTAAGCACAATATGAAGCATAAGCATAATATGAATACAGATTTGTATCTAACATTATATTTAGCACAAAAATGTAAAATGAGTTATAATAGAAAAAATATAAAACCTATTACGGTTTATAAGGTTTTATATTTCTTCTGAATGTGATACCATGTGTTTATCCTAAATCTCATCTGACTATTATGTTTATATGCAATATCATTTTTCAAAAGTCAAAATAATTGAAAAGGGACTGTATAGCCTAAACATTATCTTTAATGGATATGCAGACAATTAAAAATTAAGGGAAATTTATGTAAAAAAACAAACAACTGAAATTCGAACTCTTTAATGAAGGGGGGGGTGCCGGGGGGGGCGCCGATACAGATTCTCGCCAAGGGCGCTGGAGACCCTAGGTACGCCTCTGGCTTCAAGTAATAGATGGATGCCTGCATATTTCTAATACATGGTGTGTTTTTATTTTTTTAGGTGATGTGGATGTTGTGGAAGACCAAAATCACTTCAGCAGTGCAAGTGCACAAATCCTTATCAAAAATAGTAAAAAATGTAGCGCATAATATACAAACAAAGGTGAATAAGTAATAATGAAGGGTAATGAAGTCCATAAAACCATAAGTCCTTCAAAATAGTTTGGTGACCGGTAAACCCATATGTGACAAACAAAATTCGAATTATCCAAAGCAAAAGGGTAAGTGATATAGTGTCCAACTATGTATAGACACGGATGCAATCACTCCAGATGATGGATTTTCAAGGGCTGGCACAGATCTTGTTGGTTACTCTTACCGGATCCAGTGGACTCCCCTGTCAGCGACATGGACTCTTAAAGACGATGTGCCCCACAGGGCGGATAGGAAGATGTCCAGGCAATTGAAACTTCTAAGATGTACTCCACGGACACTCCAGGGATCACCGACATAGATGGTCACTACTGGAACTCACAACTGGGATCTTGAAGTTGAGATGTATCGCTTATAACGAAAACTGGACATTCACTCCCATCAGGATAATATGTGAAGAAAGAAATTGTGCTTCCACATAGTGCAGGTAAAAACAGTATTTTTATTTCTAAAACACCAAAAGTATAAAACGTGATCACAATAAAATCTGAGGCAGCATGGAACAATGGTGTAATGGTCCGACGCGTTTCGACCTAAGGGTCTTCTACTGGGGCATGAACAACCCACTCCACGCTGCCAATATTTATAAATAAAATAACAAGTACAAGACCAATCAAAAAGGAAGAAAGAAACTGGATATTATTGCACCAGAGCGGTCATCTGACTATCAAGTGACTCACATAGTCAGATAGAGCAATACTAAACAACATTAGAAAGAGCAGCGGGTCGAGCAGCCAATCAGCAGACCGACTGGAAGGTCCGGTCTTTGTGGCTGCCGGCCCGCGTGTCAAACAATGATATATGACGTTGCGCCAAAAAGACCGCCAGACGTCAGTCTCAAGTCACATGACATGTAAGGGAGATACCACGTGACCGCAGAACGGGAAGAGCTCGCGATAGAAGCAAGAACAATCGCCGCGGTCACGTGGTGCGTTCCAACAGAAGTCCGCATTTAACCCATAAGACACCAATCATGTGTCCCTAGAGAGATTCAATATAAATAACAAAGGGGGGACATTGTAATGTCTATAACATTCGAGGCATGTACCTCGAATGTAGACATTAGAACAAAAACACAAAAAATAAAAAATAAAAAACATGAAAGAAAAAAACAGAAAAAAAGATTCCATGATCTGGCATTAACAAAGGATGGGGAGATAATAAAACTCACCCAAACTAAAGAGACTCCGAGCATGGAAACGTGAGGTAGACATTCATAAATGAAACATCTATCGGGGTTCAAGTAAAGGGGAGGTGTTTAAAAATGTTTAAGCATAATATCAAAGACGTAACCCGACATGGCTAAAAAATAGAACCAATAAGGGAACAATCAAAGAAATAAAGAGAAAATATCTAAGATTGGTTGATAAATGAGTTGAGGTCCCACTCAACGTTCAACCCAAACGGGAAGTAGGACCTCAACTCATATATTCAATACGTTTCGAGGTGGGAAATGCCCAGGGCCATCTTAAGAGCATTATAGGCCCCCGGGCAACACGGTGCACTGGGGCCCTGTCTACACAATCACGCACAAGAATACAAATGCAAATTATCAATAAGGCTATATTTCTTGGTACTTCCAACAAAATCATTGTTTAAACATTAACACAACGTTTGAACAATATAACACGAGCTTGAAAAGCAAGAAAATGACAAACAAGAAATTACAGATTGAAATGTTTGATGGGCACAGTGGCAGCTTTTGATGGGCACAGTGGCAGCTTTTGATGGGCACAGTGGCAGCGTTTGATGGGCACAGTGGCTGCATTTAATGGCACAGTGGCTGCATTTGATGGACATAGTGGCAGCGTTTGATGGGCACAGTTGCTGCGTTTAATAGCACAGTGGCTGTGTTTGATGGGCACAGTGGCTGTGTTTGATGGGCACAGTGGCAGCTTTGGTGGGCACAGTAGCAGCTTTTGATTGGGCACAGTGGCAGCTTTTGATTGGGCACAGTGGCAGCTTTTGATTGGGCACAGTGGCAGCTTTTGATGGGCACAGTGGCAGCTTTGATGGGCACAGTGGCTGCGTTTAATGGGCACAGTGGCTGTGTTTGATGGCACAGTGGCTGTGTTTGATGGGCACAGTGGCAGCTTTTGATTGGGCACAGTGGCAGCATTATATGGGCACAGTGGCTGGGTTTGATGGGCACAGTGGCTGCGTTTAATGGCACAGTGGCTGCGTTTGATGGGCACAGTGGCTGCGTTTGATGGGCACAGTGGCTGTGTTTGATGGCACAGTGGCTGCGTTTGATGGGCACAGTGGCTGTGTTTGATGGGCACAGTAGCAGCTTTGATGGGCGCAGTGGCAACTTTTGATTGGGAACAGTGGCAGCTTTTGATTGGGCACAGTGGCAGCTTTTGATGGGCACAGTGGCAGCTTTTGATTGGGCACAATGGCTGTGTTTGATGGGCACAGTGGCAGCTTTTATGGGCACAGTGGCAGTTTTGATGGGCACAGTGGCAGCTTTTGATTGGGCACAGTGGCTGCTTTGATGGGCACAGTGGCTGCTTTGATGGGCTCAGTGGCTGCGTTTGATGGGCAGAGTGGCTGCGTTTAATGGCACAGTGGCTGCGTTTGATGGGCACAGTGGCTGTGTTTGATGGAACAGTGGCTGCATCTGATGGGCACAGTGGCAGCGTTTGATGGGCACAATGGCTGTGTTTGATGGGCACAGTGGCAGCTTTGATGGGCACAGTGGCAGCTTTTGATTGGGCACAGTGGCAGCTTTTGATTGGGCACAGTGGCAGCTTTGATGGGCACAGTGGCAGCTTATGATTGGGCACAGTGGCAGATTTTGATGGGCACAGTGGCAGCTTTTATGGGCACAGTGGCAGTTTTGATGGGCACAGTGGCAGCTTTTGATTGGGCATAGTGGCAGCTTTGATGGGCACAGTGGCAGCGTTTGATGGGCACAATGGCTGTGTTTGATGGGCACAGTGGCAGCTTTGATGGGCACAGTGGCAGCTTTTGATTGGGCACAGTGGCAGCTTTTGATTGGGCACAGTGGCAGCTTTGATGGGCACAGTGGCAGCTTATGATTGGGCACAGTGGCAGATTTTGATGGGCACAGTGGCAGCTTTTATGGGCACAGTGGCAGTTTTGATGGGCACAGTGGCAGCTTTTGATTGGGCATAGTGGCAGCTTTGATGGGCACAGTGGCAGCTTTTGATTGGGCACAGTGGCAGCTTTTGATTGGGCACAGTGGCAGCTATTGATTGGGCACAGTAGCTGTGTTTGATGGGCACAACTTACTAGACGGCACAGTTAGACTTATTTGAGGGGTGCAGTGCAGTGAGTCACAGTAAGGTGAAGGCAGCATCAGTCAGGGCCGAAAGTTTCGCTCCGCTCCTCTCCGCTCCCTCTGAGCCACGTTGTCTGAAGAACCCTGCAGAGGTGGGTGGAGCGTGCTCACTAGCCGCGGAGGCGCGCGCTAAGAATGCTGGGGTGGCTGCGGCCTCAGACTGACGTCACTGGTTACTTGCTAGACGCCGGGCGGCCGGCGATTTTAGCAAGTGAGCAATCAGTGCCAGTCATCTGCAGCAGATTGCAGCAGCAGCGCTGAGGATTGGCCCTGGCCTGGGTCACTGGGTGGGGCCCTCCAGGCAAGTGTGGCCCCCGGGCAGGAGCCCAGCATGCCCAGTCAAAAAAACGGCCCCGGAAACGCCATGAAGACGCGACTCGCCCCTCCAATGAGGGACAAATCTGTCGATCACCTGAAACAATGTACCTGAAGGATCTTTATTATGGTATTGTAAATAGTGACGTGGTACTGTGTGTTTGCTTTTCCCACCTTTAATCTCGGCCGCATGCTTGTTGACTCGGATGGAGAAGGTCCTAATCGTACGACCAACGTATTGTTTGTGGCAGGGACAGGTGAGCAAATACACAATATATTGGGAGGAGCAGGTGGTAAATTGTTTCATATGGTATATGCGGGAGGTGACTGTGGATTTAAATGTAGTCATTTTTTGTCTCCCTCCAACATTGTGGAGACACACATTGCACTTACGACATGGGTAATAACCCTTACAATCCTGAAAGAAGGAAACCTTTTCGGGGGGGTCAATAACATTCAGGGCAACTTGCCCCTGAATGGACCGTGCACCCCTGAAAATAACAGCGGCTTGTTCAGGGAGAGAGGGGCCAAGCAGTCTGTCATTTAGAAGAACCTTCCAATGCCTTCTTTTACTTGAACATAAACTTTTATTGATCAAACAATATTATTGTACACAAGATATACATCAATACAGTTTCCAAGATATACATGTATGATCGCATACAATATTGTACCCCATTTCTTACCATATTTTCCCCATATTATGCATACTATAACAAGTTGTGTCCCAAAGTGTCATGTACATTATGGGTTATTACAAATTGTACTGTCTAATGCCCCGTACACACGGTCGGATTTTCCGACGGAAAATGTGTGATAGGACTTGTTGTCGGAAATTCCGACCGTGTGTAGGCTCCATCACACATTTTCCATCTGATTTTCCGACACACAAAGTTTGAGAGCAGGCTATAAAATTTTCCGACAACAAAATCCGTTGTCGGAAATTCTGATCGTGTGTACACAAATCCGACGGACAAAGTGCCACGCATGCTCAGAATAAATAAAGAGATGAAAGCTATTGGCCACTGCCCCGTTTATAGTCCCGACGTACGTGTTTTACGTCACCGTGTTCAGAATGATCGGATTTTCCAACAACTTTGTGTGACCGTGTGTATGCAAGACAAGTTTGAGACAACATCCGTTGGAAAAAATCCTAGGATTTTGTTGTCGGAATGTCCGAACAAAGTCCGACCGTGTGTACGGGGCATAAGCCGACCAGGTCACTGCAAAAACTCGCTCCATGTGTGTGGTGTGCAGGTGTGCTGGCTTCTGAGGCGCCCTAATTCTATATTTCGCTCATATGCAGGTTTCTGGTGACTTAGCCCATTTGTCCCATATTTTTTCGTATTTGGAGGGGCATCCTCTGTGTGAATAAATAAGTTTCATATAAGGCAAAGTATTGTTGACTTCTACTATCCAGTGTGTGAACTCTGGAGGAGTGGGCCTCATCCAGACTCTGGCTATTACCTTTCGTGCAGAAAAAAGCGTTTCATGTGTAAATATCTTTTGAAATGTATTTATCTCTGGGTCTGATAAGATTCCCAGGAGACAGAGTTTGGGTTGAAGTGTTACAGGTGAGCCCATAGTGTCGTGAAGGAAGTGTACCACTTGTGTCCAGAATGCCTGAATCTGAGGGCATTTCCACAATAGATGAAAGAAAGTACCTACAGCTTGGTTACACATTGGGCACATTGTAGACTGATTTCTCTTGTACCTAGATATTCTGAGTGGTGTGAGGTATGATCTATGGATCATAAAAATTTGAGTTAATCGGTCGGACAGTTTAGGAGATACTAATTTGCATGTATCGAGGGCGTCACTCCATTCGTCATCTGCCAATGTGCCCACCTCTCCTTCCCATCTTGATTTCAAAGCATAAGCTGACATAGTTGCCTGTGGAAGCGTCAGCATCATATAAAATTGAAAAATTAGTTTTTTCGGGTCAGGGCACTTTAATGCCTCCATCAGAGGGTTATTGACTAAATTGAGTTCACCCAGTGGGAACTGTGAATGAAAAGCGTGACGCAGCTGTATATACCTGAAAAACATCTGATTTGGTAGTGCGAACTCCAGTTTTAATCTGTCAAAAGTTTTTAGCCTGTCATTGTAGATAATGTGTGACAAACAGAAAATCCCCTTTGAGCTCCATACTTCACTATCAGGGATTGAATTAAACTCTGGGAGATTCATATTGTGCCACAAGGGGGTGAAATTGTTTATTACTGGCAAGCGGAGTCTATCAGAGGCCAGGTTCCAGATCCTAACATAATTGTACAATAGTGATTTACGGTTAACAATTTTGTCTTCCCCAGTAGTTCACCCCGTTATTGCAACCATCGGGTCTTGTGACATCTGAGACCATCTAGGACATAGAAAACATAAAAATCTCTCTCTGTCTATCTTGTCGACGTGAAAGATTTGGGACAACTGGGCTGCGATATAATATGTGTTGAAGTCAGGTAGAGCCGTTCCCGCTAGGTCTGTGGTGTTTTTCAGTTTATGCCAAGAGATTTTATGTCTGTTGTTACCCCAGATAAATGGTTTCATAATAACTTTCATTAGATTAAAATGCCTAAGCACCAGGTATATTGGCGCGTGCCA
Organism: Aquarana catesbeiana; assembly: GCF_042186555.1. NCBI lineage: Eukaryota > Metazoa > Chordata > Amphibia > Anura > Ranidae > Aquarana > Aquarana catesbeiana. The sequence goes on from NC_133336.1 coordinate 180,363,030, forward strand.
TACCATGTATAATATTTTAGGCAGGAAAACCATTTTTACCAGGTTTATACGTTCCATCACCCCCAGCGGGAGGCGAGCCCACACCTGAGTTTTGTGTTTAAGCATTGCAAACAATGGAGTTATGTTAAGTGCCTCATAGTCAGCTGGGTCCCTTGTAGTCCGTACACCTAGATATTTAATGGTGTCTACTCTCTGCAGGGGCAGCATGGCTCTGTCTTTGGGCTGTGGGAAACTGTCAAAGGGTAACATCTGAGATTTGTCCCAGTTAATCCTGAGGCCAGAAAATGCGCCAAACCGTTCTATTAGGGCCAGGGCAAGAGGCAGGGAGTTGTCTGAATCGTCAAGGTATAGTAGAGTATCGTCAGCATTTGTACTTATCTTTTCTATCACTTCCCCCCTACAAAGTCCTTTTATCTCCGGGTGCGCACGGATGGCTATTGCGAGTGGCTCTGCCGCCAGTGCATATAGCAGAGGCGACAGAGGGCACCCCTGTCTCGTGTCCCTGGACAAAGAAAATTGTTCAGATGGCCACCCATTCGCCAGCACCCTCGCCATCGGGGATTGGTATAGAAGTTGCACCCATTTAATAAATTTGGGGCCGAAGTCATACCTACCCAAACACATCCATAAGTATCCCCATTCCACCGAGTCAAACGCTTTGGCTGTGTCTAGAGCGACTATCACTCTTGACCCTTCTAATGCCTTCTAAAGATTTCTTTAATCTGTTTAGATTGGGTGGAATAAGTGGTAATAAAGGACCATCTAAATCTAGAATCTTAATGTACTTTTGGACGTTCTATTAGAGTGGAACTTCTCTCTGTTGACAAGACCCTATTGATTTCGGTGTCTAAGAGATCTGAGTGATAACCCTTTTCGAGGAATCTATTCTTGAGTATCTGAGCCTGTGATAAATAGTCAGAAGTTCTTGTGCAATTCTGACGCAACCTAAAAAACTGGCCGTGGGGAATTGCTTTCAGCCATTTTTTCGTGGTGGCAACTGTCGACCGGAATGTACCCATTCCGGTCAGTGGGTTTGAAGTATGTTCTAAACTCTAATGCCCCATACACACGGTCGGACATTGATCAGACATTCCGACAACAAAATCCTAGGATTTTTTCCAACGGATGTTGGCTCAAACTTGTCTTGCATACACATGGTCACACAAAGTTGTCGGAAAATCCGATCATTCTGAACGGGGTGACGTAAAACACATATGTCGGGACTATAAACGGGCTAGTAGCCAATAGCTTTCATCTCTTTATTTATTCTGAGCATGCGTGGCACTTTGTACGTCGGATTTGTGTACACACGATCGGAAATTCCGATAACGGATTTTGTTGTCGGAAAATTTTACAGCCTGCTCTCAAACTTTGTGTGTCGGAAAATCCGATGGAAAAAGTCCGATGGAGCCCACACATGGTCAGAATTTCCGACAACACGCTCCGATGGCAAATGCCTAGCCCAGAGAACTAACTCCGGTCTCTGAGCAGCATAGACGACATCCTCCTCCCACTGGGCCATGAAGAGGTTGGCGAGACTGGGGGCAAACTTTGCCCCCATAGCCACGCCCCTCTTCTGCAGATAGAACTGGTTTTGGAACCAGAAATAGTTATGCCGGGTGGCAAATCTCAAGAGTTGCATAATAAAGTTCCTTTGTAAGGAAGGAAGTCTGGCGTCTCTCGATAGATGGTTTTCAACCGCATCGAAACCTAGATTGTGAGGTATGCACGTATAAAGTGCCGCCACGTCTGCAGTAACTAGAATCATCCCTTCCTGGAATTGTACTGACTCAAGTTATTAGATGGTATCTCTAGTATCTTTTAAGTATGAAGGGGTAGAGCGGACTAAGGGTTGTAAATAAAAATCCACGTATTTCCCGATCTGGGCCGTGACAGAGTCAATCCGGCTGACTATAGGCCGGCCAGGGGGATTGACGGGGTCTTTGTGGACCTTAGGGAGATAGTAGACAGCAGGGATACGTGGAACCTGGGGAACCAAAAAGCTTTTCTCCTTCTTATTAAGAATCCCCAGTGCGTATCCCTCATCGTCCAACTCCAACAAGGCCTTTTTATAAACGGTGGTGGGATCAGTAGGGATGGGACTGTATGTGTCAGAATTGTTCAAGATTCTACTCATTTCTTTTAGGTAGTCTACTTTATCTAAAACGACAATCCCGCCACCCTTTTCGGCGGGACGGATTATAAGATTTTTCCTCTCACATAATGATTTTAATCCAATCTTAATGCCAGGTTTAATGTAAACCCTTTTCTTACGATCAGATAATTTCTCCAAGTCATCCAAAACCAGATTTTTGAAGACCTGAATAGATGGTGCTGTGGTGCCAGGGGGGTTAAATAAAGAAGGATTAGACAATCCAGAATGTAAAAAGTTTTTTCCGGATGTAATGGTATCAGAAGGGGAACCTTATCCGTGCGAACGGACAGACAGATGAACAGACAGACGAACGGGCCTAAGTGGTTGAGCTAGAAAATGTCTCTGTATGCTGAGCTTTCGCATATACTTAGCCACTGTTATTTTCAGGGGTGCACGGTCCATTCAGGGGCAAGTTGCCCTGAATGTTATTGACCCCCCCGAAAAGGTTTCCTTCTTTCAGGATTGTAAGGGTTATTACCCATGTCGTAAGTGCAATCTGTGTCTCCACAATGTTGGAGGGAGACAAAAAACGACTACATTTAAATCCACAGTCACCTCCCGCATATACCATATGAAACAATTTACCACCTGCTCCTCCCAATATAGTGTGTATTTGCTTACCTGTCCCTGCCACAAACAATACATTGGTCGTACGATTAGGACCTTCTCCATCCGAGTCAACGAGCATGTGGCCGGGATTAAAGGTGGGAAAAGCAAACACACAGTACCACATCACTATTTACAATACCATAATAAAGATCCTTCAGGTACATTGTTTCAGGTGATCAACAGATTTATCCCTCATTGGAGGGGCGAGTTGCGTCTTCGTGGCGTTTCCCGCCTCAAAACGTATTGGATATATGAGTTGAGGTCCTACTTTCCGTTTGGGTTGAACATTGAGTGGGACCTCAACTCATTTATCAACCAATCTTAGATATTTTCTCTTTATTTCTTTGATTATTCCCTTATTGGTTCTATTTTTTAGCCATGTCGGGTTACGTCTTTGATATGATGCTTACTCCTTTTTAAACACCTCCCCTTTACTTGAACCCCGATAGATGTTTCATTTATGAATATCTACCTCCCGTTTCCATGCTCGGAGTCTCTTTAGTTTGGGTGAGTTTTATTATCTCCCCATCCTTTGTGAGTCACCAGATCACGGAATCTTTTTTTCTGTTTTTTTCTTTCATGTTTTTTATTTTTTGTGTTTTTGTTCTAATGTCTACATTCGGGGTACATGCCTCGAATGTTATAGACATTACAATGTCCACCCTTTGTTATTTATTCTGAATCTCTCTAGGGACACATGATTGGTGTCTTATGGGTTAAATGCTGACTTGTATTGGGATGCACCACGTGACCGCAGCGATTGTTCTTGCTTCTATGGCGAGCTCTTCCCGTTCTGCGGTCACGTGGTGTCTCCCTTACGTGTCATGTGACTTGAGACTGACGTCTGGCGGTCTTTTTGGCGCAATGTCACATCCCGTTGCTTGACACGTGGGCCGGCAGCCACAAAGGCCGGACCTTCCAGGTGGTCTGGTGGTTGGCTGCTTGACCCGCTGCTCTTTCTAATGTTGTTTAGTATTGGTCTATCAGACTATGTGAGTCACTTGATAGTCAAATGACCGCTCTGGTCCAATAATATCCAGTTTCTTTCTTCCTTTTTGATTGGTCTTGTACTTGTTATTTTATTTATAAATATTGGCAGCGTGGAGTGGGTTGTTCCTGCCCCCCTAGAAGACCCTTAGGTTGAAACGCGTCAGGCCGTTACACCATTGTTCCATGCTGCCTTTGATTTTATTGTGATCACGTTTTATACTTTTGGTGTTTTAGAAATAAAAATACAGTTTTTACCTGCACTATGTGGAAGCACAATTTTCTTCTCCACATACTATCCTGATGGGAGTGAATGTCCAGTTTTCGTTATAAGCGATACATCTCAACTTCAAGATCCCAATCGTGAGTTCCAGTAGTGACCATCTATCTCGGTGATCCCTGGAGTGTCCGCGGAGTACATCTTAGAAGTTCCAATTGCCTGGACATCTTCCTATCCACCCTGTGGGGCACATCGCCTTTAAGACTCCACGTCACTGGCAGGAGAGTCCACTGGATCCGGTAAGAGTATGCATTTATCACTTACTCATTGATGTTGTTCCTGCTTGATGTCCCTTTACCTATTGACCAACAAGATCTGTGCCAGCCCTTGAAAATCCATCATCTGGAGCGATTGCATCCGTGTCTACACATAGTTGGACGCTATATCACTTACCCTTTTGCTTTGGATAATTTGAATTTTGTTTGTCACATATGGGTTTACCGGTCACCAAACTATTTTGAAGGACTTATGGTTTTATGGACTTCATTACACTTCATTATTACTTATTCACCTTTGTTTGTATATTATGCGCTACATTTTTTACTATTTTTATATTGTTGTTGTCACATTGTATGTAGCTGCTCACTCCCCTTTAGTGGTTAGCGCAGTGTTTTTTGCACTTTTCTTCACAAATCCTTATCAGTGAGCTCTTGGTTTGCAATAGGGAATTGGAGAAAATGAAAGAAAACATCCATGATGTACAAAACAGTTATCAACATCATAGATATTTTAGCGAAAATCTAAAAAACAAACATGTTTGTTTTTTATTCATTATGTTGTATATGTGTTTGTACAGTTTTAAATTGATTACATTTGTGTGGCTTCATGCACAGATGTCTATTGAAGTCGCACCTGAAATTGGAAAAAGTATTGCAGGAACTACTTTTGCAAATTGTTGTGGCATCGCTAAATCAGTGTCGCACCGATTGGAACAGTGTCATTGCCTCAAACAGGCTGGGACTTGTCATGCAATTTTAGCTATAAAATCGCATAACAAATCACTCCAATGGGAACATAGGCTTTACAGTGTCTGAGGCCAGTGTTTAGCCACTCCACTTCTCTAGGTGCACCACCAGGTCCTGTTTTCTTTATTTTCTGCATTTTAAATAAGAATGTGTGAATTACAAATCTCGAAAATTACATCATCACCTGTGCCAAAAATACAGGAAACATTACCTAGAAATGCATCTGGAGAAGAAGAGTTGTGAAACACTGCTCTAAGTAATGTTTTAATTGTAATCTTTATGTGTTTTTATGAATCGCAAAGCCAAATTTTAAAGATGCACACAAATTGTGCCACAAAATTAGGATTTCCCTCATGATTCCATGCCTAAAATGTGTGTCTTTCCCTACATCTATTTTGCTAAAGCCTCAAAATACACAGTGTGTCAACATGTGCTATCTCTCATCACGGGATATCAATGTACGCGTTTTGGGGGTACAACCCCTTCCTCCAAACTAATGTACTGTAAAATGTGGCAAACTCAGGCAATTTTAGGGACTCCAAGCAAATAATTAAAAGGAGTTGAAAAGACTGAATATTTTTATCATTAATGCATTACATACATTAACAACAATAACATTGTGTGTGTGTAGCAGAACCACAGCACAACATAATAGTTAGCTGAAGAAGAGATTGTCACCTCATAGAGCAAATAAGTTATGTTTGCACTATTGAAGAAAATAACCAAAATTGAAAGGCCATTTGAGAACCTAGGAGACAGATAAGAAACACAGTAAATTAAATATGAGTTTAGTATAAAAAAATATCAACATCAGCAACATTTTTCTGTAAAGCCAATGCTCCTCTACCCACAAGGTACTCCAGATACTTTTGCCGGACATCTCTGGCAGTTTGGGAGGGCAACCCAGCACGGCCACTTTCAAGAGCCGTCATCACTGTTGATTCAGCTGGGCCGGACACAGCAAAGTCCACCTCACTTGAAAGTGAGGCAAGGTAGCTGGCTGCATTCCTCCTTAAATAATTGTGCAGAATGCAGCAGCACAAGACCACATGATTAGGCTTGTATTCGGCCAGGTTAATCGCTGTAAGAAAAAGCCTGAACCGACTTGACATGATTCCAAAAGCATTCTTGACAACTCTTCGGGCACGAGACAGCCTATAGTTGTAAATCCTCTGCTCTGGGGTCAGGTTCCTCATGAGAAATGGCCTCATGATATGTTTCCCCAGAGCAAAGGCCTCATCTGCAACAAAGACGAAGTTGAGGCCCCCCACATTCTCCTCAGGAGGTGGCAAACGCAAGGTGTAGCCGACAGTAGAATTCTGTGAAAAAGAATAGAACATCGCTAAATCTGTAAGTTAAAACAGATGTAAGCCATAGATTAAAAGTAAACCCATCCATAATAAAACTGGTTCACAGTACTGTATATACTGTTTGCCAGCCAGCGCACGTTCAGACAGACCCGTGCTTCTGGATGCTCAAACAACAACATGAGGTGACGTCAGGGCGTCGCAAGCTGTGTCTACACTATATGCTTTCCCTGATCCTCTGTAACGGGGGATCACGGATATCTGGCAAGAAGTGATTCTTTCTAGTGGTGGTGGATTCAACACAGTCTTTCGCTCATCAGTGAATGAAGATAGATTTCATTTACGGGATTTTTTTTTATTTTTTTATGTTTTGTTTGCACACTTATTCTTATTATTCATTTATAACTTTTTATTGGACTTCTTTATTAATTTTTGGTTCACCAAACCGCCATTTTGGTATTGTGAGACCATTCTTAACATCAACCACATTTATATACCTGTTCACCTAGTTTACCACTCAGTCCAGCACTTGTACAGTACTGTGAACCAGTTTTATTATGGATGGGTTTACTTTTTAATTTATGGTTTACATCTGTTTTAACTTACAGATTTATCGCGGCTCTATTCTTTTTCATATTTTTCACTGTTTGATGTTACACAGGAGAATCGCTGCTTCCAATATATGACAGTTATCATCATTTATAGTTACATTTTATCTTAGTGCAGTTTCTTTTATTTTTTTCGACAGTAGAATTCTGTCTGGGCTATCACTCCTCCGTCCGAGTTGCGGCCGTTCTTCCCAACATAAAGGTAGAGGAATTCATAATTTGCTGACACCACCGCTAGTATGACTATACTGCAAAAGCCCTTATAATTAAAATAATAAGAGCCTGAGTTGGGTGGTGGGACAATATGCACATGCTTCCCATTAATAGCCCACAATAGTTGGGAAAATCCCACTGATGGTGGAATTGGGAAGCAACAGCCTGCCATTCCTCTGGGTTGGAACTGGGTTGCAGTCTGCCTGAATTTGAGGACAACAATAACATTTGTACACATTTTAGGGGGTGTTTAGGGTAAGCACAAAAATGAAGCTGACAAATTACATTGTTAAGTTACTAGGCTAGGTGTGTATGGGCTCAGGATAGCATGCTGGGGAGGTAAGTGAAGGCAAATATGCATGAAGGACAAAAAATGAGCATTAAAAGCTTACAGCATGCATGAGGACAAAAAGGACATTTACAGCATATTACAATGATGGTAATTATGGAATGAAGAAATTAATACAATACATTAGCAAACATTACAGGAGGTCCCCTACTTACAAACATCCGACTTACAAACGACTCCTACTTACAAACGGAGGGAGAGGAAATCTACCCCTAGGAAGGGAAATTCACTCCTGTAAGAGTTAATATGGGAAAAAGGTTCATCCACTGAAGCTTTATCACCAGTCCATGTTTCAGCCCAACATTTTCAAAATCCAGTTGTCATTGGGACAGAAAGTGAGGTGAAATCTTCTGAACAGGGGCACAGACAGCAAAACAAATGTTACAGGGGTGATAACCCTTCTCTATGCTATCCAAAAAGCTTAAGTTTGGCTAGAGCTACACTTAAAAAATGGACCTGTTCCGACTTACAAACAGATTCAACTTAAGAACAAACCTATAGTCCCTATCTTGTTTGTAACCCGGGGACTGCCTGTAAATACATAGAATGTGATGTAAACTTACCCGAATATACTCCTTCTGCAGGACTTGTATGATGGCAGAACAGGTCTCTAGAATAATGATTCCCAAGCCTGAGGGGAGATCCCAGTTGTAAACTTCAGGTCCTGGAGACTTCTCCCCATCGCCAAGTACCGCAAGGTGGCGACGCACCTTTGCTCGGGAGTAATGGCTTGCCTCATGCATGTGTCCTGCTTACTAATATAGGGGGTAAGCAAAGCCAATAGACGGTGAAAGCAGGGATCCGTCATCTGGAGATAATTCCTGAAATCATCAGGATTATTCTCCTGGAGCTCCCGTAACAAAGATATATGACAGAATTGGTCACGATTAAGCAACCAATTCTTGGTCCAAGAACTCCTCCTCCCCCTGTTCCTGGACTGGACTTGGGTCAAAGCAATAACTCCATGCCCAACATTAGCACAATCTCTCAGATGAGAACGTCACATGGCTAGTAGTCGAACGGGCGTTCAGAAACGAACTGACAAGAACGCACTGAAAATTAGAAAGGACCTGACAAGCATGACCTGAACATCAGAAACGACCTGACAAGCATGCACTGAAAATCAGAAGCAAACTAAAAAGAACACACTGAAGAACAGAAACGACCTGACAAGCATGCACTGAAAAACAGAAATGAACCAACAAGCACGACCTGAAAAACAGAAATGAACTGACAAGCACAAGGCTGAAAAGCGCGAATCGACACTCACCAAACTTCTACTAACACGAGATTAGCAGAAGGAGCCCAAAGGGTGGCGCATGACTAGTGAACTTCCTTTTTATCGGCGGTATGGCGGTATTATCAGTACTTCTAGTACATCACTACGTTCATAATTGTTGGCCAACATTTGTGTGGCCATGTGTATGCAAGACAAGTTTGAGCCAACGCCCTTTGGACAAAATTCCACGGTTTTGTTGGCGAACAATCCGATCGTGTGTACGAGGCATTAGAGAAACATACACCTTAGCGTCTTTGGATAAAAAAAAACTAATCATCAAACGCCAGCTGCAGTGAAAAAACTCACTAATAAGCAAATGGCAAAGAAGCAAAGTAGGAATGTAAAAACAGTTTGCTGCGCTTAGGGTTGATCAAATTCATGTAAAACATGCAGAACATGCAAAAAAATGCAGAACACGCAAAAAAAACGTTCTTTTTTATATATAATTAGTTAGCTATTTTAATTTCACGTCTACTCCTATTAACCTTGTTTTATTATCCAATTTCTAAATATTTTATTATCCAACCTTGTGAGTGTTCATATGGGTCACCTACTCACCCAGCTCATCTATTTAACACCATATAATATGTCACATTCTAATATTCACTATTTTATCATTAATTTTCACTTAGCAATTTGTCCCACAACATCTACCTTTATTTTTTTACTTTTATGTCCAATGTAATATTATATCACTCCACTAGATGGCCTCTTTAATGTGGTCGAGCAAGAGCTCATTTAGTGCCCATGACCAGCAGAGGGCCTTGTATTCTTTCAGTATTTTTTCAAAATCCCACTCGTCCTATCTTCACTTTCACGTTTTTATTTAATTTTATTTTTACTTTTTTCTTCATATAGACATACATATTTATGAAATCTTCATTTGTAGATATCAATGTTAGCCCAGTTCTCTAGACATTGTTTAATAAAGATTGTACGCTCCCTGAGTATGCAGGTGTTTATATTGAACCAACCAATCAGATTTGTAGTAAGGGTATAAATGCCCACAACAAACATGGCAGATTGACCACTTCCTGATGATGGCTTTGTGATAGGCCAAAATGTCGAAGGTTACACCGCGTCATCGCGTCTCTTCCGCCCATACGAAACTACCCGGGAATCAAGCAGAACGCCGCAAATGGCGGCTTTCCTTATCAGGGCCGATTACCCTTAACAATCACCTGCTACACACGCCGGGTGCCAGGACTATAAGGCACTTTTAAATGTGAGTGGAACTATTTTAATTTGTGCATTCAGTAAACCTGGTTTTACGGCATTGCGCAATGAAGGTTTTCCTTTGTCATTGCCATCTATATTTATGAGATGCATTCATGCATGAGACGTCATTTCAACAGGCTCCCTAGGGGTATCCCCACATGCCTATTAGACCATACTAGCGATAGTTGGTCAATATCCAGGGTAAGTGTACATCTATGTGGGGCACCCAGTCTGAACACCATTGCACAGGAAATGTCAATTTAAGCATGAGCACTTTATTTAAACACCTCATGGGACTTTATTAACCCTTTGTGTGTTCTGCAATTTTTTTGCTTGTTCTGCATGCTTTACATGAATTTGAGCAACCCTAAGCGCAGCAAACTTTTTTTACAATCCATGTCCTTAGTCTGCTTGTCCTTAGCAAACTGTTTTTGGGCTTTCTGGTACATTATCTTTAGAAGAGGCTTCCTTCTGGAACGACACCCATGCAGACCAATTTGATGCAGTGTGCGGCGTATGGTCTGAGCACTGACAGGCTGACCCCCCTCCCCTTCAACCTCTGCAGCAATGCTGGCAGCACTCATGCGTCTATTTCCCAAAGACAGCCGCTGGATATGATGCTGAGCATGTGCACTCAACTTCTTTGGTCGACCATGGTGAGGCCTGTTCTGAGTGGAACCTGTCCTGTTAAACCGCTGTATGGTCTTGGCCACCGTGCTGCAGCTCAGTTTCAGGGTCTTGGCAATCTTGTTATAGCCTAGGCCGGTGAAAATGAACCTTGGCATCCCAGATGTTTTGGAACTACATTTCCCATGATTCTCATGCATTCTGCATTGTAGGTGAGCATTATAGGAAATGTAGTTTCAAAACATCTGGGGTGCCAAGGTTCACCATCACTGGCCTAGGCCATCTTTGTATAGAGCAACAATTCTTTTTTTCAGATCCCCAGAGAGTTCTTTGCCATGAGGTGTCATGGTAAACTTCCAGTGACCAGTATGAGAGAGCGATAACAACAAATTTAACACTCTAACGCCCCCCATTCACACCTGAGACTTTGTAATACTAACGAGTCAGATGAGACCCGGGGAGGGAAAATAGCTAATTGGGCCCAATTTGGACATTTTCACTTAGGGGTGTACTCACTTTAGTTGCCAGCGGTTTAGACATTAATGGCTGTGTGTTGAGTTATTTTAAGGGGACAGCAAATTTACACTGTTATACAAGCTGTACACTCACTACATTACATTGTAGCAAAGTGTCATTTCTTCAGTATTGTCACATGAAAAGATATAATAAAATATTTACAAAAATGTGAGGGGTGTACTCACTTTTGTGAGATACTGTGTGTGTATATATATATATATATATATATATATATATATATATATATATATATATATATATATATATATATATATATATATATATATATATATATAATGTGTGTGTGTGTTTGTGTGTATGTATGTGTGTGTACGTATGTGTATATGTGTATATATATATATATATATATATATATATATATATATATATATATATATATGTGTATATATATATATATGTATATGTGTATATATATATATATATATGTATATGTGTATATATATATATATATATATATATATGTATATGTGTGTATATATATATATATATATATATATATATGTATATGTGTATATATATATATATATATATATATATATATATATATATATATATATATATATAAATATAAACTAAAGGCCTTTAATACCAATACCTCCAATTAGGCACTGTGGCACAGTTCAGTTGCAGGGGCCCCTGATGAGCTGGCTTGCAGCTCTGTGGAGCGGTGGCTTCCTGGGGACGCTTGTACAGAAAAACACACGATGGTGAAGAAGTCTGAAACACACCACCTGCAAGGCAAATCAGGCCTATCTTGTCTATCTCTTGGTCCCTAACCTGACTATAGGCTATCAATGCTACCGGACCACTACCTATCTAAATGGCCATCGGAAGCCTATCCTATCGCTACCCTGAGCTGTTTACCTTTCCCTAGGCTAATACTAGCTAGCAACCCCCCAGACCAGAAAGGGACACTGTTGGTTTAAATAATGAAGTGGCAGATAGGTTATAATCAAATCAGCTTTGCTCTCATACACATGAGAATAGCCCAAGCAATGGCGTCCCCCCCAATTTTTTTTTTTTACAAAAAGGCAATGTCTAAGAGGGAGAGCATCCCCAGTCAGCTCCTGCAGGTGATTCCTCCCCCTCCCTCTGCTTGCTGACACTGCATAATACGAGCGCTCACACAACCACAACCGATCTGCTCCTTCCCCTGCATCCTCATTGGCAGGGAGAAGAGCGAGTTGCAGGAAGGACTCCACCAGGACTCTCAGTTACTGAAAAAACAGACTGATTTCTCCCATCCTTAGGACAGGAGAACCAGCCTGTAAATTCCAAGAGATGCCAGACCAGCGCTGTCAATAGCAGGGGCAGGACAGCAAGAGGAGGCTGAGGAACCCCACAGTGGCAGAACACCAGGGCCCGGTGGCAAGACAACCTTTGCAACCCTGATAGTTCTCCCACTGCTTTGGACCCTTATATTTTCTTGGTATGCTGGTGACATATATCTTTTGTTTTCTGCCACCCTGGGGGGGCCCCAATACAGTAGGAAGGGAGCTCACTGCAGAACAGGTGCAAGGGCCGTTGTGGGATCATAGTAAAGGGCCCCAGAAGATATATATATATATATATATATATATATATATATATTATATATATAATTGCATTTTATAGTTGCCCCCCTACTTTTGTCCCTGTCCCCCCATGTGCCCCCCCTAAATATGAAAGTTGGAGACGCCACTGAGCCCAAGTATATTGCAGTATGCAAATAGAAAGTTTCAGTGAATCAGAGAAGCCTCCTACAGCTATTTTAGATTCTCCCACACGAGTGCTAAAACAGGAGTTACAGTAATATAACAAATAGTGAGCTACACAGTGCAGTAACATTTGCCTATTGTCCCTTTTCAGCCTGGCAGGATGGATACAACACTAAAATCAGCATCCAGCGCCTACTGGCTTGCAAAGCATGTGTCTGGCAACTCTCTCCTTTCACTTCCTGTAAGACATCCATATATATAGCCTTGAGGGGTTTTCAGACCCTTAAGCAGGGGCAGGAAACAACCTCTTAAAGCGGAGTTCCGCCGTTTTTTTTTTTTTTTTTTTTTAAGTCAGCAGCTACAAATACTGCAGCTGCTGACTTTTAAAATATGGACACTTACCTGTCCAGGGCGCCCGGGTTGTCGACACCCAAAGCTGATCTATCCCTCGGCTGTCGGGTGCTGCCGCCGCCATCCTCGGTAAGGGAATCAGGAAGTGAAGCCTTGCGGCTTCACTTCCTGGTTCCCTAATGCGCATGTGCAACTCACGCTGCACTATCCCACTGGTCCCTGCTGTTTTCTGGGACCCGTGTGTCTCCCAGAATACAGCGGGGGGGGAAGTGGTGTAGATAACCGCGGGTGGCACAGTATCTGTGCCCGGAAGTGGGAGCAAAATACCTGTATTAGACAGGTATCTGCTCCCCTCGCCCCCCTGAAAGGTGCCAAATGTGACACCGGAGGGGGGGAGGAACCGGAAAAGCGGAAGTTCCATTTTTGGGTGAAACTCTGCTTTAACAGGAAGAATCTGTTTGTAATAAGAACTCTATGGTAGGTACCAGGCATGAATGTAAACATGTAAACAACCTCAAAGACAGTGTACAAAAGAACACTTCCCTACACACTCCCCCTGGTGAAACCTTTACGTCCTGTCAAAGACAACATAACATATATATATGCAACATCCCAACAAAGAAATAATGTCGATCCTCTTTCCATTACAATGGTTTGCTGAGGGAGAAGGCAAGTTAGCAAATCATTCCAGGTGAAGCAAAAACTGCTAACATATTCACCAAATTAGAAACTGCTCCTACCCAGGCATGAATCTGGGATCCCCCGAACTATCATAAGTCAAGATGGGTGGGGAATGCCTAGTTTGTTATCCTCTTTGTACTTCTCTGAGGTAAAGCTGTGTTCCCAGGCCCTGAACCAGGCATGTACTGGCCATCAGGACTACTGGGACTTTCCCGGTGGGCCGATGGCTCAGTGGGCCGCTTTCAGTGACAGGATCCTTTCATTCCCGGACAATACAGTGTCCCTGGATTGCCCCCTGTGCCGATCTGATGCCCCCTTAAAAGGCCACCATCGCCGCTTTACTGACTGTCACTTGTTCTGGCCGGGCAGGCCGGCCGAGACCCGCTTTAAGTTGTAGTTCCACAGCTGCTGGCTCACTGCCCGGAATGGTTGCTAGCCGCCTGCCGCCTGGCATGTAGCAACCAGTGACGTCACCAGAGCGATGCCCCAGAATACAGAGCAGAGGAGGATTTAACTTCCTCCTTCTCCGTGCGCGCCTAGTACTTAGCTCCACCCACCTCCTCTGAGCTGAAGCCGAAACTAGTGGAGCCTGGAGGACATGTGCGGGACCGGGACACCGTGCACAGGGAGCCACCACGCCAACCTCCATTTCCTGGTTCTCATCTGACAGGTATAATGTGATCTGTGTGCTCCGCTGCTGCAGCTACACTTTCTTCCCCCACAGTCTCTCCACCATGTATATTTCCAGGGCTGCTGGAGAACTCTTTCTGTGAGTGGGGGATCTAATGCTAAAGGGGGGTTCTTTCTGTGAGTGGGGGATCTGATGCTAAAGGGGGGTTCTTTCTGTGAGTGGGGGATCTGATGGTAAAGGGGGGTTCTTTCTGTGAGTGGGGGATCTGATGCTAAAGGGGGGTTCATTCTGTGAGTGGGGGATCTGATGCTAAAGGGGGTTCTTTCTGTGAGTGGGGGATCTGATGGTAAAGGGGGGTTCTTTCTGTGAGTGGGGGATCTGATGGTAAAGGGGGGGTTCTTTCTGTGAGTGGGGGATCTGATGCTAAAGGGGGTTCTTTCTGTGAGTGGGGGATCTGATGGTAAAGGGGGGTTCTTTCTGTGAGTGGGGGATCTGATGGTAAAGGGGGGTTCTTTCTGTGAGTGGGGGATCTGATGGTAAAGGGGGGTTCTTTCTGTGAGTGGGGGATCTGATGGTAAAGGGGGGTTCTTTCTGTGAGTGGGGGATCTGATGGTAAAGGGGGGTTCTTTCTGTGAGTGGGGGATCTGATGGTAAAGGGGGGTTCTTTCTGTGAGTGGGGGATCTGATGCTAAAGGGGGGTTCTTTCTGTGAGTGGGGGATCTGATGGTAAAGGGGGGTTCTGTCTGTGAGTGGGGGATCTAATGCTAAAGGGGGGTTCTTTCTGTGAGTGGAGGATCTGATGCTAAAGGGGGGTTCTTTCTGTGAGTGGGGGATCTGATGGTAAAGGGGGGGTCTTTCTGTAAGTGGAGGATCTGATGGTAAAGGGGGGTTCTTTCTGTGAGTGGAGGATCTGATGGTAAATGGGGGTTCTTTCAGTGAGTGGGGGATCTGATGATAAAGGGGGGCTCATTCTGTAAGTGGGGTCTCTGATGGTAAAGGGGGGCTCTTTCTGTATGCATAGGACGATAGTGGCAGTCAGGGACGTATCCAGTTGCCTTGGGGTGGGGGGGTGGTAAAATGCACCGTTGCCTAAGTACACAAAAATTCTTGCACTGGCCTGTCCTCAGGAACATGGATCAGGAGGCTATGTGTGAGTGGCCAGAGCCAGCTGTGCTGGAGCTGTCAGTGTCAGTTCACTGGGGGGCATGGCTGCCAGCTAGCTGTTGCACCCTGTTGCATTCTGGGATTTGTAGTCCACACGCTCAAGCTCCATGGGGGGGTGAAGGCATTGCTGAGGTGAAAGACCCTGATACCCCCAGGGCCAGCTGACCCCAAATCCCATCTATCCACCCCTCCATTTACCCTGCCCCAGTGCCCACCCAGTACCTCAAAAAAGGCCTCAACACTGTGGGTCCTGCTGGAAGATAGCCATGGCCTGTGGCCAGCTCCTTGCAGGGCCCACAGGTCAGTGGCCGGCTCCCAGCAGGACCCACTGCCTGCTTTGCAGGGCAATCCTGGGCGGGTGCACCTCGAGCAATTGCGTATAGTTTATATCCTGTATTGGTCATGTTTGCAAAATTAAAGTGGGCCAGTCTGGAAGAAGTCCAGGGCCAAATTTTTGTCCCAGTCCAGCCCTGCCCTGAACTAGGACTTTGAGTTGTGGGAAGGGATGGCACTGGTTGTGAGTCATAACTAGGCCCCTGACTGAATGTAGGCATTGACCGGGGCACAAATTCTGGAGACCCAGGATCTAGCTTCTCCTGGGAAGGAGAAGGAGTGTCAGTGCTGGCAACATCAGAGGTCACATTCCACTCACTCTGCCTGACATCAGGAAGAACAGATGAAGCATTCGCCTGAATAGGAGGCAGGTCATTCACTGGAGTGTCATCTGTGATTTCCTCATCACTGACTTGAGGAATGGGCAGTAAATGAATGTGATCCTAAGCTTTGATTCGTCCTTCTGGCCACTTTATCTTGTATACAGGGATTCCAGGTAACTGATCCACCACCGTGAAGTTTTCTTTCCTCCATCTGTCAGCTAATTTATGCTTCCCTGTTGCACTGAGGTTTCGTACTAGTACTCTATCGTTCATATTCAAGTCTCTGTATCTCACCCGAAGATCAAACCTTCTTTTGTTTCCTTCATTAATTGAGGCAGCATTTTCTTCAGCCAAGCGGTAAGCAGTCTTAAGGGTATATTTCAATCTAGCCACATATTGGTATTGACTTTGGTGACTAATCCCATCAGTGGGGACCCCTAGTAGAAGGTCAGTTGGTAATCTGGGCTCTCTTCCAAATATTAAAAAGTAAGGGGAAAACCCGGTGCTCTCATGCCTTGTACTGTTTTATGCATGAACCATGGCTTCAACCCTATGACTCCAGGTCTAGCATATCAAGCAAGGTCCTGTTAAATCTTTCAGGAAGAGCATCACCTTCAGGATGGCAAGGTGTAGTCCGACTCTTGCGAACGTTTAGGAGCTGAAGCAATTCCTTGATTAACTATCTCTCAAAATTCCGACACTGATCTGAGTGTATTCTGTGGGGGAGGCCGTAGTGGATAAATTATTTCTCCTAAAGCACTCGAGCAACCTTGATCTTTGGTAGGGAAAGCTTGGGCGTACCGAGTAAAGTGATCAGTCACCAATAATACATTTCCGATCCCTCAGGAATCTTAGTCAATACATAGAAAGTCGATACAGACCAGATCCATGGAACCTGAACTTTGTAAGTGCTTCATGGGCTTCACGGCTGGCAGAGCTTTCCTCTGGAGACATTGAAGGCAACGTCTGCAAAGATCAACCACAGTGTTTCTCATTTGAGGCCAGTAAAATCGGTCTTGGATGAGGCCATAAGTCTTTTCTGGCCCCAGATGGCCATGTTGGTCATGCAGATTCCTGAACACCATCTTGCGGAAGCACTCTGGGAGCAATAATTGACGCCTCCCAGGGTAGTCATGATACAATACCACACAATAGATTAGTCCTTTGTCTATCTCAAATTTCTGCCAATCCCTCAGGAAAGGACCACGCTCAATGGGCAGGGACTTCTTTAACATTTCTAGATCTTTAGTACGCACTGCTCTGTACAAAGGTCCCATAACAGGGTCAGACTTCTAACTTTTAATCATTCGCTGAGGGGCTATGGAGCATCTTTCAAATGACCCGAGTGCAGCAGGGTAAGCGAACATTTCAGGGACAGCCTCTGGACCACTACCCATGCAGTCCACGAGCCATGTCTCAGAAAAGACACTTTATCTTCAACAACTGCGGCTATAGCACACAGGACTCCGACGCCAGGGACCTCTTCCCAGACATTCTCTTCAGATATAGAGGCCAACTCTGGGCGTCTTGATAGGGCATCTGCTGCAATGTTCTTTCGGCCTGGTTTGTACTTCAATGTAAACTGATAATTGGAAAGGGCGGCTAACAATCGGTGTCCAGTGATATCCAGCTTGGCTGAAGTTAGAAGATACGTCAAAGGATTGTTATTGGTTCTTACTTCAAATGAAGCTCCATATAGGTAATCGTGTAACTTGTAAACGATGGCCCATTTGAGTGCCAAGAACTCCAACTTGTGAATTGAGCAATTATGCACACTAGGAGAAAGACTTCGATGAAGGCTAAGGGCTGTAATCCTGTGGGATACTCTTGATGCAATACCCCACCAAGGACCTCAAAACTCGCATCCACATGAACTACATAGGGCTTCTGAGCATCAGCGTAAGCCAAGACCGGCACTCCTGTCAATTTCTTCTTCAATTGATCAATAAGGATGGTCTGAGATCACAGTGCATTGACGGCTGCTGATTGGCCAAAGTATGCACCTGACCTGCATGCTTTGGCCAATCACAGCACGATCTGCTTTGAGAGCCGTGATTGGCCAAAGGCAGGGTGCCTTTGGCCAATCATGGCTCAGGGGCCAAGTTCACGTCCCACACTATATTAGGCTGCTGCTTACACGGCGGCCCTATATATTGAATGAATGAAGATTAGGCAGGTAGTGTAGTGTAGTGTGCAGTCAGTCAGTGCAGTAATTGTATGAAACAGTTCAGAGTATATAGTGCAGTCTGTACAGTATATATAATGCAGTTCAGAGTATATAGTTGTCAGGAACCATGAATCAGACTGAGACAGAATTGCAGTAAAAGTCACACTATTTAATAAAATGGTATAAACAGAGCAAACGTAGCCAGAGTTCGGTAACCAGGCCGGGTAGTCGGAACAAGCCAGAGAAACAGGAGTCCAGAGATCAGCGAAGTCAGGTGCTGCAAACAGCATCAGGAACCAGAAGGGAAGTCAGCCAAGCAAAAGTCTTTCACAGGAAAACACAGCAGAGAAATGTTGACCAAGGCGAAGGCACAGAAGATCTGATCCATGCAGTTTAAATAGCTAGCAGAGCTAGCTGACGAGCAGGAACTGAAGACCAGGTGAGTCACTGTGGAATGAAGAGTGCTGGCAATTAACCAACAACTGAGCACAGAGCTCCTGGAAGGAAGGACTGAGCCCAGCCCTGACAGTACCCCCTCCTCAATGACCCCTACCCCTCGGAGGACCACCAGGTTTGAGGGGAAAACATCTATGGAAAGCACAAAGGAGGACAAGAGCATGTACGTCCGAGGATGAGACCCAAGAGCGTTCCTCTGGACTGTACCCTTTCCAATGAACCAGGTACTGTATGCGCCCACAGAGCCTACGGAAATCAATGATAAATTGTATCTCATACTCCTCATGGTTCTCAACCTGAACAGGGTGAGGACGCGGTACCAAGGTGGTGAAGCGGATGCATACCAAAGGTTTTAATAAGGAGACATGAAGTACATTTGAAATATGCATATTAGAAGGAAGGTCTAAAGCGTAAGCCACTGGGTTGATCCTATGGTGAATACATAAAGGCCCAATAAACTGTGGTGCCAGTTTAACGAGGGAACACGGAGTCGGAGGTTGCGAGATGACAGCCAGACCCTGTCACCAACTTGGTAGGAAGGCCCAGGTAGTCTGCGGTCAGTATGGAGTCTGTACCCATCATTGGCACGTCGCAACGACTCTTGGACCTGTACCCAAGTGGAACAAAGACCACGGAGATGCTCCTCCAATGCAGGAATGCTCTGAGGGACAAATGAGTCAGGCAACATGGATTATTGGAAACATGAATGGAGACAATCTGGAAGCGGTATTGACGGCACTATTGTGAGCAAACTCCGGCAAAGGTAAGAGGTCTGACCAGTTGTTATGGTGGTCAGAAATGTAGCAATGTAAAAACTGCTCCAAGGACTGGTTGGCTCGTTCTGTGGCCCCACTGGACTGTGGGTGATATGCAGAGGAGAAGAAAAGCTGAATTCCTAACTGTGCACAAAAGGCTTGCCAAAACCTGGACACAAACCGGTTACCCCTGTCCGAGATGATAACCTTAGGTAGCCCATGTAAGCGAAAGATCTCCCGAGCAAAACTGGAAGCCAGTTCAACCACCATAAGGATCACTGTGTTGCCCTGAGAGTTGGGTGACTCCATAATGAAATCCATAGACAGCTGGGTCCAAGGCCTCTCTACATTGGGTATGGGTTGTAGGAGGCCCACTGGAAGGTGTTGTGGTGTCTTACTCTGAGCACACATGGAACAAGCAGCTATGAAGGCGGCTACATCAGCATGTAGACTAGGCCACCAGAATCATTTTGACCCCACGGGGTGAGATCTTGCGTGGAGCCCCAGATCTAGGGAGATTATCAGTGGTCTTGTATGTCTTCCATTTTCTAATTATTGCTTCCACAGTTGATTTCTTCACACCAAGCTGCTTGCCTATTGCAGATTCAGTCTTCCCAGCCTGGTGCAGGTGTACAATTTTGTTTCTGGTGTCCTTCAACAGCTCTTTGGTCTTCACCATAGTGTAGTTTGCAGTGTGACTGTTTGAGGTTGTGGACAGGTGTCTTTTATACTGATAACAAGTTCAAACAGGTGCCATTAATACAGGTAATGAGTGGAGGACAGAGGAGCCTCTTAAAGAAGAAGATACAGGTCTGTGATAGCCAGATTTCTTGCTTGTTTGTAGGTGGCCAAATACTTATTTTCCACCATAATTTGCAAATAAATTCTTTCAAAAATCAGACAATGTGATTGTCTGGATTCGTTTCCACATTTTGTCTCTCATAGTTGAGGTATACCTATGATGGCAATTACAGGCCTCTCTCATCTTTTTAAGTGGGAGAACTTGCACAATTGGTGGCTGACTAAATACTTTCTTGCCCCACTGTATCCAATTTACAATACAGGTTATTATCTCTCAGCCTCTGAAGCACACGACAGACATCTGTGGTGGCTATCTAGGGAACTGGAAAATATGAGGATATCATTGACCACCACACATAGCTGCAACAGATCTGAGAACATCGTTGATAAATTCCTGGAAAACTGCCAGAGCGTTGCAAAGACCAAACAGCATTACAAGGTATTCATAATGACTAGTTCTAGTATTAAACGCAGTTTTCCATTCGTCACCCTCCTTGATCCTCACAAGATTGTATGCGCCCCTCAAATCAAGCTTTGTGAAAACCGTTGCTTCCTTGAGGCGGTCAAATAACTCCGTAATCAATGGAATCGGATAAGCATTCTTAACCGTGAAGCGATTGAGACCCCTATAATCAATACATGGTCTCAGTTTACCACTCTTCTTTTTAATAAAGAAGAAACCAGCACTAGGGATGACCTTCATGTTCGAGTCGAACCCATGTTCGACTCGAACATCGGCTGTTCGGTCGTTCGCCGAATTGCGAACGATATGGGCCGTTCGCGCCAAATTCGTGTGGTGCGTCACGGCCCATAATTCACTGCGGCATCGCAGTGCATTGCTTGCTGATGATTGGCCAAGCATGCACTATGACCCGCATGCTTGGCCAATCACAGCGCCGCCTGAACAGAGAGCCGTAATTGGCCAAAGCCAAGGAGGAAATTATGGCCAATTATTTGGCCAATTATGGCTCAGGGGATTTAGTACACGCCCCACACTATATAAGGCCGCCTGCACGGCGGCCCTGTGCAGTGTGTTCCGTTGTGCTTAGAGAGAGAGAGAGAGACAGTGTCATTTCATTTGAGTTAGCTAGATTAGGCAGGACAGTCAGTCAGTTAGCTGCACTTACAGTGTATTGTGTATATATATGCATCCCAGGTGTTGCATATATATATATATATACACTGTATTCAGTTTAGCTAGATCCGTTCCTGTTATCTTCTAGACTATTTACATTTAGTGCAGTGCGTCCTGCTCACAGTGTTCAGCTAGATCCGTTCCTGTTATCTTCCTACTGACAGGCAGGCTTGTCTTGTTACGGTATTTACAGCTACCTAAAGAAAATTACTGGTGTTCTTTTGATCATATTAGTACCACGGTCAGGCAGCTAGACTATTTACATTTAGTACAGTGCGTCCTGCTCACAGTGTTCAGCTAGATCCGTTCCTGTTATCTTCCTACTGACAGGCAGGCTTGTCTTGTTACAGTATATAAAGCTACCTGAAGAAAATTACTGGTGTTCTTTTGATCCTATTAGTACCACGGTCAGGCAGCTAGACTATTTGCATTTAGTGCAGTGCGTCCTGCTCACAGTGTTCAGCTAGATCCGTTCCTGTTATCTTCCTACTGACAGGCAGGCTTGTCTTGTTACAGTATATAAAGCTACCTGAAGAAAATTACTGGTGTTCTTTTGATCCTATTAGTACCACGGTCAGGCAGCTAGACTATTTACATTTAGTGCAGTGCGTCCTGCTCACAGTGTTCAGCTAGATCCGTTCCTGTTATCTTCCTACTGACAGGCAGGCTTGTCTTGTTACAGTATATAAAGCTACCTGAAGAAAATTACTGGTGTTCTTTTGATCCTATTAGTACCACGGTCAGGCAGCTAGACTATTTACATTTAGTGCAGTGCGTCCTGCTCACAGTGTTCAGCTAGATCCGTTCCTGTTATCTTCCTACTGACAGGCAGGCTTGTCTTGTTACAGTATATAAAGCTACCTGAAGAAAATTACTGGTGTTCTTTTGATCCTATTAGTACCACGGTCAGGCAGCTAGACTATTTACAGTTAGTGCAGTGCGTCCTGCTCACAGTGTTCAGCTAAACCTACAAGTTAGTGGGGTGCGTCCACCTCACAGTGTTCAACTAAAGCTACCTGTAGAAGGTTAGTGGTGTTCTCATACTACAGGCAGGCAGTTGATTTTGCTAGCTGCAGTATCAATACATATATATATATATATATATATATATATATATATATATATATCCCAGCTTAGTGCAGCTACAGGCCATTAGTATGTCTGGAAGGCCAAGAAGGAGAGGCAGACATTAACAAGCCAATAAGAGAGGGCAAGCAGGCTCTGTGTCTAGTGCTGGTCGTGGAGACGGTGCATCCTCATCAGCACGTGGCCATGGGACATGCTTAGCCTTTTATTCGGCAGCTGGCCGTGTTGAGCCGCAACATGCGGAAGACTTGGTCGAGTGGATGACCAAGCCGTCCTCATCCTCCTCATCCTCTCTCACCCATGCCCAGGGTGCTTTGTCTGGCAAAGCAGCGGCCTCTTCCCTCGGCTCAATGTCATCAGTGACTCCTTCCCTAGCTCCACCATGTCCTCCTGAGGAGTCCCTCGAACTGTTTGACCACAGTGTTGGGTACATGCTCCAGGAGGATGCCCAGCGTTTGGAAGGCTCTGATGATGATACTGAGCTCGATGAAGGCAGTAACATGAGCACGGACAGAGGGGGTGCCCAAGAAGGACAGCAATCTGGCAGTCATGCTCCCCCTGCTGCAGCATACTGCCAGTTTTGCTCCAGTGATGAGGAGGGAGGGGATGATGAGGTCACTGACTCAACGTGGGTGCCTGATAGGAGAGAGGAGGAGGAGGAGGAGGAGGAGGAGGAGGAGGAGGCGGCACATCACCAACGAGGCAGGATGCCCTCCAGGGGCCAGCCTAAGGGCAGCACATTGACTGCATCACACCCCAAAGCTCCACATGTGCAGGGCGCTGCAGTCTCTGCGCGTTATTCAAAAAGTTCTTTGGTGCGGGCCTTTTTTGAGACGAGTGCATCAGATCGCACCGCTGCTATTTGCAACATATGTCTCAAGCGTATCTCACGTGGCCAAAACATCTCCCGCTTGGGTACCACATGCTTGACCAGACATATGTTGACCTGCCATGCAGTTCGTTGGCAAGCGTATCTAAAAGACCCACACCAAAGAACAAAGAGGACCTCTCCTTGCTCCTCATCAGCTGAGATTTCCAACCCCACTAGACCTTCAGTCCTCTCTGAGACCTGCACTGAGAGGAATGAAGGTGTAGAATTAGGTGTGTCACAGCCAAGTACTTGTGGGCAATCTGCTTTTGGTACACCGACGTCAGATTGTACCAGGCAAATTTCCCTGCCCCAGCTGCTGCACCGCCGAAAGAAGTTTGCTCCCAGCCATCCACATGCCCAGCGGTTGAATGCTAGCTTGGCAAAATTGCTAGCACTTCAACTGCTGCCTTTTCAGTTGGTAGACTCTGCCCCCTTCCGTGAGTTTGTGGAATGTGCGGTTCCTCAGTGGCAGGTACCCAAACGCCACTTTTTCTCACGGAAGGCGATTCCGGCTCTCTACCGGCATGTGGAAGGCAATGTCCATGCCTCGCTGGACAGGGCGGTCAGCGGTAAGGTGTATATTACCGCTGACTCATGGTCCAGCAGGCATGGACAGGGACGTTACCTAAGTTTCACGGCGCATTGGGTGACTCTGCTGGCAGCTGGGAAGGATGCAGGACAAGGTGCAGTAGTGTTGGAGGTTGTTCCGCCACCACGCCTCCAAAATGCTAATGACTGTGACACACCTCTCTCCTCCACCCCCTCCTCTTCTTCTTCCTCCATGGCCTCTTCCTCGGAACCAGCGGTGCTCCGTAGTCGTTCAAGGGGCTACGCAAGTACGCAGGCCAAAAGATGCCATGCGGTGCTTGAGCTGGTGTGCTTGGGGGACAGGAGCCACACTGGGGCAGAGGTTCTGTCAGCTCTGCAGGGGCAGGTTCAGAGGTGGTTGACGCCACACCAACTTAAGGCAGGAATGGTGGTTTGCGACAATGGCACCAACCTCCTCTCTGCCCTCCGACAGGGACAAATGACCCATGTGCCCTGTTTGGCTCACGTCCTTAACTTGGTGGTGCAGCGGTTCTTGGGCAGGTACCCGGGCTTACAGGATGTCCTGAGGCAGGCCAGGAAAGTCTGTGTGCATTTCCGCCGGTCATATAATGCCAGTGCTCGGCTGACGGACCTCCAAAAGGAGTTTAACCTGCCCAAGAACCGCCTAATCTGTGACATGCCCACCAGGTGGAACTCAACGTTGGCCATGCTGCAGCGGCTGCACACGCAGCAGAGGGCCATCAATGAGTACCTGTGCGACTATGGCACCAGGACAGGGTCAGGGGAGCTTGGTTTTTTTTCCCCACGCCAGTGGGCCATGATCAGGGATGCATGCACTGTCCTGTCACCATTTGAGGAGGCCACGAGGATGGTGAGCAGTGACAGTGCATGCATCAGTGACACTGTCCCCCTTGTCCACCTGTTGGAGCACACGCTGCGTGGAATAATGGACAGGGCACTTGAGGCAGAACAGAGGCAGGAACTTCCTTAGCTCTCAAGGCCCCCTTTATCCAGACAGTGTTCCTGCGTACCCGCCGATCACACAGGAAGAGGACGAGGAGGAGGAGGAGGAGGAAGATTGTGTCAGTATGGAGGTGGAGCCTGGCACTCAGCATCAGCAGCAGTCTTTAAGGGATCAGTCCCAAGAAACACATGAACTTGTACGTGGCTGGGAGGAGGTGGCTGCGGACCATGTCGTCCTTAGTGACCCAGAGGACTCCGGACCGAATGCCTCAGCAAACCTATGCTGCATGGCCTCCCTGATCCTGCAAAGCCTGCGTAAGGATCCTCGTATTCGTGGTATCAAGGAGAAGGACCAATACTGGCTGGCAACCCTCCTTGATCCACGTTACAAGGGTAAGGTTGCGGACCTTATCTTGCCATCGCAGAGGGAGCAGAGGATGAAACCTCTTCGGGAGGCCTTGCAGAAAGGTCTGTGCAACGCGTTCCCAGAGACTGGGAGGTTACAAACTCCTGTTTCTGGACAACGTGTTGCTGAGGCTTCGGTCAGTCAAAGAAGGAGCGGTGGAGAAGGTGGCCGTCTGACCGATGCGTTCAGACAATTTTTTGGTCCGCAACCCCAAGGTATGATCGGTTCCAGCAACCATCGCCAGCATCTGTTTTACATGGTGCAGGAATACCTAGGGGCAAGATCAGACTTGGACACCTTTCCCACCGAAAATCCTCTGGGTTACTGGGTCTTGAGGATGGATCACTGGCCAGAGCTTGCACAGTATGCAATTGAGCTACTGGCCTGTCCTGCATCCAGCGTTCTTTCGGAATGCACATTCAGTGCTGCTGGAGGCGTGGTAACCGATCACAGGGTGCGTCTGTCCACCGACTCGGTCGATCGACTGACCTTCATAAAAATGAATCAGTCTTGGATCACCACCAGCTACCGAGCACCTGATGCTGATGTAACCGAATAATTTTTTTTGAAATCTCAGATCCCTTTAAAGACTGCCTATGCTGATGCTGAGTGACTATCCCTGAGTAATTATCCTCTTCCTCCTCAATCATCACGCTGATAGCTTGTAAGAACATTTTTGGTTCTGGGCGCCACCACCAGTGCCTAAGGCACAATTTTTCAGCCCCTGTTTAACAGGGGCATGTAATTACAATTTTTGATGTAATACTTTGCAGCAGGGCTCGTTCCTGCATTCCAACTAGAGTGTCTGTGAGGGGTTGCAGTGTTGTGGCACCAGCACCAGTGCCTAAGGCCCAATTTTTCTGCCCCTGTCTAACAGGGGCGTGTAATTACAATTTTTGATGCAATACTTTGCAGCAGGGCTCGTTCCTGCGTTCCAACTAGAGTGTCTGTGAGGGGTTGCAGTGTTGTGGCACCAGCACCAGTGCCTAAGGCCCAATTTTTCTGCCCCTGTCTAACAGGGGCGTGTAATTACAATTTTTGATGCAATACTTTGCAGCAGGGCTCGTTCCTGCGTTCCAACTAGAGTGTCTGTGAGGGGTTGCAGTGTTGTGGCACCAGCACCAGTGCCTAAGGCCCAATTTTTCTGCCCCTGTCTAACAGGGGCGTGTAATTACAATTTTTGATGCAATACTTTGCAGCAGGGCTCGTTCCTGCGTTCCAACTAGAGTGTCTGTGAGGGGTTGCAGTGTTGTGGCACCAGCACCAGTGCCTAAGGCCCAATTTTTCAGCCCTTGTTTAACAGGTGCGTGTAATTACAATTTTTGATGCAATACTTTGCAGCAGGGCTCGTTCCTGCGTTCCAACTAGAGTGTCTGTGAGGGGTTGCAGTGTTGTGGCACCAGCACCAGTGCCTAAGGCCTAATTTTTCAGTTCCTGTTCAACAGGGGCATGTAATTACAATTCTTGATCTAATATTTCACAGCAGGGCCCTGTGAGGGCTTACAGTGTTGTGGCCACAGCAACACCTAAGGCCCAAATTTCTGCTGAGTATATAGGGCAGGACCCTACTTTCAAACATCTAACTTACAAACGACTCCTACTTGCAAACGGAAGGAGACAACAGGAAGTGCGATGAAATCTACCCCTAGGAAGGGAAATTCTCTCCTGTAAGAGTTGATATGGGAAAAAAATTTCTCCTTTCCACTGATGCTTTCCAATCCTTGTTCCACAAAAAAACCCAAATTTTCAAAAAACATTTTTCATTGGGACAAAAAGTGAGGTGAAATCTTCTGAAGAGGAGGAAAGACAGCAAAACAAATGTCACAGGGGTGATAACCCTTCCCTATGTTTTCCAAAAAGCTTAAAAAAGATTTTTTGGCTGGAGCTAAACACATTAAAAATGTACCCGTTCAAAATTACAAAGAGATTCTACTTAACAACAAACCTACAGTCCCTGTCTTGTTTGTATACTGCTGTTCAGAGTATATAGGGCCTGGTGGCCCCACACCTTTCCTTATTTTAATTTGGGTGCGGGGTTCCCCTTAATATCCATACAAGACCCAAAGGGCCTGGTAATGGACTGGGGGGTACCCATGCCGTTTGTCTCACTGATTTTCATCCATATTGCCATGACCCGACATTACATTAAAGCTCTGAGAAGGAAGGGCTGAACCCAGCCCTGATAATAGTGCAGTCTGTATAGTATATATAATGCAGTTCAGAGTATATAGTGCAGTCCATATAGTATATATAATGCAGTTCAGACTATATAGTACAGCCTGTATAGTATATAATACCGTTCAGAGTATATAGTGCAGTCAGTGTAGTATATATAATACAGTTCAGAGTATATAGTGCAATCCATATAGTATATATATAATGCAGTTCAGAGTATATAGCACAGTCCTTATAGTATATATAATACAGTTCAGACTTCCGAGGCACGTCTGAGAGGACTGGGAGGATGCAGTCTGGGATGGGTGCAGAACCAGAGGAATGGACTGTGGTGTCAAGGGCAGCTGCAGCCAGGAGGGCTGGCAGGGCTTGAAGATGGCTTACTGGGCTCAGTAGCCGCATGTAGGACAGCTAGCACCAGAGACTTTCTATTTTGCTACAATATAGGGGCCCGCAGTCCCTGCCTGCAAAGGGCAATTGTTAAGGCCTGGAAGAGCCAGTGTTGGGCCTATCCACTTTGTGCTAGCTGTGCCTGAACATTAGAGAGGAAGCGATGTGCAGGACGAGAGAGGAATTAACATTAGAGAGGGAGCGATGTGCAGGAGGAGAGAGGAGTGAATATTAGAGAGGAAGCGATGTGTAGGAGGAGAGAGGAGTGACTATTAGAGAGGAAGCGATGTGTAGGAGGAGAGAGGAATGAACATAAGAGAGGAAGCGATGTGCAGGAGGAGAGAGGGGTGAACATAAGAAAGGAAGAGATGTGCAGGAGGAGAGAGGAGTGAACATAAGAGAGGAAGCAATGTGCAGGAGGAGAGGAGTGAACATTAGAGAGGAAGCGATGTGCAGGAGGAAAAAGGAGTGAACATTAGAGAGGAAGAGATGTGCAGGAGGAGAGAGAAAGCGATGTGCAGGAGGAGAGAGGAGTGAACATTGGAGAGGAAGCGATGTGCAGGAGGAGAGAGGAGTGAACATTGGAGAGGAAGCGATGTGCAGGAGGAGAGAGGAGTGAACATTGGAGAGGTAGCGATGTGCAGGAGGAGAGAGGAGTGAACATTAGAGAGGAAGCGATGTGCATGAGGAGAGAGGAGTGAACATTAGAGAGGAAGAGATGTGCAGGAGAGAGATGTGAACATTAGAGAGGAAGTGATGTGCAGGAGGAGAGAGGAGTGAACATTAGAAAGGAAGCTATGTGCAGAAGTAGAAATGGAGTGTATTTACAGTCAGGTCCATAAATATTGGGACATCGACACAATTCTAATCTTTTTGGCTCTATACACCACCACAATGGATTTACGGTGTAGGAATTACAACAGTTTGTATATGTGCCTCCCACTTTTTAAGGGACCAAAAGTAATGGGACAGATTAACAAACTTACAGCAAACTTTCACTTTTTAATACTTGGTTCCAAATCCTTTGCAGTCACTTACAGCCTGAAGTCTGGAACGCATAGACGTCACCAGACGCTGGGTTTCATCCCAGGTGATGCTCTGCCAGGCCTCTACTGCAACTGTCTTCAGTTCCTGCTTGTTCTTGGGGCATTTTCCCTTCAGTTTTGTCTTCAGCAAGTGAAATGCATGCTCAATTGGATTCAGGTCAGGTGATTGACTTGGCCATTGCATAACATTCCACTTCTTTCCCTTAAAAAACTCTTTGGATGCTTTCGCAGTATGCTTCGGGTCTTTGTCCATCTGCACTGTGAAGCGCCGTCCAATGAGTTCTGAAGCATTTTGCTGAATATGAGAAGATAATATTGCCCGAAACATTTCAGAAATCATCCTGCTGCTTTTGTCAGCAGTCACATCATCAATAAATACAAGTGAACCAGTTCCATTGGCAGCCATACATGCCCATGCCATGACACTACCACCACCATGCTTCACTGATGAGGTGGTATGCTTTGGATCATGAGCAGTTCCTTTCCTTCTCCGTACTCTTCTCTTCCCATCACTCTGGTACAAGTTGATCTTGGTCTCATCTGTCCATAGGATGTTGTTCCAGAACTGTGAAGGCTATTTTAGATGTTGTTTGGCAAACTCTACTCTGGCCTTCCTGATTTTGAGGCTCACCAATGGTTTAAATCTTGTGGTGAACCCTCTGTATTCACTCTGGTGAAGTCTTCTCTTGATTGTTGGCTTTGACACAGATACACCTACCTCCTGGATAGTGTTCTTGATCTGGCCAACTGTTGTGAAGGGTGTTTTCTTCACCAGGGAAATAATTCTTCCACCACAGTTGTTTTCCGTGGTCTTCCGGGTCTTTTGGTGTTGCTGAGCTTACCAGTGCGTTCTTTCTTTTTAAGGATGTTGCAAACAGTTGATTTGGCCACACCTAATGTTTTTGCTATCTCTCTGATGGGTTTGTTTAGTTTTTTCAGCCTAATGATGGCTTGCTTCACTGATAGTGACAGCTCTTTGGATCTCATATTGAGAGTTGACAGCAACAGATTCCAAATGCAAATAGCACACTTGAAATGAACTCTGGACCTTTTATCTGCTCCTTGTAAATAGGATAATGAGGGAATAACACACACCTGGCGATGGAACAGCTGAGCCGCCAATTGTCCCATTACTTTTGGACCCTTAAAAAGTGGGAGGCACATATACAAACTGTTGTAATTCCTACACCGTTCACCTGATTTGGATGTAAATACCCTAAAAATTAAAGCTGAAAGTCTGCAGTTAAAGCACATCTTGTTTGTTTCATTTCAAATCCATTGTGGTGGTGTATAGAGCCAAAAAGATTAGAATTGTGTCAATGTCCCAATATTTATGGACCT
Organism: Aquarana catesbeiana; assembly: GCF_042186555.1. Taxonomy (NCBI): domain Eukaryota; kingdom Metazoa; phylum Chordata; class Amphibia; order Anura; family Ranidae; genus Aquarana; species Aquarana catesbeiana. Next base: position 180,393,485 of record NC_133336.1, read on the forward strand.
GACTGTACCTGAGTGTATATAGTTGTCCCAGCAAGTTCTGAAAAATTCCATTGGGCATGCCATACTTCCTCAACCCCATTCCAAGTTCACATCCCTCACTAAAACATAAAAACAAGCACATGGACTGTTTTTCTGTCTTGGAGTGTCTGAAAGGTGAACACCGGGCCAGGCAGGGTGACAAGTGGGCCACAACACTTAGAAGCCCCTATGGGGGTACCGATACATATATATAATACAGTGGAGAGTATATAGTGCAGTCCGTGTAGTATATATAATACAGTTCAGAGTGTATAGTGCAGTCAGTGTAGTATATATATATATATATATATATATATATATATATATAAAAAACAGTGGAGAGTATATAGTGCCATCAGTGTAGTATATATAATACATTGCAGAGTGTATAGTGCAGTCAGTGTAGTATATATAATACAGTGGAGAATATATAATGCAGTCAGTGTAGTATATATAATACAGTGCAGGGTATATAGTGCAGTGTAGAGTATATGTATTGAAGTGGTTAAGGGGAACCAATTCACAGATTTTAAGAAAAAAAAATGTGTTGAGTCCCCCCCAAAATCCATACCAGACCTTTTGGGTCTGGTATAGATTTTAAGGGTAACTCCACGCCAAAATGTAAAAAAAAAATTGGCGTGGGGTGAGGGGGGTGGGGTCCCCCCCAAAATCCATACCAGACTCCTATCTGAGCAAGCAGTCTGGCAAGCCAGGAAAGGGGGAGGGACGATCGAGCACCCCCCAAACCATACCAGGCTGCTTGCCCTCAACATGGGGAGGGTGCTTTGGGGTGCCCCCCAAAGCACCTTGTCCCCATGTTGATGGGGACAAGAGCCTCCTCCCAACAACCCTGGTGACTGCTATCTTTTGGCTTTGACAGCTGTTATATAGGCAAAGGTGGGGCCATCCGGTGACGTAACTGAGTGATCCCGCCCCCTTCTGACATCATGTGATGTCTAGGAAGTAAGGCAGAAGTAATAGAGCAGTGTTTTTAACTGCATCCCGCCCGCCGGCCGTCAAATGACGGCTGGGCGGTGCAGCTCTCGTTCTGGGTGGACGTCATATGACAGCCCTCCAGAACACCAGCTCGTGCGCGCCCATTGGGGCACGCATCGAGGCGATCGGTGGTGCGGTGTGTCAGTCTGACACACCTCTACACCGATGTGGGTAAAGAGTCTCTGATGGAGGCTCTTTACCATGTGATCAGCCGTGTCCAGTCACGGCTGATCATGATGTAAACAGGAAGAGCCGCTGATCGGCTTTTCCTCACTCGCGTCTGACAGATGCGAGTAGAGAGCCAATCGGCTGCTCTCCTGACAGGGGGGGGTCTGTACTGATTGTTTATCAGCTCAGGCCCCCCTCGGATGCCCACCCAGGACCACCAGGATGCTGCCAGGACCACCAGGGATGGCCACCACACTGGACCACCAGGTATGCCACGCTAGACCACCAGGGAAATGCCAATCAGTGCCCAGGCAGCTGCCAATCAGTGCCCATCCCCAATGCCTGCCAGTGCCAGTGCCATCAGTGATGCCTAACAATGCCATCTATCAGTGCCCATCAGTGCCACGTATCAATGCCTATCAGTGCCGCCTATCAGTGCCCATCAGTGCCACCTATCAGTGCCACCCATAAGTACCCATCAGTGCAGCCTTTCAGTGCCCAGTGTCGCCTATCAGTGCCCATCAGTGCCACCCATGAGTGCCCATCAGTGCCGCCTATCAATGCCACCCATCAGTGCCACCTACCAGTGTCCATTAGTGCCGCCTATCAGTGTCCACCATCAGTGCCACCTCATCTATGCCAACTTATCAGTGCCCGTCAGTGCCGCCTTATCAGTGCCCATCAGTGAAGGAGAAAACTTACTTATTTACAAAATTTTATAACAGAAACAAAAGAAAAACTTTTTTTATTTCAAAATTTTAGGTCTTTTTTTATTTGTTTAGCAAAAATAAAAAACGAGAGGTGATCAAATACCACCAAAATAAAGCTCTATTTGTGGGAACAAAATGATAAAAATTCTGTTTGGGTACATTGTAGCATGACCGCGCAATTGTCATTTAGACAGCGATAGCGCTGAAAGCTGAAAATTGGCCTGGGCAGGAAGGGGGTGAAAGTGCCCTGTATTGAAGTAGTTAAACAGACATTAAGACAGTAAGGTAAGCGTGTGTAAAATAAATGGAAAGCTGTCTTATTTTTGCAAAAGAAGTATATTAATGCTATAATGGTATATAGCCTGAGCTGGAATTTAGAAGAAAAAAAAAAAGTGAACTTAGCCTTTAAGGATATGATGTAGGGAGCAGGGAGGAAGTGGTCATAGAAGAAGCCTCAAGGAGGAAAAGACAGTGTGGTAAGCAATTTGGAGACGTGTGCAATAGGTAAGTATCTTACTTGTTTTTTCACAGGCTTCAGATGAGTCCCAGGGTTTAGTGAGGCCCGGAACGAAAAAGAAGAAGAAGAGAATAGCGTAGGGCCGGGCATGACAGTGTGTCTAGTGACACACACAGGGTTAAGCTGGCCAGGTTTGGTGGGGTGGAGACAACAGGAAACTTTGGGGGTGCGGCCATATAAGAGGAGGGGCGGAGCTGGGATGGGGTCAGTGGAGCAGGAAGAGACACGAGGAGGCAGATTTTCTCTGCTCCTCTACAGCAATGGCCGACATCGACCTGATCCTCGCCCGTTTGTGGCAGGCAGCAGCGTCCAGGGGACCGGAGTGGCTCCACAGCCAAGTCGCTGGGCTAATTGAAGAAGAAGCAGGCGGATCGGCGAGCGGAGGTGAGGGGACTGCCCGTGCGCGGAAGTCGCGGCCGCCGGCGCGGTATTCGCCTGGACCCGATGGAAGTACGGGTCGCCAGGCACGAAGTCCCAGGGGGGTACAGTCAGCCCCTCCAGCTAAAAGGAGTCAGACGATGGAGGATGCCAGGCCCGGGCAGAACACACGCCGCGGCCGCGGCGCGGTGGGCGGGGCTACGGGTCAAGATGGCGCCGCTTCACTGAGGATAGGATCCAGGCGTGCGGAACGCGCGAACCCCCCAGCAGCTTCGTACGAGCCGAGGGGGGAGGACAGTAATGCGAGAGGAGCTGCAGCAGCGCCCAGGGCGGTGAGGAGAAGCGGTGCTGACACCGCAGGCGGCAATCGGTCACCTGGCGGGGAGAGGGACCTCCTGAGGGGCGGACGGAGGACCGATCAGGCCGGCCCGGTATCAGCCAATCCAGGGCGGCGTGGAATCCAGGCGGGAAGCAGAATGGCAGAGGTCGGACGAGTCACGTCTCCGCGGGTGCATACGGCCTCCAGGAGGGATGCGCCTGGGGGGCTCACCACGCCGGCAAGCCCACCCCAAGGGGACCGGTCCGCAGACGAGGAGCTGGAAGACGGTGAGGTGGAGGCACACCAGCAGGATACGACGGTGGAAACCAGACCAGCGGCTGTCGGGAGGTCTCCGGGTCAGCCCGGTAAGTCCAGTGATAATGTAGATTTTACAAATGCTTTACAAAATATATGGGGTGTGGTTAACGCAGGTACGGCAGGGGCAGTAGCCCGACCAACACGGGTGTCGCAGGGCCATGACCGCCAAGTGGCGGGGCAAGGATCCGCCAGTTCGGGGTCAGGGGGACAACTGAGTGAGCTGTTGGAAGGCCTGAGGGCGCTAGTAGGCCGTTTTGGGGAACAACCTCCCCAGGCGGCCACAAGCGTAGTTCCGCAAGGAACTGGGGGAGTGTGTTAGCTGGTGGGGAGGTGGAACTTTCCACGGGGGTGTCTGCTGATAAGACCCCGGAGTCGGGGGGTGCAAAAGAGAAGCCGGGGGAAAAAGGGGCAACAGGGGAGGCGGGTAGGTCGGATATAGTCAGGATTGCAGACGCAGCGAAATGCGAGGTATATGTCTGCTTTGAGGGCCGCTGGGTGCACATCTGAAACAGGAGGTTCGGGAAAAGATACAAAAAGGGGAATACGTGGAAATATTTTCCTTGTTGCCGTTGGAAAAGTTTAACCTGGACAGGGTTAAGCCTGATGACTCCAAGAAGGAAGATGAGGAGAAGAGGAGATACAGGTTGATTCCGCGGACGTTTGTCAATTGGTTACAAGCGTTCGCTATCATGGCCAGCGTCATTGGCGAAAAGAATCCGGAGCACTGCTCTGGATTGTTTTGTTATATGGATTCTATTGGGAAAGCACACAGAGTTTATGGCGGAACGGCTTGGCTGCGATATGACGAGCAGTTCCGGCAACGCAGAGCGGTTCGTCTGGCCCTGCGTTGGGACCATAAGGACATCAGCCTTTGGATGAGACTTATGTCCTCGGCTAGGGCCTCGCCTCAGTTTTTTTTTTCAAGGGGGGGCCGGGGGTGCACACTCCTCAGGACTACCGGCCGGAAAAAGATGGGGGGTGTGTTGGCAATACAACGAAGGACACTGTAAGTTTCGGGGATCATGCAAATTCAAGCACGAATGCTCGGGGTGTGGGGGAGCTCACACACTGGCCAGATGCTTCAAAAAAGGAAAACGTACCGGGGAGTCTGCTAACAAGAGGGATTACGCCGGTGAAGGTGGAAAGGATGCTGCCTTTCCTAAGTAAGTATCCAGATAAGGAAGCGGCATCGCTGATTACCGCAGGTTTTCGGGAGGGGTTCAAAATACCATGTGCCTTGGAGGTGGTTCCCCCTATGGCACGGAACTTAAAATCAGCGTTGCAACATCCAAAGGTGGTGGGAGAAAAATTGGCAAAAGAAGTGTCATTAGGCCGCATGGGAGGGCCATTCGCGGATAAGCCGTTACCGGATTTGGTGGTGTCCCCACTGGGAGTGGTGCCCAAAAAAGAAGTGAATAAGTTCCGATTGATTCACCATTTATCCTTTCCAAAAGGGGGCTCGGTCAATGATTTCATTGATCCTGATGCCTGCGCGGTGTCCTATACTTCTTTTGATGCTGCGGTGCGGTGGGTTAGGAGGTATGGACAGGGGGCACTCATGGCAAAATCTGACATAGAAGCGGCGTTTCGGCTACTTCCAGTGCATCCGGACAGCTTTAGGCTGCTGGGTTGCCACTGGCAAGAACAGTTTTACGTCGATAAATGTTTGCCCATGGGTTGCTCCATCTCTTGCGCCATGTTTGAGGCGTTCAGTTTCTTTTTTGAGTGGGTAGTTAGGGATGTGTCGGGACTGGACTCGGTTATCCATTACTTGGATGACTTCCTGTGTATAGGTCCTCCTTCCTCCAGTGTGTGTGCGATTTTATTGTCAACGTTGCAGCACATTGCGGGAAGGTTCGGAGTGCCACTGGCAGCCGAAAAGACGGAAGGCCCGACAACCGAAATTAGTTTTCTGGGTATAGTAATTGACTCCATAGCAATGGAATGCAGATTGCCGCACGAAAAGTTAGTGGATTTACAGAAGGAGATCCAGGGGATTCATGGAAGGCAGAAGGTGCAGTTGCGGACACTGCAGTCGTTGCTAGGTAAGCTAAATTTCGCTTGTAGGATCATACCCATGGGTAGGGTGTTTTGTCGGAGGCTGTCAGCAGCCACGGCGGGAGTAAAAGCCCCCACTCATTTTGTCAGGCTGACGCGGGAACATCGGGAGGACCTGAAGGTATGGTATCAATTTCTGTCGGTGTACAACGGAAGATCAGTGTGGATGTCGGGTCCGGTAAGTAACTTCGATGTGGAACTGGTTACGGACGCGGCGGGTTCTACAGGATATGGGGCATATTTTCAAGGGCAATGGAGCGCGGGACCGTGGCCACAATCATGGGTGAAAGCGGGGTTTCTTCGGAACCTGGTACTGCTGGAACTATTTCCAGTGGTGTTGGCTATAGAGTTATGGGGGCGGTCCTGCCAGAATTTAAAGTTGAGAATTAACTGTGACAACATGGGGGTTGTGCAGGTGGTCAATCGCATGTCAGCGTCTTCCCAACCTGTCATTAGGCTGATGCGACAGTTGGTATTGCGTTGCTTGCAATTGAATACCTTTATATATGCTGTACACATACCAGGGATTGACAATACACTGGCTGATTCGCTGTCTCGCTTTCAGTGGGACAAGTTCAGGGAATTAGCCCCGGCAGCAGAAAAGGAAGGGATTCCCTGCCCGGAGTGGATCTGGGAGCTGGCATTGGAGTCGCCGCAGGATGGATCCAGCAGTCAGTGAGTAAGTCCACTTGGATGGCATATATGAAGGTATGGAGAGAATGGGAGGGTTTACTGCAAGAAGCTGGGGTGGACAAGGATGGGACCGAGGTGAGTTTGCTGGGCTTGTATTTTGTGTCCAGAAATATGGAAAACGGGGTGGCGGTGTCTTCTATTGAAAAGAAGATGGCGGCCTTGTCATTCCTTTTCAAGCTGCAGAAAGGGGAGGATTGGACTAAAGATTTTTGGGTTAGACAAGCCATCAAAGGGTACAAGAGAGGTCAAGGACGAAAAGATAAAAGGCCTGTTACTTTTACAAACCTGGTGTCCATTTGTGGGCAGTTAAGGTCAGTTTGTTCTTCCAGTTATGAATGTTCGCTGTTTAGGGCAGCTTTTTCGTTAGCGTTTTTTGGGGCGTTCAGAATCGGGGAACTGGTGAGCCCGGCGCGGGGGGAGGCAGGTGGCATTCTGGTGCAGGACGTTAGGTTGCACGGGGATAAGGTGTGTTTGAGACTGCGAAGGTCAAAAAACGATCAGACGGGGAAGGGGGTGGACGTATGGTTGTACGCTCTGCCGGGATTCACGGTGTGCCCAGTAAGGGTGGTCGAGGAACTGGCGCAGGTAAGGCCACTGGGGGAAGGGCCATTTTTGCGGCATGAAGACGGGTCTTACTTATCAAAATTTCAATTTGTAGCAGTGTTTAGAAAATGTTTGATGGAGTTAGGTTTGGATGGGAAGGCTTACGCTTCACACTCCTTTCGCATTGGGGCGGCTACTGAAGCTGCCAGATGTGGGTTGGATGAGGCAGCCGTGAGGAGGATCGGCAGATGGGAATCGAGAAGGTTCCGCACCTACGTCCGACCTCAAATGATAATAGAATAAAAAAAAAAAAAAAAAAAAACTGGGTTGGCTGGTATTATGGTCCATGTAGGTGGGAATTGTGTTAAGTTTTTTCAAAAAAAAAAAAAAAATGAATGGATAAGGTTACCGTGGTTGTGGTCTTTTTTATTACAGGGGGCGGTGCTCCACGCCTCGTCTGGATTCTTGGGCACTCCTATGTGTGTTGGGGGGCCAGGAGAGGTGATGCGAGACCAGACGGGAGGCAGCTGGGAATATCGAGGAGAGAGGCTTACATCAGGTGGCTGGGGAGACCAGGTATGATGTGGGGTAGAGTGGTCACGGAAGTGGAGCGTTATGTGTGGTTGGACAGACCACCTGATGTGTTAGTAACTCATGCAGGAGGGAACGATTTAGGGGTACGCACGGTAAGAGACATACTAGCAAGCGTTAAGGCGGATTTGCTATACATCCGCACGGTTTTTCCCAATACTCTGCTGTTATGGTCTGACATGGTGGCACGCACCACCTGGCGGATGGCAAGGTCTGTGGAACAGCTGAACAAGGCACGCATTCGCATTAACAAAGTAGTGGGGAGGTTTTTGGTGAAACAAGGGGGCATGGTGATAAGGCACAGAGAGCTGGAAATTAATGTAGGCCTTTACTTACGTAGGGATGGTGTTCACCTCACGGACGTGGGAATTGATTTGTGGACCATGGGGCTGCAAGAGGGAATCCAAAGGGCACTGAGTGTGTGGAGGGGCCTTTAAGGATAAGGTTTCATCCTTTCGGGCTGTGGCTGTGTTTTTCTGTTGGTCGGTGATGGTAGCGGTAAACAAATGTGGTAAAAAGGGGTGGGGGGTCATCGATAGTATGGCCCCTCCGGTGTATTCCCGAAATGGAATACCGGTATGGTTACACTGCGGGCAAGGGGTTGTCTCCGAGCGGTACAGCTGGGGGCCTATCAAGTTGGAAATGGTTCCCGCATGTATGGTTTGATTGTGGTAAAAGGGTGTAGCTCCGTCATTGACCAACAGATTGCAGTTAATAACATGTTGTTTGCACTGAAGTTATGTTATTTATATATTTAAGGTTATTGGAGTTATTTATTCGGTTTGTTTAATAAATAGGCTGTTATGGCCATTTTATACTCCAATAGATTGGTGTGGTCTCGTTAATTTAAATAAAGGAAAATGGGGTTGGAGAAAATGGTATAGCAGTAAGGGTGAATAAGTGGGTACATCTGGAATACACTTGTCAAGTAAGGCCCGGAACGAAAAAGAAGAAGAAGAGAATAGTGTAGGGCCGGGCATGACAGTGTGTCTAGTGACACACACAGGGTTAAGCTGGCCAGGTTTGGTGGGGTGGAGACAACAGGAAACTTTGGGGGTGCGGCCATATAAGAGGAGGGGCGGAGCTGGGACGGGGTCAGTGGAGCAGGAAGAGACACGAGGAGGCAGATTTTCCCACCCTCCCTCCCTATTAGGTTTGTTGTTAGTGTGTTTAATGTGTGTGTTTATTTTTCAGATTCGAAGGAAGTGGTCGTCATGACAGCTGTGGTTTGGCTGTGTTTTTCTGTTGGTCGGTGACGGTAGCGGTAAACAAATGTGGTAAAAAGGGGTGGGGGGTCATCGATAGTATGGCCCCTCCGGTGTATTCCCGAAATGGAATACCGGTATGGTTACACTGCGGGCAAGGGGTTGTCTCCGAGCGGTACAGCTGGAGGCCTATCAAGTTGGAAATGGTTCCCGCATGTATGGTTTGATTGTGGTAAAAGGGTGTAGCTCCGTCATTGACCAACAGATTGCAGTTAATAACATGTTGTTTGCACTGAAGTTATGTTATTTATATATTTAAGGTTATTGGAGTTATTTATTCGTTTTGTTTAATAAATAGGCTGTTATGGCCATTTTATACTCCAATAGATTGGTGTGGTCTCGTTAATTTAAATAAAGGAAAATGGGGTTGGAGAAAATGGTATAGCAGTAAGGGTGAATAAGTGGGTACATCTGGAATACACTTGTCATGTATCTGCAGGTTTTCAGGCTGAATACATCCCTGGAGCTGCTCCTGCAGCATATTAGGAAGATATGTGGATTCAGCCAGGGCAGAAATTTTACACTGGGCTCGTGTGTCTGCTGGCTGAAGACTAGAGATCTGTGCAGAAAGTGGAAAGAAACCAGAGCTGCTGAGAGGCAGAGAAGCTTTGTTAACCCTTGCAGCATCTATCAGAGTTAGTTCTGCAAGGAGATGACTGTAGTTGTCTGAAGTTTTCTATGGATTGTGCAGGGCAGAGCAGAGCTGGGGATTCTTGCAGCAACTTGGACAGAGAGGGTGAGGGGCTACAGTCTGGTGGTTTGCATGGTGCCCCCAAGTGTTGAGGTTAGTGTGGCTGCTCAGGCTGGAGGGTGGGTCGACGATGTCTCCTCTCTTTTGCTTCCTTTACAGAATATAGATCGAGGTCCTTGATCAAGACAGCAGTCCCAGGGTTCTGGAAAACCCTCATCAGCCCAGCTGCAGCTGGAAACATACAGGTCGTCAGGTCAAGCACCCTCCAGTTCCTACACATGCTTCCTTCGTGCTGTTCAGAAGGCATCCAGACAAGTTTTACCATCAGGATCATCGCTGGAGATGGGCACAACAGTGCCACTGCTGGTGCTGGCCACCTGTGGTATGCCTTCAGATGAGCCTCACAAATTTTCTAACTCCTGTCTTGCAGGGTGGAGTTCCTCCTGAACTCCACACCAGTCAGCAAGCAGTGGGATCCAGGGAGCAAGTCCATTTTCCTGTTTTGGATCAATCAGGGAGAACTTCCATTGGGCAAAAGTCCTGCTTAGTTAGTGCTGATACTTTTATTCACCTTGTGGGCAATTTTAGACTTGAGAAGGGTTCTTGTGGGGGTGGTATAAATCCAGAGGCATTCTGGATTACTTCACCGCTGCAGAGTCCTGTTTTGAATTCCCAGAGCAGGACAAAACTATTGGAGAAAATACTGATGTGGTGCCAAAAGGGATTGTGACAGCACCTACTGCTAGCAGCACGGGTATTGTAGCAAAGCCAGCCAGTGCCGATTCCTCTACAGTCACTACCGCCACTCACGGGAAAGATGAGATTAAAGAAGGTGATAAGCTAGTGCCCATATCAGATGCCACAATGTGTAGCACATGTGTATTTGAAAGTCCTTAGGGGGCACATGTATCATAAGAGCTTATGGAGAAAGTGTGGTACAGAGAGTACGTTGATTTTTTTAACCCCTTTTGCCACTGGTGCGTTTTTCAATTGAAAAATGGGAAAAGGGTAAAAAGCATAGGGAGGAACAGGATGGTGATAGACGCAGATATCATCTAATACCTTTCACATTTTATAACTGGCTTCAGGCCTTTGCAATCCTGGGGAGCATTATTTGTGAGATGTCACCAGGACAATGCTAAGGCTTTTTTTTTTTAAGACTCAATACTTGGAGAATATTGAACATGGAGGGGGCAATGTCTGTCTCTTCTATGACAAACAGTTTTCTCAGCAGATGCCTGTACGTCCATTCATTGGTTTGGATCGTCTGCCTTTCACAGAAAAGGTGTTTACTGGCACTTCAATGAGAGAACCTGTATGTGGGGGCAAACTTCCATTTCAGGCATGAATGTTCCGCATGTGGGGGAGGCAGTCACCCTCTTTCCCATTGCTTTTCCGTTGCTTCAGGCACATACGGGCTTGAAGTGGGCAGAGAAGTAGCGATGCGACTGGAAATGGGGAGGACTCCAGTGAGCGCCACCACAATGCTATCCTGGTTTGATAGGCATCTTAATAGGCTTACAGCTAACCTGTTTTAGTATGTTTTTTTCTGAAGGATTTCTTATCCTAGGTCAGTCGATGGGTAGGTGGAACGACTGTTCTAATTTGCAGACGTTCTCAGGGAGTAGTTGCAGAAGTCACACTGGGCAGGTTAGCAGGCTCCTTTTCTTGTTCCTCCTTGTAGTAATATTAGGGTTTTTCCTTTTGGATGTTGCACGCAAGAAAAAGCTGGGTAAGTTCCAAACAATTCATCATTTTGTCATATCCTAGAAGCTCATCAGTCACTGATAATATCTCTACTGAGTTCTCTACTATACAGTATACATCTTTTAGTAAAGTGATTCACTTGATCAGGAGCAAGGACCAAGGGCATTCATGACAAAGGTGGCCATTGAGTCTGCATTCTGCCTTTTACTGGTGCATCCAGTCAGCTTATTCCCTTTTGGGTTGCAAATTTGCAGGGGGGTGTTTGTGGATCAGTGTATACCCATAGGCTGTACCCTTTCATGCACTTCCTTTAAGGCTTTCGGTCCTTTTCTAGAGTGGGTGGTGAGGAGGGAGTCTGGTTCACATGGGCTGGTGCACTATTTGGATAATTTCTGATGCGTGGGACCCAGTGGATCAGATTCTTGCCTCCACCTCCTACATAAAATGTGCTTGTTTTTAAGAATGGCCACAGAGTGAAAGTGGGATAAATAAACTAGATAAATAACTAGAATAGCCACAGGGGGTAGTGGACATAGATGTAAGTGAAGGACTGGGATCTTTTATTAAACATTATGAAAGAGCACACTGGTGTCTCTCCTCTACATTATCAACCCCTCTACCCTAGATATATAACATACAGCATAGAGGCAAGAGAAGGAGCCACAGTGGAGGAGCGAGGAACCTTCAGGATGAGAACAGAGAAGATGCAGTGCAATGCTGAGGAATAGAAAAGGAAATCATGCAAGACCCCTTCAGTACTACTGACAGCAAAATGCATCAAACCAGCGAGATTTAAGTATTCACTGCTACCTTCCTAGGGTAAAATCATTCTTCTATGCTATTATGTGCTGGTGCCAGATGCGCTGGCACATATGCAGTTCTTTTTAAGAGAGATCAGAGCAGGGTGGCTACCTTCCCACATACAGTGGGACCATGCATAACAGGAGTTAGGCACCTTCATTAAGGAAGTTCAAGCTCAGGAAATTAAAACCATTTTTATGGATGTGCCGTCTGGCAATAGCTTTAGAAGGGCACTCGAATACCATTGAAGGTACACAATGTGTTTTTTTTTTTTACTTTGTGGGTTTAGCAACATTTTAAACACTAAACTTATATACATTACAGTGTACTTTTGTACCTGCAAAAAAATTACAGGACATATACCGGAAGACCTGCATACCAAAGGTATTCATTTTAAGACAGTTGATAAAATATTGTAAGATTTGAAGGCTGCTCTGACAGCAGTTTTAACCAGAATGATAATTACATTTAGAAAGTAGACGTTGATAATTTTTCTTACATCATACATATATAAGCCTGCAGCTCGAGGCAGGCTTAGCTGTACCACAATATCCATTTACACCAGACTCTACGACTCAACTAACAGAACATGGTCAGTGCCCACAAACACCAAGCTCTTCTCTTCTAGGAAATAGACAGAATTTTCCGTCAGTTTTCTAAGAACTGTCTCGAGAGAGAGAGAGAGGCAGAACAGCGGTCTGCCTATGTAAACAAAGTAGACTGCCGTTCTGACAGGGGAGAAGAAAATATTGTAGCTCTCCTTTGGGGGAGGGGGGGGGGGGGGGTTATGAAAAATGGCCCTCTCCAAACAGGACATTGCTGTAAACCTGTAGGTAAATAAGAGGACCAGAACCTTCACTAAGTAGAAGAGTGGGTTTGATAAAGTGCCTCCACCCAGGACAGGGCATCTGGGATAGGAGGGGATTTCCTTCCTGGGAAATAAACCAGTTGTTTGACCACTTCCTGGACCGCTCACCACACATTTACAGTGGCAGGGCAGCCGGCTGCGCGAAACAATGCTGTGGCTACTTCCGGGTCTGTGGCTTCATACGAACCCTTGGAGACCCGCTCCAGCTGTGATTGGACACAGCGGAAGCCAATCAGCAGGTCCGGCGGACTCGCTGTTCACCAGCACCCGCCAATCTCTCCCGAGAGAGACAGAACAGTGGTCTGCCTATATAAACAAAGCAGACCGCCACTCTGACAGGGGCGAAGATGGAGATCTTGTGTTTCTGCTAAGCAGGAACACATATATTTTCTTCCCCCAGTCAAAGCATCCCCCACACAGTTAGCAAGCACTCCCTAGGAGCACATTTAACCATTTGATCGCCCTGATGTTAACCTCTTCCCTGCCAGTGTCATTAGTACAGTGACAGTGCATTTTTTTAGCACTGATCACTGTATTGGTGTCACTGGTCACCAAAAAGTGTCACTTAGTGTCAGATTTGTCCGCTGCAAAGTCGCAGTCCCACTAAAAATCGCTGATCACCGTCATTACTAGTAAAAATAAAAATGCCATAAATATATCCCATAGTTTGTAGATGCAATACAATTGTTGTGGAAACCAATCAATATACGCTTATTGGGATGAATACATATTGGCCTAAACTTTTGAAGAAATTAGATTTTTTAATTTTTTTTATTGGATGTGTTTTAAAGCAGAAAGTAGAAAATATTGTTAGTTTTTTTTTTCTAAATTGTCAGTTTTTTTTGTTTATAGCGCAAAAAATAAAAACCGCAGAGGTGATCAAATGCCATCAAAATAAAGCTCTATTTGTGGGGAAAAAAGGACATAAATTTAGTTTGGGTACAGTGTCGCACGACCGCGTAATTACCAGTTAAAATAGTGCAGTGACAAATGCTCTAGTTAGGAAGGGGGTGAAACCTTCTGGGGCTGAAGTGGTTAATCAAAGTAATTGGGAGCAGACTGCAAATAGCATATAACATTAAATACACACTGTTTCTTTTACATTGTTCCTTCTATTTCTATATATGGATGATGGCACTGTAATTTTTTTAATGAAAAAAACATCCAAGTACCTTTTTCCTAATCGATATACAGCTGTCACAATGAACCAGATCTTTCCCAGCCTGTTTGCAGGGAAACATAAGCAGGATAAGCTTCTTAACCCTCAAGCAAATCAAACTTAGCTCATCCGGCGCTTTTAGAAGGAAAATCTATAAAATATATAATTAGGTTTAGCAGCTACTATAATAAAATAATTAAAACACAAAGCTCTAGAAGTCCATAAATGTAATTCATAAGCTATAGCAGCGTTTAAATAAGAACATCAACGTCCAATGGTGATAATATGCCCTCTGAAGAGCGAGTCCAAAGCACCCAAGGTGTTCCTAAGAGGTATTCATATGGTGTCTTTCCAAAAAGATGATAACCCTCACTGCACCTCAAGAGACCGTTTCCCTCAAAAAAACACACTCAGTAGAACGATATAATAAAGACGCCTTGTTACAATGATGGATCTTTAACCTGTAGCAAGCCTGCGCTCTTAATCAGCATCAGGTCTAATCACTGAAAGCGGAGTGTGCATTTGTTGACTCGTTTAACACACACCATAAGGAAACAGAGAGGGAATCCTCATAGCGTAAAACAGTTTTATAGTTTTATTTATAAAGACCAATTCCCCCTTTTAAGAAACATGCTTACATCGTCAGAAGCTGACAGTTTCGATCAAGCCGTCTGGTCACGCCTAGACGCGTTTCCTCATTACATCTTTCTCAATAGGCGTCTATTGAGAAAGTCGTAATGACGAAACGCGTCTAGGCGTGACCAGGCGGCTTGATCGAAACTGTCAGCTTCTGCTGATCTCCACTTAGGAATCACCGCCGATGAGCGCTCCTTCAGACGGTGAGTGAGTATCGTTACAGGCTGTACATGATCTTATTACCATGAGATGCTATTTTATTTTAAATTTGATGTAAGCATATTTCTTAAAAGGGGGGATTGGTCTTTGCAAATAAAACTATAAAACAGTTTTACGCTATTAGGATTCCCTCTCTGTTTCCGTATGGTGTGTGTTAAACAAGTCAACAAACGGACACCACGCTTTGAGTGATTAGACCTATGTATGCTGATTAAGGACACGGGCTTGCTACAGGTTAAAGATCCATCATTGTAACAAGGCATCTTTATTATATTGTTCTGGTGAGTGTGTTTTTTGAGGGGAGCGGTTTCACGTGGTGCGGTGAAGGTTATCATCTATTTTGAAAGACACCATATGAATAACTCTTAGGAACACCTTGGGTGCTTTGGACTCGCTCTTCAGAGGATGAGCCTCTAGTCCTTTTCCTGCTGATCACATACTCAAAAAAAAACAGCATTTTGAATACAGAGTAAAAATAAATAAATAATATCAATATACTATTTTAAATTGTCATACAAATATTTATTAGAAATCAAATCTTTATTATTTTTTGGCAATAACGTGGTGTGGGAGGATTTCGGACACTCACAGGCTGTGTCACACCCCTACAGCCTGTGTCTTAGAATAAGAGGGAGGTGAAGCCTCCATTAATCTACATGTAATATCCCACCCCCATTGTGTTTAGCTGGTTAGTGGGCATGGAGGAGGAGGGAGTGGGCTGTCATTTACTACTGTATACTGTGTATGACCACATTGCTCTATAGTCACATGGGCTGCTCAGATGTGATAGGGAGGAAATGTTCAGCATAGAAACTCACGGAAAACTGAGCATGTGCAAAGTTGCCACCACAGCTGAAAAATCCCTAGCTGAATTAGGAACATGAAAAGAAGGGGAGGTAGAGAACAGTAGGATCAACCAGGTTTTTCACAGAATACAGAAAACAAATCTCCTACGGTAGTGACTGAGTGAGTATGAACAACATGTAATACACCATTTATTGATAGTTTTTTTTATTATGTGTGTTTAGTGACACTTTAACCATAAGTATATAAATGCACCCAGCATGGAAATTATATAAGCTTTATATAAGAAATGATTAATAACTGTACATACATGCAATGTACAAACAGGTATTATCAGCAAAAGGCCCAAGAAGAGTCCTGCAGGACTTATGCACATACCCAGGCATATGTACTGTATAGTATAGCATCCTGCCCTAGGCTTGATAAATTTCATTTTTGGCTCTGCTGTACTCAGTGGAGCTGCAATTTCTTTTTCAGGTCTGGCCAGGTCTAGCCGTAAACCTGGGTATTGATTGCTCCTGCCTGCCTCTGGAAGAATCTTCCAGAAATAGAGTAGGAGGATCAATCTCTGGGCTATGAATATGTATCTGACCTTAGCTAATAGGGAGGGGGTGCTCAGAAAGTGCCCGGGAGAAGTTGTTTTGGAAGGCTTGTTCAGAGCTCTCTTCTCTTGTGGCCTCAGGCCTGGGAGGCAGTCTGTGTTTCTCAAGAAGAGCTGTTGCTGCTAGGCCTTAGCATGTGCTTGGCTGAGGGCCCAGAGGAACTTGGATTGAAAGATATTTTCTGGAGGACACAATCTTAGGAAGCTGAGCCAGAGAAGGATCCCCTTTCATTGAAGAGTGCTGCAGGGAAGCTCATTGGAGAATCTCTGGACATTGTAGGTAGGACCGTGGCCTAGAGCTTCAGGTGTACCAGTGCTTTGAGGGTTAAATGCCAAGAGTGCCTGCAAGGACTGTGACTGCTTTTACAGAGCTTCACATGGATTGGTTGTCCCCTCTACCTCCAGTAATATTTGAAAGCTGCTGCTCAAGGATTTTTTCTTGGGAATATTTCCTCACGTACCTGCTTGCATTTTTGGAGTATTTTGCACCCTCACCCCTTTTACCTGTTTAAGTACTGCAACAAAACTACAAAAGTAAACCCCTTAGACTGAGCCTGTGTCAGTATGCTTTGGAACTACTACCTGGGCCCGGGCGCCTCTGGACAGATAAGGGAGATCTGGTTTATTTGCAGTGGCCTCATCGGGGGGTGAGCGTTACAGTAGTTAATAATAAAGATACTTCCAGATGAATGTTGCTGCAAAATTCAGTTGCAGGGACCCTTCAGGATGATCGTGATGTGGCATCCATCTTTGTGTCGGAGACCTGAAGGCAAGATCAGTGGTGATGGGAAGACCCTTCAGCCGTTGTCCAACCAGCATGGAATGCAGTTTCTCACCAGCAGAGACTGTGGTGTGGCACTGGAATTCAGTTGCCTACCTACTTTGCATCTTAGTCCCTTGTAGCTTCTAATCTGTCATCCAACTGGACCTGTACTACAAGAAGTGGCCGATAGATGACTAACCTGCCTCTAGCTTATGCTGGTTATTGAGCCCTAAGCTAAAACGAGATAAAGAATCCTAGACCAGAATGGACAGAGTTAACTAAAATAACAGGAGCTGTCTATAAACTCTATTGCAATAAACAGGTTCGCCTACTGATATACTACAAGGTCTTCACTACACACAGACAGTAGCACAGACCTAGCTATCTAGTACCGTGCATATGAGATAATAACTATAGGTCAGAGGATGATGCTGAAGTTGGCTCTTTATTCGGCCAGCTTCTTATTCAAATTCAGAAGTTGGCTCCTTATTCAGCCAGCTTCTTATTCAGATTGGATCTTTATTCACAAAGGTGATTATTTACTAAACAATCATTTGCAAAGTTTATAATAAAATCATGAACAACAATTCTGTCTCCCTAACTGCCATGAAAAGGGGTAAATAACTTTTTCTATATGAAAACCATCTTGGCTCACCTAGATGTGACTTGTTTTCATATAATTGGGCATCCCTCTGTTAGTTAAAGTTCAATTTGGCCCGAGCCAAGTAATATAAATCATGAAATATGGCACCAAACTTGGCACCATGACAGTCATGATAGCATGATTTTGAATAAGAAGCCAAGCTACGCCAAAATAAAAACTATCTTGGCTCACCCAAATTCCACTTGTTGTATACTCATTGGACTTCCTACTATATAGGAAAGTTCAATTTGGCCCAAGCCAAGTGATCTAAATCATAAAAATTGTCACCCTGACGGACATGCATTTCAATGGGAAATTCCGAATAAGAAGCCAAGCTATTCCTATATGAAAACCATCTTGACTTACGCAAATTCCACTTGTTTTATACTCATTGGGCATCCTACTTTATAGAAAAGTTCAATTTGGCCCGAGCTAAGTGATTAAATTATAAAAAAAATGGCACCAAACGTGGCACCTTGACAGCCATGCATTTCAAAGGGAAATTTTAAATAAGAAGCCAAGCTATTCCTATATGAAAACCATCTTGGCTCACCCAAATTCCATTTGCTTTATACTCATTGGGCATCCTTATATGGATAAAAGTTCAATTTGGCCTGAGCCAAGTCATATAAATCGTAAAAATTGTCACCCCGACAGTCATACATTTCAATGAGAAATTCCGAATAAGAAGCCAAGCTATTCCTATATGAAAACCATCTTGGTTCACCCAAATTCCACTTGTTTTATACTCATTGAGCAGCTCCTATATAGGAAAGTTCAATTTGGCCGAGACAAGTGATATCAATCTTTAAAATGTCCACCCTGACAGCCATACATTTCAATCGGAAATTCCGAATAAGAAGCCAGGCCATTCCTATATGAAAACCATCTTGGCTCACCCATATTCCACTTGTTTTATACTCATTGGGCATCCTACTATATAGGAAAGTTCAATTTGGCCCGAGCCAAGTGATCTAAATCATAAAATTTGGCACCAAACGTGGCACCATGACAGCCATGCATTTTAATGGGAAATAGTGGATAAGAAGCCAAGCTATTACTATATGAAAACCATCTTGGCTCACCCAAATTCCACTTGCTTTATACTCATTGGGCATCCTTCCATATAGAAAAGTTCAATTGGGCCAGAGTCAAGTGATATAAATCATAAAATATGGCACCAAACGTGGCACCATGACAGCCATGCATTTTAAATGGAAATTTTGAATATGAAGCCAAGCTATTCCTATATGAAAACCATCTTGGCTCACCCAAATTCCACTTGCTTTATACACATTGGGCATCCTGCCATATAGAAAAGTTCAATTTGGCCCGAGCCAAGTGATATAAACCATGATGTATGGCACCAAACTTGTCACCCTGTCACCCATGCATTTCAATGGGAAATTCCGAATAAGAAGCCAAGCTATTCCTATTCCTAAGCCAAGCTATTTTAACTGTATGGGGGGTGGGCTGCCTGGGACAACACATAGATCCGTCTTCCTACATAGCATAAAGACAGGATCTCTGTGTCATGCCCTGACAGAATGGAGATCTGCCTTGTTTACTCTGGCAGATCCCCGTCTGTCTCTGCGGGGAACATTTGCAGGCATCGAGTTGACCAGACCCGCTGATTGGCTCCCCCCGCTGGCCAATCGGCGCCCACATATATAAAAAGTTATTTTCTCAGAATTATCCCTTTAACCACTTGACAACTGGGCACTTAAACCCCCCTCGTGATCAGACCAATTTTCAGCTTTCAGCGCTGTCACACTTTGAATTACAATTACTCAGTCATGTAATACTGTACCCAAATAAATTTTTTGTCCTTTTTTTTCATATAAATAGAGCTTTCTTTTGGTGGTATTTGATCACCTCTGGGTTTTTTATTTTTTGCGCTATAAATGAAAAAAGACAGAAAACTTTGGGGAAAAAAAAGCATTTTTCTTAGTTTCTGTGATAAAATTTTGCAAATTATAAATTTTTCTTCATAATATTTGGCCACAATTTATGCTGCTACATATCTTTGGTAAAAAAAATAACCCAAATTAGTGAATATTATTTGGTCTTTGTGAAAGGTAGAGAGTCTACAAGCTGTGGTGAAAATCATAAAAAATTGATCATACCTAATGTACTGGGGGCCTATCTCATTTCTTGCGACCCTAACAAGTCAGGAAAGTACAAATACCCCCCAAATGACCCCTTTTTTGAGAGTAGACATTCCAAGGTGTTTAGTAAGAGGCATGGGGAGGTTTTTGATGTTGTAATTTTTTTCCCACAATTCTTTGCAAAATGATTTTTTATTTTTTTTCCACAAAATTGTCATTGTAATAGGTTATTTCTCTCACATGGCATGTGTATACCACAAATGACACCTCTAAATACATTCTGCTACTCCTCCTGAGTATTACGGTATCACATGTGTGGGGCTTTTTCACAGCCTAGCCACTTAGAGAGACCCAACATGCAGGGAGTACCATCAGGTGTTCTAGGAGCATAAATGACACATCTAACTTGTTGACTACCTATTACACATTTGAAGGCCCTGGAGCACCAGGACAATGACACGTGACACTGATGTGGCACTGATGACAGATGGCACTGATGGCACGTGACACTGATGTGGCACTGATGACAGATGGCACTAATACGTGGCACTGATGACAGATGGCATTAATACATGGCACCGATGACAGATGGCACTAATACGTGGCACTGATGACAGATGGCACTAATACGTGGCACTGATGACACGTGACACTGATGACAGATGGCACTGATACGTGGCACTGATGACACGTGATACTGATGACAGATGGCACTAATATTTGGCACTGATGACACGTGACACTGATGTGGCAGTGATGACAGATGGCACTAATACGTGGCACTGATGACAGATGGCACTAATACGTGGCACTAATAGGTGGCACTGATGACACGTGACACTGATGTGGCACTGATGACAGATGGCACTGACAGGTGGCACTGGGGACAGATGTCACTGGGGACACTAACAGGTACTGTGGGCACTGTATTTTTTTTTGTTCACTCACCGCTGCAGCCCTTCGCTCTCCCTCCTCACACGCTGTCTCTGTGTGAGGAGGGAGAGCCGGTGATGAGAGATGATCTCATATGTTTACATATGAGATCATCTCTCATTGGACACTCAGATCAAGTGCTAAATGGCCGCTGTGGCCATTTAGCACGATCTGTGATTGGCTGTGTCCAAGGGACACGGCCAACACAGAATTTCCCTGATGCGCGCTCGCAGCCGTGCGCATCGCGGAAGTAAACAGGAGGACGTCCAGCACTGTCCGCGCTGTAACCGTCTTTTAGCTATAGCGCAGATGCCCAGTGGTTAAATACATGGCAGTTAGGGAGACAGAATTGTTGTCAAAGTTCACGATTTTATTATAAACTTTGCAGATGATTGTTTAGTAAATAATCACCTTTGTGAATAAAGATCCAATTAGAATAAGAAGCTGGCAGAATAAGGAGACAACTTTTGCATCATGAGGTAAGTTTGTGACAAGGGTTTAGATACACACTCAAGAAACTATAGACAGCTGCAGTTAAATTATTAGAACTGTTGTGAATTCATGAAGGAATACATTTTATATTTACTGGCAGAAATATGAGAGTTTCTTAGGCCTCAAAAGAAAGCAGATGAACCATGGTTATTGCAGTTATTGAACTGTTGCCCTTTTGGAGACCTTTAGAACAAAATAGACGTTCTCATGTTTTTCCAAGTTTTTCTACTACATCAAATATTGAAGACTTTTACAAGCATGTATTGTGAGGAAAACTCGATGGAACAATGGCTGCTCTCTTCACAAAACAAGGAGATATTTACATGGTATTAGTGAATTAACGAAAACTACCCTTACAGCCATAGGAAACAAGGTTATACAGACTATTCTCACATAGAAATAACCTCACCTGGCCTAAACCTATTGTGTTCAAGTGAGGGACTGTTTAAATAGCTAACACCTTGGCTAACAAAACCCATTGTGTGAATTTTTAGGAACTGTTTAAACAAGTCATCTCTAAACATCCAGTGGGAAAGATTTGAAGTTGGTGCAAGTCAAAAACATTTGAAAAGTATCTATAAGGTTATTATAAGTCATTTCAAACTATCTAAGACATTGTGGGTCACAGAGACATATATAATTTTGGCATCTGCGGACCCAACAACTTTGGTATGAAGAAAATAGATATGAAAGTGTGATTTTATAAGTAGAAGTGTTTTAAGAAACTAATTAGTATTAGGAAAAACATATAATTATGATTATAACTATATAAGACTGTAGCCTATGCTTAGATAAACAAATATTCATTGGAGATACCAGAAGTTATACAGGTATCCATATAGATAATCATTTTTATGTAGTATTGATTAATATATATAACAACGTGTGTATTTCATAGATAGACCCGTTTTTACAAATATACATTTATAGAGATACATATATATAACCAATGTAATGGTGACTAATCAAACTTATACTGAGTGTATTTTACATTAGACTGATTCCCAGAATATTTAAAGGTATATACTATCCTTACCATTATACACATTATGAAAATAGAACGTATTAACTTAAAAAGATAAACTCAAAACACATGTGTGACACCTGGTGGTTGAAGGTGGTATTATTTGAACTCACTAAATTTACGAGAAAGGTAAATGATTAAAGCGGGGGTCCACCCACACCGCCAAAAAAAAAAAATATTAAAAGCCAGCAGCTACAAATACTGCAGCTGCTGACTTTTAATACATGGCCACTTACCTGTCCCAGGGTCCAGCGATGTCGGCAGGCGACGCCGAGAACCCGCTCGGTTCTCGCCAGCTGCCGCCGCCATCCTAGGTGAGTCGCGCTGCGCGTCCCAAGTGGTCCCCGCTCTCTCCTGGGAGCTGTGTGTTTCCCAGGAGACAGCGCAGTGGGGACGGGAAGAGGCGTAGACTCCCATGGGAGTCTATGCCGGAAGTGGGTGCAAATACCTGTCTTATACAGGTATCTGCACCCCCCCTCCCCCTGAAAGGTGCCAAATGTGACACCGGAGGGGGGGGAGGGTTCCGAAAAGCGGAAGTTCCATTTTTGTGTGGAACTCCGCTTTAAGTTTATAACCAATAGAAAGAAGCCACG
The DNA here is from genome assembly GCF_042186555.1 of Aquarana catesbeiana. NCBI lineage: Eukaryota > Metazoa > Chordata > Amphibia > Anura > Ranidae > Aquarana > Aquarana catesbeiana. The sequence goes on from NC_133336.1 coordinate 180,416,101, forward strand.
TCCTTTTGGGCAGAGCCATTATAATTTTTATGGTCTCATTATCTGAAATGGTATTTAGAGGCAAGTAAGATGCCAAGAGAAAAGAAAGGGAGAGAAAAAAGATGGAGAGCAAGTGAGCTCAGGGGGAGAGCTCAGAAGGAAGCTCAGGGATCCACCCTGGGGGGGGGGGACACTGGGAGATACACACATTCCCAGACTGACACTCATGCACAATGCATGAATACATATCTTTACATTCATGAAGATTCCTCAACACCTAATACTTATGCCGCGTACACACGGTCGGACTTTTCGTCTACAAAAGTCCAACGGACGCCGACGGACTAAAGCTGGCTGGTAATCCGATCGTGTGTGGGCTTCTCCGGACTTTCAACGGACTTTTTCAGCCTCAAATCCGACGGACTTTAGATTTGAAACATGCTTCAAATCTTTCCGACGGACTCGAGTCCGGTCGAAAAATCCGCTCGTCTGTATGCTAGTCTGACGGACAAAAACCCACGCTAGGGCAGCTATTGGCTACTGGCTATCAACTTCCTTATTTTAGTCCGGTGTACGTCATCACGTAAGAATTCGACGGACTTTTGTGTGATCGTGTGTAGGCAAGTCTGTTCGTTAGAAAGTCCGCCGCAAGTCCGTCGAAAGTCCGTCGAAAGTCTGTCGGACAGGCTGTCGGACTTTTGTAGCTGAAAAGTCTGACCGTGTGTACGCCCCATTAGAACTCGGAGGTCACAAGAAGTAAATCCTCTTTAAGAGTATCCATTTTGAAACTAGGGCAGCCATCTTAACTCTGGTAACCAGCCAATAGGAATAGTAGCCATCTTGGAATGGGTAATTATGTCATGTTGATTTTATCTTGTATGTTCTCTCAAATATTGATATGTTTTCTCAAATATTGATGTATTGAATATTATACAATTGATAATCATTCTCCCGAATCAATAACCGCCCTGTAGATTTTTCTCTAAAGATTCAAATTTTTCATTATATTTTTCTTTTTGCATAGTTGCCACATTTATTGACAAAACAAACGTCTAATTTATTTCACATTTTAACCACTTACTTACCTGCAGTATAGTAACGGTTGTACGTGTGAAATACAGACGTTCTGTTTAATTGTCAAGTTCACAAGGTTATTGATTCTACCGAGAAGTTATCATGGTAGTATTATGTCAAAGGGACGGTACGCCCATTTTTGCAAGTGTTTTTATTGATTTTCAAGACGTTCATGTAACACAATCGGTATCTTAATTCCATGTGATTATTTGTGTTTGTTAACCAATAAATGACTATTTCGTATGCTCACATGTCTCCGTGAATAAGTTTCACATGCATAGACTGTGTCATATAGATTGATTTTGTATCTTAAAAATATCTCAATAATAATTATTGTGCGGGAAACCTGTCCTTAAAAAGGCACAACTTATTATTACTTATTATTTACGACAGAACATAGCAATACTTGCCTTATAGTCTCTTGGCAGATCCCCGTCCTGTCTCTGCGGGGAACAATCGCAGGGGGGTGGTTGCTGAATGAGTCCATGCCGCTGGCCTTGGGGGGGTTGGTTGATTATAAAACATTTCATGTGCAATGTACAGCATTTCACAATATAAATGGCAATCCATCTGTATACCGGTCTCTTCACTGTCTGAGAATATTTGTGTTTTTTATAAACAGCATTTTATCTACTATATAAAACACAATGGGCTATATTTATTTAAAAAATCCCACAGCTATTCAGCGTGTGAAATGGTAAGTACATGGGTTCTGTGTGAATGTCGTCAAAATCAGAAGTCAGAAGACCAGAAGTTATTTACCGGTATTTATAAGAATAGTTTGAATCAGGAAAATACCACAATGGGAATAATTGATCGATAATCACCAACACACAGGGAAGTGGAGTTTGATTGATAGTTGGAATATAGAAACAAAAGTTATTGATTATATTTCTATTTCCATTATGCAACCTTATAATCTGATTTGGGGTCTCTGGATGGGTTTGGGGGTCTCTCCAGGAGGCTGGGGGTTTTGCAGAGGCACCCTGGGAGACTGGAGAGGACATCAGGGGCTGGAGGAAAGGAGGCTCTGCAGCAAGCTAGAGGTCACTGCAGGGGGCTGAGGAGCACAGTGGGGGCTGAAAGTTCTCAGCAGGCCTAGGGACACTGTGGGAGGTTGGGTGCATTATGGAGGGCAGGAGGCTCTGCAACAAGCTAGGGGGCACTGCAGAGGGCTGAAATCTCTCAGTGGGCCAATGGGCACTGTGGGAGGTTAGGGGATCTGCAGCTGGCTGGAGGCCCAGCAGCAGGCCATGGCCCGATTGCTGAGAACCACTGCCCTAGATCATTGCAGTTTCCCAATGTCCCTTTCATAGTTCAGGGACAAACATTACTCTGATGTTCTGGAGCATTTTGTAATTTACAGTAGTTATAAGGCTCCTTTCACACTAGCCGGCTCCAAAGTTGCTCGATTTTCAGTGCAACTTTGGAGTCCAACATTGGATCAAAGTAGTGCAGGAACCTTTTCTGAACTCAAAGCAACTTCAGTAGTGTCAATTGGAACGGCTCTCATAAAGATAAATGGCATTTCACATGTCCTGCGACTTGGGGTCTCACAAGTCAGATCCTAAGTTGCACAAATGTGAAAGGAGCCTTAGTATAATGGTGAAAAAACGTATTTTTCCACCAGAATAACTGAACACAAAGCAAAAAGACCTCTGGTCTGGAAGAGGTTAAAGTGACACAAAATTAAATCCTTATACTCCAAAAATAATCCATCCACATCCCCTACGTAATGGCCCTGTGATCTATTCTTCATGAAATAGTTTTTTACTGTGCTTTTTTGTCTCCTTCTTATAACCTCCGTGAGCTCCGGAACCTCTTCCGTTTGTTTGGAAGGAGCAGTGCATATTAGTTGCGGTCACGTACAGTGCTCTATGCACACTACACATCCCATAATACATAGTCCATCTTGGGAGCGAGTAAAAGAGGATGGTTATGGCAAAAGAGGGTGGTTACGTTCCTACCAGTGGCAGTCACCTGCAATACTCCTCCCCCCTCTGCCGGTTGGTCACCAGCCCCACACTTACCCCATCTATCGGGCAGCGCTTCCGACGGGCGGCGGCTTCCCCTGTGTCTCCTTTTCCTCGGAATCATGGCGGCTTCTGCCGTGCATCTCCTCCCTCCTCCTCCTATGGGGCCAATAGGATCCCATCCCCTATCGGCAAATCGGGTGATGGGTCTCATGACCTGCTTCCTGATTGGCCAGAAGGAGAATCAAGAAGACAATAGAGAATATTCATTCGCTATTGTCACACAACTGGGTGGGCTTGGGGTGCAGTGCTCTGCACCCCGAGCCCACCCTTTTTTGAAGCCTATTAGAGCCTCTGACTCTATTCACATGCTTTAAAAAAAAAAAAACATTGGAATCCATGCTTCCGACGCCCCTCATGTAGATTAGGGGGCCAAAAGCATGGACAGGGGGGCCTACGCCCTGCATTATGGGCCGCCACTGGTTCCTACATACTGTACAGTGGGACCGTGGAGAAATAAAGCCACTCTAAGAGGAAGTCAGATTACAGCAAAAAAAAGTAGATTTGGAAATTTGGAGGAGGCTCTGAGCAAAAGAAGGGAGTTTAGTGACTGTAAGGAACCATTATTTATGCATACACGTGTCATCTAAACATGTGCTCCTGCATGATCATCTCTGTACATGTTGTGAGCCTGATGATAATTCTGCAAATCCATATTAAAAATTCATAATAGCTTCTGGTGTCTAGTTTCACATCACCTTAGAGATAGAGCTCTGTGTCTGTAAAAAGTATTAGGCATCTGAGACAATCTACCTTTCACCAATATCAAAGGGCAATGAGGCTTTTTTATGTTAGGTGCGTTTTCCTAACTGCAATCTGACCGTGTACATCAAATGCAAAACCAACAGAAATTATAAATGCCTAAGTAGGCACCCTATAGTAAATGAAGACACTGTTGCTTTAAAACAGCATTAAAATATAAAGTCCATAAACCACCAACAGATGACTCCAATCAAGTGAAGTGAAGTAAATCTTGGAATGTGAAAATAAAGTGCCTTCTTCCACCAGCTAGTGAGCAAACATCCTACTCACCGAACAAAAGTGACACCCATTACAGGTAGTCAAAGGAGCATAAATAACTAAAGGATGAATTCTCCAATGGAATCAGCCCCACACGATAAATCTGTCCACGAAGGTACCTATATCAAAAAGAGAAGAGACAACTCCTCATGGTGTAGCTAGTAATGATTTATTTCCATAAAAAACATGTAGACACAGTTTAAGAAAACCTTGATCAGCCCATGAAATCAAACAGGCACTCCGATCGCGTTCCACCTGCATTCCAAAGCCTGCTTGAAGTTTTATTATTCATCAACAGTTGTGATATTTATATGTAGCACTGACCCCCGAAGGAGCTGCTGATATTTGAGTGGGCCTGTACTCTGCTTTAACACCCTCAATGACTTGACTCAATCCCCTTGACACAGCTGTGGTGCAGTGTTATGCCCCGTACACACGGTCAGATTTTCCGACGGAAAATGTGCGATCGTAGCGTGTTGTCAGAAAATCCAGCCGTGTGTGGGCTCCATTGGACTTTTTCCATCGGATTTTCCGACACACAAAGTTTGAGAGCATGCTATAAAATTTTCCGACAACAAAATCCGATCCTTTAAATTCCGATAGTGTGTAGACAAATCCGACGGACAAAGTGCCACGCATGCTCAGAATAAATTAAGAGACGAAAGCAATTGGCTATTGCCCTGTTTATAGTCCCGACGTATGTGTTTTACGTCACCGCGTTCAGAACGATCGGATTTTCCGACAACTTTGTGTGACCGCGTGTATGCAAGACAAGTTGGAGCCAACATCCGTCGGAAAAAATCCATGGATTTTGTTGTCGGAATGTCCGATCAATGTCCGACCGTGTGTACAGGGCATTAGTGTGAAGCTAATAATGAAAGATAACCCCACAAGGTTCAATATAATAACAGTATACCTTTGTTATTACTTGGGTATCTGATGTTCCACCTGCTAGAAAAAGCACACAAGATGTGCTTAACCAGGAACGTATCTTTTACTGGAATCAGTGTAACAGTAGTATAACAATATTTGGTCTGTCACACAAACATAGTGCAACAGCCCAATAAGTACACACAATAATTGGTACACATAACGTTATATTAAGTGTCTTTGGAAGTGCGTCTCCAAGTGGGACTAATGCCAGAATGAGAAATACCTTAATTCTGGACACCTTCCCACTTCCAGTGCGCCCTTGTAACACAATAAGACAATGTTAACAGATAAATCACAAGTGCAATCCCTAGGGAGCTCCCCCTGTTTTAGAGTGTAAACTCTCTATTAACCAGAAATAGGATGCAAGGCCTTGTAATGACAAAGGCAGTCTTTTCTTTGTCTTCTGTCTTCTGCTAGCTATTTATGAATTATAATCCAATGGTTAAATAAACCAGGGTTAGATAAAGTAGATGCTGAAGATTATTCTTGGAGTGTAGTAACCTGTAACTGTCTCCGATGCAATTAACTTTGTGTAACACAGTGCTTTTAGTGTAGTGAAGAGTAGGCTTGAGGCCTATTTGAACTCAGTCTCTAGTTCTTTCTATTCTCCTGTGTGGGACTACAGGTCCCAACACACTGTGTTACAAATTCAGGTGTGTAAAAGTGCGTTAAGAAAACTTTGGGCAGCAGCCCTCTCACCCAACCAGGACTGTGTAAAAGGACAGCTCCGCTCCGGTGCACTTGGTCTTGTTTCTCGCCGTTACGCTCCACAAGATAAACCAGGACCCTCTGATGGTTCCAAAAGTCGTATCTGGATCCTTCTCAGTTCTGTCCCAGCATCTCTACAGCTCACTGGTGCACAGCAGGGTCGATGATTGTGCCACTCCTCAGTAGGTGTTGGCCGCGCTCTCTGGAACACCTCTGCACAGGTCCTCACAGGCAGGCGCATAGTTGCCAACAGTCCCGATTTTCCCGGAACAATCCCGATTTTGGGACCCTCGTCCCGATTGGAGGCTGTCCCGAATTGGGATTTTCCATAAGGAAAATCGGGAATGTTTTTTTTTTGTTTTTGGAGCAGCTGGCTCCAGCAAAATGGCGGCCGGCGCTGCCGCTCCATCTTCCCCCTAGTGACAGTGTTGAGTAGTGGAGAGAGGAAGGGGGCTTGATCCGTGCAGCCAATGAAGCGGCTTCTTTAGCTGCACGGCCCCTCCCCTCTCCACTGAAGCAGAAGACAACGTCGCCGCCGTCGTCGCCGTGTCTTGCCGAAAGTTCCCCAGCCCCGTACTGCTCAAGCACTGCGCCTGTGCAGTACAGGGGGTCCTTACTTGCCGAGGGGAACTTTCTCTGCAGAACACCGGCCGCTCCTGCACTGAGCGGGGGGGGCTGCACTGAGGGGGGGCTGCACTGAGGGGGGCTGCACTAATAGGGGGGGCTGCACTGAGGGGGGCTGCGCTAATAGAGGGGGGGCTGCACTGAGGGGGGCTGCACTAATAGAGGGGGGCTGCACTGGGGGGGCTGCACTGAGGGGGGGCTGCACTAATAGAGGGGGGCTGCACTGAGGGGGGGTCTGCACTAATAGAGGGGGGCTGCACTGAGGGGGTCTGCACTAATAGAGGGGGGTCTGCACTGATGTAGGGGGTCTGCACTGATGGAGGGGATCTGCACTGATGGAGGGGGTCTGCACTGAGGGGGTCTGCACTGATGGAGGGGGTCTGCACTCATGGAGGGGATCTGCACTGATGGAGGGGGTCTGCACTGAGGGGGTCTATACAGACTCTGCCGGGGGCACCTGATGCAAGGACAGACTCTGCCGGGGGCACCTGATGCAAGGACAGACTCTGCTGGTGGCACCTGATGCAAGGACAGACTCTGCCGGGGGCACCTGATGCAAGGACAGACTCTGCCGGGGACACCTGATGCAAGGACAGACTCTGCCGGGGGCACCTGATGCAAGGACAGACTCTGTCGGGGGGCACCTAATGCAAGGACAGACTCTGCTGGTGGCAGGCGACGTGGCTAGTGACACACGCTCAGGGATCCCACTGATTCGGCATTATGGTGATTTGAATGATTTCATTTTATATTACAATGTAATAATAGAAATAATGCGCTTCAATCATCCTGACACCATAACAACCATGGTGCCGGGATGATTGAAGCGTTAACACCAGGCGTTTGGAGTATCTTTATCTGCTGATTGTTAAACTTTCTAGAATACACATATTTCTATTGTGTAGGATCTGGGGCTGCTGTCCCGTCATTCCCCTCTCCCCCTTTCCCTCTCCATCCCTCATTCATCTCAGACTCTAACCACACCCTCTTGAGCCACGCCCATTTAAACCACGCACACTTTTCACATAAGCCACGCCCATTTTTGTGCGCGCCGCACTTGTAAGTTTTCCCTAAGCCACACCCACCAACGAATGCCCCACCCTAATTATTCTACGGCTCCGCCTACAGCCAAAAAGGTGTCCCACATATTTTTTTTGCAATGTTGGCAACTATGCAGGCCATGCATCCAGAAGAGACTTAAGATGGCCGCACAGGGTCCTTTTATAACCTACCCAGCATGCATTTCAGTACTGAGTGTTGCTGGGTAAAATCACTCGGCATTCTGGGTAGGTAGGCTAATGTGAAAAGTAAATAAACAGTCACTTCCTGTCATAGTTTCTCACATTCTTGATAGAGTAGAATAAATTAAAGTCCATTCACCAATTTGGCCACTAGATGGTGCCACATACTAAATTATAATACTGTTCATAAACTAACATTGTATTACATTAACAGGCAAATATGCTGGCGCAAGATTTGAATACGAGTTTTTGAACACCTTCCATTTCAAAAGAACTGTTAACCCTCAAGAGACTGTTTAGTCCATATATCCATTATAGTCATCTGTTGATCACATTGTACCTACCCTGTTTCCCCGAAAATAAGACCTAGCGTGATTGTCAGTGATGGCTGCAATATAAGCCCTACCCCCCAAATAAGCCCTACCCTGTTTCCCCGAAAATAAGCCCTACCCTGAAAATAAGACCTACAAGGACTTTAACTAGGGCTTATTTTGGGGGTAGGGCTTATATTGCAGCCATCACCGACAATCACGCTAGGTCTTATTTTCGGGGAAACAGGGTACTTTGATGTGCCAAATATTTTATTGTTGATTGATTTCAATTTTTCCTTTAAAATTTTTTTTTTTAAGGGGTCTCTAATGAGACATACTTACACCATTCACAGATACTCACCTATATACTAATTGTGGTAACACCCACGTTTCTAAATTAGTGCACAGGTGTAGAGGCGGTCTGCTCATCTACAAACCCCTCTGTCATCACTTTAATCTTTGTTTAAAATTACAGCGCTACACTTTTTGTTTTTCATTATTATTATATACAATTAGTCTGATTGTTATTTTTGGCTGCTTTCTATATTTGAGTTGGCGCAGCAGTTTCCCTTTACTTGATTATATATCAATCAAATGGTTTGTTAACTATAAATTGAGAATTCCTTTTGGAAGAGATCAATCAGAAAATAAATTGTTAATTCATCAAGGCGTCTATGGCAACCGAAAAAGAAAACTAATACAGCCACCAGGCTAAGGATCAGTAAGGGGCAATTAATTAATTACATTGGGTTGTTTTACTTCTTTAATTTTACTAAGCTGTACTCTGAGATGGCCAGTAAAATAGTCTACATAAAACTTTAATTTGTGCTATACTGTATGTACAGGAAATAACTAGACCACACAAAACTAAGTTTAGCCTTACCAGTTCTCAGTGCCCATCATTTTCTTACCTATGGTAGGTTTATTTCCGCTTGTTACATATCATGAACTAACTGTTCTGCATTTATAAAACATGTCACTGAAATGTCTTCCATGTACCTCTGTAATGCTTCTAATGATAGCCTAGGACTGGATTAAATAATGTAATTTGCACAGTTACTGCCTGTGCAATCTCCCATCGGTTTCCTTATCTTTTTAGAACCACAGTTCACTTGTGCCCTATGGGGGGGGGGGGTGGCAGTAGTATTAAGGCAGGAGTGCTGACAGGAATATCTTCTGTCGAACAATTGTTTGCTATAGCAGCCTCTAGCAATATTGGCAAGGGAATCTAGGATGGAAAAGGACCTGGGGGTCCTAGTAGATGATAGGCTCAGCAATAGCATGCAGTGCCAAGCTGCTGCTAACAAAGCAAACAGAATATTGGCATGCATTAAAAAGGGGATCAACTCCAGAGATAAAATGATAATTCCCCCGCTCTACAAGACTCTGGTCCGGCCGCACCTAGAGTATGCTGTCCAGTTCTGGGCACCAGTCCTCAGGAAGGATGTACTGGAAATGGAGCGAATACAAAGAAGGGCAACAAAGCTAATAAAGGGTCTGGAGGACATTATTTATGAAGAAAGGTTGCGAGCACTGAACTTATTCTCTCTGGAGAAGAGGTGCTTGAGAGGGGATATGATTTCAATATACAAATACCGTACTGGTGACCTCACAATAGGAATAAAACTTTTTTGCAGAAGAGAGTTTAACAAGACTCGTGGCCACTCATTAAAATTAGAGGAAAAAAGGTTTAACCTTAAACTACGTAGAGGGTTCTTTACTGTAAGAGCGGCAAGGATGTGGAATTCCCTTCCACAGGCGGTGGTCTCAGCGGGGAGCATCGATAGTTTCAAGAAACTATTAGACAAGCACCTGAATGACTGCAACATACAGGGATATACAATGTAATACTGACATATAATCACACACATAGGTTGGACCTGATGGACCTGTGTCTTTTTTCAACCTCACCTACTATGTGTACTATGTAATCCAGCAGGCTGGTTGCACCCAAGTTGATCGATCTATCAACTTGGCACATTTAGCCTGCCCACATGGTTCAAATCTCGGCTGGTTCAGCAGGATTCAAACCGTTTATGGCCGACCTTAATTTTTCTAGGGCAAGCAGGGATGAAGAAAGAAGACAAAGCAAGCACTAGGACTACAAAGGATCATGGGAGTTGTGGCAGAGCGAGGCTCTGTCCCTATGAAATTGGAGGTAAAAGAGACACAGAGTTTGCATATCTGCGGACTGCAAGACTACAGAGTGTAGAGTTTAAATGGAGAAAACTGCGCTGTAATTTTTCTCCAGGTTTTGCTAGTTTCTGGATGGGATTCTGTAGTTTGGAGATCCCTGAGAGTCATGGGTGGGACGGATCATCAACCCTGTGTCCGGGTCTTGAGGATAGCAAGCAAGGTGTGTGCCCAGCTGCACGCAGCCCATATAACGAGGGGCTGGTGAGAGCAGAAGGTGGAAGGAAGGTGAAGTTGGAGCAGTGGCTCCTAGTGAGTGTCTCTGTATGAAGACAGAAGCTGTGTGCATTGAGGGGCTTGAAGCCTGTGTGCATTTAAGAAGCCCGAAGCTGTGTGCATCCAATACAGTGGGCCTGGAAGAGCTGGTGGTTTGAGGGACCTGTACCTGTAGCAGCAGTGCTGTTGAAGAGTAGCCAGATGGGCTTGTATTTTCAGATGTGTCTGAATGACGTTTAAACCCCTGCGTGGGATTCCAGAGTGGACTTTTTGTTTAGTTTTTATCATTTAATAAACGTGGGCTACCAGGCCCTTAACTATAAACGCCTGTCTAATGTGGACTCCATGAAAACGCATCTACCACTTAGCTGAACAATCCCCCATGCCACAGAGTTTATAAACCAATTTGGAAAATCCTTTTCACCATCTGTTGGAAGTGAACATCAGTGTCTAGTATTTCAAACGTGCATGTCCACACAAGATCTACAGAGCCAATACCTCCACCATATTCATGACACTTCAGAATAAGTTCCCTTAAAATCGTACCCCAACTAACAAAGCCACGAACAATAATATAGATGCACCAGTGCCCCATTTTTTAACCCTTCTAAAATGATCTGAAGCTATAAAGAAGTGGTGTGTACTGAATTGTGGGTGTGACCAAATTGCATTAAGTGGAGGGGTTTAGAGGGGCGTGGTAAACAAAACCCTGAGCCTACTCCCCCTGTACACAGCAATATGCCCCTTTACCTGTATTACCCACAAAATATGCTTCATTGACTGTGGCATATTGTTTTTAGAGGTCAGTGACCAGGATTATGAAATGTACAACATGAGCTCTATAGTGAAAGGCTCAGTGAAGGCACCAGGAGTACGTAACACACAGAGTGCAGGCGTCAGAGGTATGTAACATGCAGACCACTTTACAGAGTACAACCAAAAATAATGCTTTTTTTCCCAGTTCAATTCTCCCCTCCTAAGCCCTTATCCCCCACAGTACAGATCTGTACTGGCCCCAGCAACCCTAAATCCCCCTCCTAGCCCAGCCCTGAGTACAGACATCCTCAAAAGAGACTGCCCCCCCAGCACAGACCCCTCAGTACAGAACCCCCCCAATACAGGTACTTCAATAAAGACCCCCCCTCCAGAAGAGACACTCCACATCACAGGCACCTCTGTACAGATGCACCCCCAGCACAAATCCCTCAGTCCAGACACACCCCTAGCATGGACCCCTCGGTACAGACACAACCTCTAGCACAGACCCCTCAATACAGACACTCTTCTCCAGTACAGACACCCTCTCCCCTCAGTACAGACCCTCCCCCCAGTACAAACCCCAGTATAGACACCCACCTCCCCAATACTGACCCCTCAGTACAGACATCCACCTTCCCAGTACCAACCCCTCAGTACAGATACCCCCTGCCCCCAGTACCAACTGCTCAGTACAGACACCCTCTCACCCCAGTACAGACCCTCCACCCTCAGTACAAACCCCAGTATAGACAACCACCTCCCCAATACTGACCCCCTCAGTATAGACATCAACCTTCCCAGTACTGACCCCTTAGTACGGACACCCCCCCAATACCAATCCCTCAGTACAGAAACCCCCTTCCACCAGTACAGACACACCCCCCAGTACCAATCCCTCAGTACAGAAACCCCCTTCCCCAGTACAGACCCTTCAGCACAGACACCCCCCCCTGTACAGACCCTTCAGTACAGACACCCCCCCCAGGACAGACCCTTCAGTACAGACAGACCCTTCAGTACAGACACCCCCCCAGTACAGACCCCTCAGTACAGACACCCCCCGCAGTACAGACCCTTCAGTACAGACACCCCCCCCCAGTACAGACCCTTCAGTACAGACACCCCCCCCCCAGTACACACACCCCCAGTACAGACACCCCCCAGTACAGACCCTTCAGTACAGACCCCCCCCCCCAGTACAGACCCTTCATTACAGACACCCCCCTCCGTACGAACACACCCCCAGTACAGATCCCTCAGTATCGACACACCCCCAGTACAGATCCCTCAGTACAGACCCCTCAGTACAGACACTCCTCTCCAGTACAGACCCATCAGTACTACCTTCCTTCACCCCATAAAGCCCCCTTAGTACAGATGTCTCCCTTCCTTAACTCACTCACCAGACCAGATTCAGCGACACTTCAGAGTGAGGGAAGTTTCCCCCCTCTGTCTTATGACTGGAGCAGGGAAGGAGTCTGCCAATGGCTCTGAACTGCTGTTATCAGGGGAGCAGCAAGTGCCAACTCTTTTTAAGGGTGCTCTGGTCACCCAACACTTTTTTTTCTTCAGCAAAATGTTTTTTTGATTGTCAGAGAGTGAATCTTTGTAAAAGAGAATTACACAAAACTGGGTTAGAAGGAAGTGTGGTTAATCAAGACTTTAGTGGTTTGTAGAGGAGAACTAATGGTTAAAAGTAGGTTATCAGCACAATGGAAAATGGAGAAACCAATGCTTATAGTAACTGAATGGAAAAATGGAAACATTAGGGCCCCATTCACACCTAAGTTTTTTTTTGTATCTTGAAGCTTCAAAATGCTCAACATTCGAAATACCATGCTTTTCAATTGTGCCTGTCCACACGTGAGTACAGCTGGTAAGAGTACATGAGTTTATTTTTTTTTTTTGCTAGAAATTGCAAGTGGTTGTAAAGGTTTAAGGTTTTTTTACCTTCATGCAGCAGGAGCCATCACAGCCAGTGAGCCAATGAGGAGCTTTTTGAGCCCCATCTCGATCCAGCGATGTGCACGAGAGCCTTAGCTGTCAGTGGTCTCTCCCTCCTCATTGGCTGAGACAGCAGCGGGAGCCATCACAGCCAGTGAGCCAATGAGGAGCTTTTTGGGCCCAATTCTTAAATGAGAATATGTCCATTCTGTGGTGGTGTTTGTGGGGCAGGCAGGGCCGTCTTTAACGCAGGGCAAACGGGGCACTTGCCCTGGGCCCAATCTTTGTTGGGGGGCCCGCGCTAGCCGTGAATTGGGGCCCGATCACAGCTTTACAGAGCGCACAGAGGACACGGAAGGATGTATTCCTCGCTAGCCAGCTGAGTGGGGGCGGGGCCGGAAGCTTCACTGATGCTCTGACCCCGCCCACGTGCAGCCTGTGTACTCGGAAAAGAGCTTCTGTAGTGAGAGCCAGTGATCGGAGTGGGAGTGTCAGTGGAGCTTCCGGCCCCGCCCCCTCTATACTGGCTGCCGAATACAGAGGGCCGGGGGCGGGGCCGGGAGCTCCAATGACACTCCCACTCCGATCACTGGCTCTCACTACAGGCGCTCTATTCCCAGTACACAGGCTGCACGTGGGCGGGGTCAGAGCGTCAGTGGAGCTCCCGGCCCCACCCCTCTCAGCTGGCTAGCGCGGAATACATCCTCCCATGTCCTCTGTGCGCTCTGCAAAGCTGTCATCGGGGGCGACCATTCACGGGTGATGTAAGCCCCCCAACAAAGCATCAGTGGAGCTCCCAGCTGCTTTAGTGAGAGCAGAGAGTGGAAGCCCCGCCCACAGTCCTGAATGTATGTAGTAAGTTTGGCTGGCCAGGTATGTCCTTACAACCATAGAATGCCTGACTGTTTGAACCCTGAGCTGTGTTATTTAACTGTAAAGCTGTGCATTGCTGAAAGTTCTCTGACCATCCCCTGTATAATGTCTGCAGTCTCTGATTGTCTCCTGCAGTATGTCCGCAGTCTCTGATTGTCTCCTGCAGTATGTCCGCAGTCTCTGATTGTCTCCTGCAGTATGTACACAGTCTCTGGTAATTCCCTGCAGTATGTCCGCAGTCTCTGATTGTCTCCTGCAGTATGTCCGCAGTCTCTGATTGTCTCCTGCAGTATGTCCGCAGTCTCTGATTGTCTCCTGCAGTATGTCCGCAGTCTCTGGTAATCTCCTGCAGTATGTCCGCAGTCTCTGGTAATCTCCTGCAGTATGTCCGCAGTCTCTGATTGTCTCCTGCAGTATGTCCGCAGTCTCTGATTGTCTCCTGCAGTATGTCCGCAGTCTCTGATTGTCTCCTGCAGTATGTCCGCAGTCTCTGGTAATCTCCTGCAGTATGTCCGCAGTCTCTGGTAATCTCCTGCAGTATGTCCGCAGTCTCTGATTGTCTCCTGCAGTATGTCCGCAGTCTCTGATTGTCTCCTGCAGTATGTCCGCAGTCTCTGATTGTCTCCTGCAGTATGTCCGCAGTCTCTGATTGTCTCCTGCAGTATGTCCGCAGTCTCTGATTGTCTCCTGCAGTATGTCCGCAGTCTCTGGTAATCTCCTGTAGTATGTCCGCAGTCTCTGATTGTCTCCTGCCGTATGTCCGCAGTCTCTGGTAATCTCCTGCAGTATGTCCACAGTCTCTGTCTCCTGCAGTATGTCCGCAGTCTCTGATTGTCTCCTGCAGTATGTCCGCAGTCTCTGTTAATCTCCTGCAGTATGTCCGCAGTCTCTGATTGTCTCCTGCAGTATGTCCGCAGTCTCTGTTAATCTCCTGCAGTATGTCCGCAGTCTCTGATTGTCTCCTGCAGTATGTCCGCAGTCTCTGTTAATCTCCTGCAGTATGTCCGCAGTCTCTGAGTGTCTCCTGCAGTATGTCCGCAGTCTCTGATTGTCTCCTGCCGTATGTCCGCAGTCTCTGGTAATCTCCTGCAGTATGTCCACAGTCTCTGATTGTCTCCTGCAGAATGTCCTCAGCCTCTGATTGTCTCCTGCAGTATGTCCGCAGCCTCTGATTGTCTCCTGCAGTATGTCCGCAGTCTCTGATTGTCTCCTGCAGTATGTCCACAGTCTCTGATTGTCTCCTGCAGTATGTCCGCAGTCTCTGATTGTCTCCTGCTGTATGTCCGCAGTCTCTGGTAATCTCCTGCAGTATGTCCACAGTCTCTGATTGTCTCCTGCAGTATGTCCGCTGCCTCTGATTGTCTCCTGCAGTATGTCTGCAGTCTCTGATTGTCTCCTGCAGTATGTCCGCAGTCTCTGGTAATCTCCTGCAGTATGTCCGCAGCCTCTGATTGTCTCCTGCAGTATGTCCGCAGCCTCTGATTGTCTCCTGCAGTATGTCCGCAGTCTCTGATTGTCTCCTGCAGTATGTCCGCAGTCTCTGATTGTCTCCTGCAGTATGTCCGCAGTCTCTGTTAATCTCCTGCAGTATGTCCGCAGTCTCTGAGTGTCTCCTGCAGTATTTCCGCAGTCTCTGATTGTCTCCTGCAGTATGTCCGCAGTCTCTGGTAATCTCCTTCAGTATGTCCGCAGCCTCTGATTGTCTCCTGCAGTATGTCCGCAGCCTCTGATTGTCTCCTGCAGTATGTCCGCAGTCTCTGATTGTCTCCTGCAGTATGTCCGCAGTCTCTGGTAATCTCCTGCAGTATGTCCGCAGCCTCTGAGTGTCTCCTGCAGTATGTCCGCAGTCTCTGGTAATCTCCTGCAGTATGTCCACAGTCTCTGATTGTCTCCTGCAGTATGTCCGCAGCCTCCGATTGTCTCCTGCAGTATGTCTGCAGTCTCTGATTGTCTCCTGCAGTATGTCCGCAGTCTCTGGTAATCTCCTGCAGTATGTCCGCAGCCTCTGATTGTCTCCTGCAGTATATCCGCAGCCTCTGATTGTCTCCTGCAGTATGTCCGCAGTCTCTGATTGTCTCCTGCAGTATGTCCGCAGTCTCTGGTAATCTCCTGCAGTATGTCCGCAGCCTCTGAGTGTCTCCTGCAGTATGTCCGCAGTCTCTGGTAATCTCCTGCAGTATGTCCGCAGTCTCTGATTGTCTCCTGCAGTATGTCCGCAGCCTCTGATTGTCTCCTGCAGTATGTCCGCAGCCTCTGATTGTCTCCTGCAGTATGTCCGCAGTCTCTGATTGTCTCCTGCAGTATGTCCGCAGTCTCTGTTAATCTCCTGCAGTATGTCCGCAGTCTCTGAGTGTCTCCTGCAGTATTTCCGCAGTCTCTGATTGTCTCCTGCAGTATGTCCGCAGTCTCTGATTGTCTCCTGCAGTATGTCCGCAGTCTCTGTTAATCTCCTGCAGTATGTCCGCAGTCTCTGATTGTCTCCTGCAGTATGTCCGCAGTCTCTGATTGTCTCCTGCAGTATGTCCGCAGTCTCTGATTGTCTCCTGCAGTATGTCCACAGTCTCTGATTGTCTCCTGCAGTATGTCCACAGTCTCTGATTGTCTCCTGCAGTATGTCCGCAGTCTCTGATTGTCTCCTGCAGTATGTACACAGTCTCTGATTGTCTCCTGCAGTATGTCTGCAGTCTCTGATTGTCTCTTGCAGTATGTCCGCAGTCTCTGATTGTCTCCTGCAGTATGTCCGCAGCCTCTGAGTGTCGCCTGCAGTATGTCCGCAGCCTCTGAGTGTCTCCTGCAGTATGTCCGCAGTCTCTGGTAATCTCCTGCAGTATGTCCGCAGTCTCTGAACCTCTCCTGTAGTATGTGCATTAATGTGCCCCTTTACTTGCTCAATTATTTGGGATTGCTCCACTGCTCAGTGAGAGGTAATGATGTGCATGAACCTCTAGCAACCAATCAGCAAACAGTAGTGATCTGATTTAATCTCTAGCAACCAATCAGTAAGTGCTAATGATGTGCTGTAACCCCTAGCAACCAATTAGTGAGCGCTAATAATGTACATTAACCTCTAGCAACCAATCGGCAAGCAGAAATTATGTGTTGTAACCTCTAGAAACCAGCCATTGAGCAGTAATGATAGGCTGTAACCTCTGGCAAACAATTGCAATCGCTGCGTGATCTGCTGCAGTAAACTGATTTTGAGTCTACCTGCTATTTTTTGTATGTCTCAGAATGGAGGGGGGGCCCCAAGAAAATGTTTGCCCAGGGCCCAATCAAAATTAAAGACGGCCCTGGGGTCAGGGGGACACAACCCACCTGAAGGCAGCATTGCAGTTCAAATAGGGCACATCGAAAAACAATTTGTTTTTCTATGTGACCTTGCAGTGACTGGTGTTGGACCAAGTGCTGAAAAATACTAGATACTGCATATAGTGTGAGCAGGCCCTTACTGTCAGTTCTCTCCTCTCCACTATTATTCAACCCAGTTTCCCTTGGGGGGCTTCACCACATTAGCCTGGGCTTACAGTGCATGTGTGAATTTTATAATGTCAGGACTGTTCTCTACAGTATTGGAGATTGCCCATTACTGTAGAAGTGGCAGCCCATTTCCCACTACCACAGGAAAGTGAGGCCCGGAACGAAAGGACTGCAAGGAGGGATAGTGTAGGGCCGGGTATGACAGTGTGTCTAAGGGAGACACATATGGGGTTAATGTGGAAAGGAGTAATGGGAGTGGCAAGAAAGGGGAAGGTAAGAAAGAAGTTTTTGCCAAAGGGGAGTGGTTATATTTATAGAGGGGGCGGTGCAAAGGGTCAGTGTGAAGATGAACTTACAGGAGGAGGCAGTTTTTCTCACTGCTCCTCCATGATGGCAGAGATTGAAGCAATACCAGAGTGGCTGCAGAGACAGGCGCGGAGCTCATGGAGGATGAGGCAGACGGATCCCCGTCAGGTGAGGTGTCCCATCGCGGAGGTCGCGGCCTCCAGCGTGCTTTTCACCAGGGCCTGCATCTAGACCCATTCGTCTCCCCAGAAGCCCGACAGAGGAGCGATCGCTTCCCCCGGCAAAACAGCATCAGCCACAGCTTTCAGCAGGCCCTGGGTGGTCCACACGCCGCCTACCTAATCCGGTGGGTGGGGCCACGGGCCAACATGGCGCCGGTTCCCCGCACGGACATCGTGGGTCAGGAAGCAGGGCGTCATCCCCATCCGCACACAGCGATCAGAGGGGGGAGATGATGAGGGACGGAAAGCCGAGCAGAGACACGGAGGTGGTGGAGCGGGAGATCGGGAAGTCGGTGAGGGGGCGGAGCCTACCGGGACAGCGCTCGGTGGGACAAGATGGCGGAGGAAGAACAACACATGACAGCCAGGACATCGCCAGGTCAGGTCAGTGACGCCGGTCTGGAGAAGGAGGAATTTCGGGGGTGAAGCGGGCCCCACAACTGCCAAGCACCACGGCCTTAGGGATTTCATCTCCCGGGGGGCTTGCTATGCCACCCATCCTGGAACAGGACGAGAGGTCAGAAGGGAAAGCATCAGGGGAGGAGGAACCACTAGTACCAGCGATGGAGAGCAACGCGGCGGCTGTTGGGGGAGCTCCTGGTCAGCCCGGTAAGTCAATGGTTAATTTGTCTTTGTCTGATGCATTGCAGGATGTGTTAGGGGTGGTAGCTGCGGGTACGGTTAGGCCAGCAGTTCCTTTGATACAGTCAGGGGGGGATACGCTGGGCCAGCAGGGGGCAGGGCACAGGCCTGCCAGTGCGGGGTCCGGTACGCAGCTGACGGATTTATTGGAGGGCCTGCGGGCGTTGTTAGGTAGATTTGAGGCAGTGGTTGGAGGAACTGGGGGATCTGGGGTGGAGATGCCCCCGGCAGCTCCGATACCCGTGCAGTCAGGGGTAGGAGTGGTCACCGAGAAGGCAGGGGAAAAAGGGGATACGGAGAAGGCGGAGAGGACCAATATGGTCAGGACTGCGAACGCGGCAAAGTGCGAGGTATACCTCTACTTCGAGGGCCTGCTGGGAGCTCATCTAAAACAGGAAGTCCGGGATAAGATTTACAAGGGTGAGTATGTGGAGATTTTTCGCTACTGCCATTGGAAAAAATTAACTTGGACAGGGTGAAACCTGATGATTCCAAGAAGGAGAACGAGGAAAGAAGGAGGTACAGGCTTATACCGTGTACATTTGTTAACTGGCTGCAAGCGTTTGCCATTATGGTGAGCGTTATTGGTGAGAAGAACCCCGAGCATTGCTCGGCTTTGTTCTGTTACATGGACGCTATAGGAGAGGCACATAGGGTGTACGGTGGTACTGCTTGGCTTAGATACAACGAGCAGTTCAGACAGCGCAGAGCAGTCCGCCCGTCTCTGCATTGGGATCATAAAGATATTAGCCTCTGGATGAGGCTTATGTCTTCAGCGAGGGCCCCGCCTCAGTTTTTTCAGGGGAAGGCCGGGGGTACACATTCCTCAGGACTGCCGGCCGGAAAGAAGTGGGGAGTATGCTGGCAGTGCAATGAGGGCTCCTGTAAATTTGGAGCAGCATACAAGTTCAAGCACGAGTGCTCTGGGTGAGGGGGAGCCCATATATTGTCCAGGTGTTTTAAGAGAGGGAAGCGTGCCGGCGACTCTGCTCAAAAGAGGGACGACGCCGGTGAGGGTGGAAAGGATACTTCCTTTTCTAAGTAAGTATCCAGACAGGGAAGCGGCAAAGTTATTGGCTTCGGGGTTTCAGGACGGTTTTAAGAACCCGTGTTCGTTGGCGATGGTTCTGCCAAAGGCAAGGAATCTGACATCTGCTTTACAGCATCCGGGGGTGGTGGAGGACAAATTGGGAAGAGAAGTGGCCATGGGGCGCATGGGGGGGCCCTTTGCCAACAAACCCTGGCAGGATTTGGTGGTGTCACCATTGGGGGTGGTGCCCAAGAAGGAACCGAACAAGTTCCGCGTGATACACCTCTTATCTTTTCCAAAAGCCATGTTCGCGGCTTTCAGCTCGTTTTTGGAGTGGGTGATTAGGGAGGTTTCCGGCTTAGGTTCAGTCATACATTATTTGGATGACTTTTTGTGTATAGGCCCCCCTGCTTCCTCTGTGTGTGCGATTCTACTTTCCACGTTGCAGCACATCGCAGGCAGGTTTGGTATACCATTGGCCGCAGAAAGAACGGAAGGCCCAACGGCTGAACTTAGCTTTTGGGGATAGTAATAGACTCAATGGCGATGGAGTGCCGATTGCCCAGAGGTAAGTTGGAGGACTTGCAGAAGGAAATTCGGGAAATCCACGGACTGCAGAAAGTTCAGTTGAGGACTCTGCAGTCGTTGCTGGGTAAGTTGAATTTTGCCTGCAGGATCATCCCCATGGGGCAGGTATTGCCGACGGCTGTCGGCAGCCACCACGGGGGTAAAGGCCCAGACTCATTTTATTCGCCTGACCGGGGAACACAGGGAGGATTTAAAGGTGTGGTATGAGTTTTTAGCCTCATACAATGGCAGGGCGGTGTGGATGTCTGGCCCGGTGAGTAATTTCGATGTAGAGCTGGTTACAGATGCTGCAGGCTCCACGGGCTATGGTGCATTTTTCCAAGGGCAGTGGAGCGTGGAACCCTGGCCGCAGTCTTGGGAGAGGGCGGAGTTCCTTAAGAATTTAGTGCGACTGGAACTTTTCCAGTGGTGCTGGCTTTGGAACTGTGGGGGGAGGCATGCCAGATTCTAAAGTTGAGAATAAATTGTGACAACATGGGAGTAGTGCAGGTGGTCAATCGCATGTCTGCGTCACCACAACCAGTTATACGGGTTTTGCGGAAACTGGTGTTGAGGTGTTTGAGATTAAATATTTTATTTATGCGGTGCACATCCCGGGTGTCGACAATTTGCTAGCTGACTCCTTGTCTCGATTTCAATGGAACAATTTCAGGGAGCTGGCTCCGGGTGCACAAAAAGAAGGAGTTCCTTGCCCGGACTGGATTTGGGAGCTGCCCTTGGAGTCACCGCGGGATGGATTCGGCAGTCTAAGTGAGTCCACTTGGTCAGCCTACGCGAAGGTATGGAAAGAATGGTCAGGGTTGGTACAGGAGGCAGGGGCTGGGAAAATGGGGTCTGACGGGCGGTTACTGGTATTGTATTTTGTAGCTAGGAACATTGAAAAATTTTTTTTCGGTCTCTTCCATCGATAAAAAAATGGCGGGCTTATCGTTTCTTTTCAAATTAATGGGAGGGGAGGACTGGAAAAAAGATTTTGGGTGAAGCAGGCCATAAAGGGTTATCGAAAACAGCATATGTGGAAGGATGTGAGACGGCCTGTCACTTTTGCGAACCTGGGGTCCGTATGTGCGATGTGGGGTTCAATATGTAAATCGCGGTATGAAGCGTTGCTGTTTACAGCAGTGTTCTCACTAGCATTTTTGGGGTTTTTCAGACAGGGGAGTTGGTTAGCCCATCGAAGTGTTTGGCAGTGGGCCTGTTGGGAGCAAGATGTGCAGGTGGAGGTGGATAGAGTGTGTTTGCGGCTGCGCAGGTCAAAAACTGATCACCAGGGTAAGGGTGTGGATGTGTCGCTGTTCGCATTACCTGGGTCTAGGGTGTGCCCTGTTGAGGCAGTGCGTGAATTTCCGAAGATTAGAACAGATGGGGCAGGGCCATTCCTGAGGCATGAGGATGGGTACTACTTGTCAAAGTTTCAGTTCATAACAATTTTTAGGAAATGTCGTAAAGCAGCTGGGTTGGACGGGGCAGGGTACGCTTCACACTCCTTCCGCATAGGGGCGGCTACAGAAGCTGCCAGATGTGGGTTGGATGAGGCGGCTGTGCGCAGAATTGGAAGATGGGATTTGTGAGATTTCGGTCTTATATTAGGCCTCATTTGGCCGTGGAATAGATATAAAAAAAAAAAAAAAAAACTATCTTGGATGTTTACAGGAAAAGGAGGGTGCATGTGGGATTCGCATGTTGTGATATGGTTGTGTTAAGTTGACAGGTGTGTTGCTGCCTTTATGTTATTTGTTTGTCGTTTCAGATGGAGGTTCAGTACGCCTTGTCTGGATCATAGGGCACTCCTAGGTGTGTTGGGGGGCCAGGAGAGGAGACGTAAGACCGGATGGCAGGCAATTGGGTATTTTCCAGGAGGGAGGCTTATCGGAGATGGTTGGGGATACCCGGGATGAGGTGGGGTAGAGTGATGGTGGAGGTGGAGAGGTACGTAAGGCTGGATAGACCACCTGACGTGTTAGTGATACATGAGGAATGATTTGGGGATCCGGACAGTCAGGGACCTGATCGCGGATATTAAATCCGATTTCACGCACTTGCGCACTAAATTCCCGGGTACCCCTTTTTGCTGTGGTCTGACATTGTGGCTAGAACGACATGGCGTTGGGCTAGATCTGTGGTGAGCATCAGTAAGACTCGTATCAACAAAGTAGTGGGTAGGTTCGTGGCACAGAATGGGGGTATTGTGATTAGGCACAGAGAGCTTGGAAAAAATGTGGGGCTCTACTTGAGGAGTGATGGAGTTCGTCTCTCTGAAGTGGGGATTGACTTATGGCTATGGGTTTACAGGAAGGGATAGAACGGGCCCTGAGGGTGTGGAGGTGCCCTCAAGGGTAAGGTTGTCACCCTTTCGGGCTGTGGCGGTGTTCTTCTGGTGGTCTTTGACGGTGGCAGTAAACGGAGGGATCAAAAAGGGGTGGGGGGCTCATCGTTTGTATGTGCCCCTCCGGTGTATTCCTGAACGGTGGATGGAATACTGGAATGGTTGCACTGTGGGAAGGGGTTGTCTCCGAGCGGTCACAGCTGGAGGCCTATCAGTTTGGAAAAGGTCCCACAGTGCATTGGTGTGGTATGTGGTTATACGTGGTTAAAAGGTGGGTCACCGTCAGAGACCATCAGACTGGGGTTAACAGGTTATGTTATTGTTTATTATATTTATATATACAGTATATATAATATATATATATATATATATATAGTGGTTTGGAGTTATTTAGTTGGTTTGTTTTAATAAAATAGGCTGTTATGGCCATTTTACTCCATAAAATATAAGTGTGGTCTCATTATTTGAGGTGGGTAAGGTACGGGTTGGAGATAAGTGGGTAACAGCGATAAGAATGAAGGGGACATTTAGACTACACTGGTCAAGTGAGGCCCGGAACGAAAGGACTGCAAGGAGGGATAGTGTAGGGCCGGGTATGACAGTGTGTCTAAGGGAGACACATATGGGGTTAATGTGGAAAGGAGTAATGGGAGTGGCAAGAAAGGGGAAGGTAAGAAAGAAGTTTTTGCCAAAGGGGAGTGGTTATATTTATAGAGGGGGCGGTGCAAAGGGTCAGTGTGAAGATGAACTTACAGGAGGAGGCAGTTTTTCCCACCCTCCCGCCCTAGATATATGTGTGCAATGTGTCCGTGTGTACTTGCTGCTCTGTTTTTAATTTATTGCTGGAAAAGGAAGAAGGTCGTCATGACAGCGGATAGGTGCCCTTCAGGGCTATGGCGGTGTTCTTCTGGTGGTCTTTGACGGTGGCAGTAAACGGAGGGATCAAAAAGGGGTGGGGGGCTCATCGTTTGTATGTGCCCCTCCGGTGTATTCCTGAACGGTGGATGGAATACTGGAATGGTTGCACTGTGGGAAGGGGTTGTCTCCGAGCGGTCACAGCTGGAGGCCTATCAGTTTGGAAAAGGTCCCACAGTGCATTGGTGTGGTATGTGGTTATACGTAATTAAAAGGTGGGTCACCGTCAGAGACCATCAGACTGGGGTTAACAGGTTATGTTATTGTTTATTATATTTATATATACAGTATATATAATATATATATATATATATAGTGGTTTGGAGTTATTTAGTTGGTTTGTTTTAATAAAATAGGCTGTTATGGCCATTTTACTCCATAAAATATAAGTGTGGTCTCATTATTTGAGGTGGGTAAGGTACGGGTTGGAGATAAGTGGGTAACAGCGATAAGAATGAAGGGGACATTTAGACTACACTGGTCAAGAACCTGAGCATCAACAGTCAGAAAAAAAAGGTATACATTCAAATTTTTTTCTATGACATTGGGGGTTATTTACTAAAGGCAAATCCACTTTCCACTACAAGTACACTTGGAAGTGCAGTCGCTGTAGATCTGAGGGGGACAAGCAAGGAAAATTAAAAACAGCATTTTTGCTTGCACATGATTGGATGATAAAATCAGCAGAGCTTCCCCTCATTTCAGATCTTCCCCTCAGATCTACATTGACTGCACTTCCAAGTGCACTTGTAGTGCAGAGTGGATTTGCCTTTAGTAAATCAACCCCATTGCAATCTAGAAATAGATTTGAAATAGATACTTTTCTTATACTCCTGTCATCGCCTGTATTAACATCTGAGAAGAGCATATTTGTATGTCTTTGTACTCCTTCCTTTTTTTTTTTACGCTTTTAAATGTTTTTTAATGTTTTTATACTTTTTTGTATTTACACGCTTTTGTATGTCTACAGGCCTTTGCTTCCTGGGCTGGGCAAGGAGAGGAGAGCAGTTCCAGAGGAGAAGAGTTCTGCAGACGTGCTAATCACACATTCAGGGCTGGTTCCCACGACAACTTCTACGTTCCAGATACGCTTCTTTTGATGTGTTCCAGTGCATATTTGATGCGTTTTTTAATGCGTTCCAGTGCATTGAGGTCCTTTTTCCCACAAATAGAGCATTCTTTTGGTGGTATTTGCTCATCTCTGCAGTTTTTATTTTTTGCGCTATAAATAAAAAAAGACAGACAATTTTGAAAAAAAAACAATATTTTTTACTTTTTGCTTTAATAAATATCCCCCACTTTTTTAAAAAAAAAAAAAAACACATTTCTTTATCAGTTTAGGCCATTATGTGTTCTTTTATATATTTTTGGTAAAAAAAAACGCAAAAAGCGCATATTGTTTGGTTTGCGCAAAAGTTATAGTGTCTACAAAGCGGGATAGATTTCTGGCTTTTTTAATTTATTTATTTATTTATTTTACTAGTAATGGCGTTGATTTGCGATTTTTAGCGGGACTACGACAATGCGGCGGACAGATCGGACACTTTTGACACTTTTTTGGGACTTTTGACACTTTGACATTCATACAGCGATCAGAGCAATAAAAATGCCTAGATTACTGTGTAAATGTCACTGGCAAGAAAGGGGTTAACACTAGGGGGGCGATCAAGGGGTTAAATGTGTTCCCTGAGTGTTTCTAACTGTGGGGGGATGGAACTGACTGGAGGAGGAGACAGATCACTGTTTGTAATTGCTAGGAACAGCAGATCTGTCTCTTCTCACCTGTAAACACACAAATCCTCATTCTGGTTCTCGTGCCCGTGATCGTGGGTGGCTGGCAGCGATCGCGCCCACACGCATTGGGTCCCCCATCGTGCTATGGCTCTTAAAGGAGCCAATGTACGGGTGCAGCGATTTGCGGGAACGAACCACTTTACTTTGCCGACGTATGTGTGTGAGCCCGTCGGCAGTGTTTAAACACTGTCCATGCATTTTTGATGCAGAATAAAAACGCACTGGATTGTATCCAGTGTAAACTGTCCTTACTAAAGTCTGTTCAATACTATGGGGCCAAAAAATGTCTGCATATGTTAAAAAAAAAAAGAAAAAGCTCATGTAGCTTTTTGAGCATCAGTCGTAGAGTCTAGGGTGACTGAGCATACAAGTAATAATACAAAGGTGAACAAGGACAATTAAAATGGAACTTCACTTTCTCAATTAACATTGACTATTTCAAATCCTTGTGTTGCTAGTATTAGTGAATAGTAGGGATGAGCTTCGTGTTCGAGTCGAACCCATGTTCGACTCGAACATTGGCTGTTCGGTCGTTCGCCGAATTCCGAATGTTATGGGCCGTTCGCGCCAAATTCGTGTGGCACATCACGGCCTTTAATTCACTGCGGCATCGCAGTGCATTGCTGGCTGATGATTGGCCAAGCATGCACTATGACCCGCATGCTTGGCCAATCACAGCGCCGTCGGTTGAGAGAGCTGTAAGGCTCCATTCACACTAGCGCGTTTTTTGATGCATTTTGCATTTTGCAGAAATGCATGGGAATTTTTTAACATGGGTTCCTATGGAACATGTTCACATCAATGCTTTTTTGTATCTCTGCGTTTTTGGAAAGGGTCGGGGACTTTTTTTCATGCAAAAAGCAGCGTTTTGCATGTAATGGATTTCAATGGACAAGCATCAAAAACGCAAGTGCACCGTTTTTGCAGCGTTTTTGCAGCGTTTTTGGTGCGTTTTTGGTGCGTTTTTGCCGTTTTTTTTTTTTTTTTTGTAATTTTTTTTTAAGACTGTAAAAAAAAATGAAAAAAAAAAAAAAAACGCAAAACGCAAATCGTGGCAAAAACGCGGCAAAAACGCTACAAAAACGCTGCTCAAAAACGTGGCAAGCATGAAAAAAAAAACCTCCAAAAACGCTCAAAAGCAACATGCATAGGTGTGAATCGAGCCTAATTGGCCAAAGCCAGGGTGGCTTTGGCCAATTATGGCTCAGGGGGTTTAGAACACGCCCCACACTATATAAGGCCGCCTGCACGGTGGCCCTGTGTAGTGTGTGTTCTGGCGTTGAAAGAGAGATAGATAGACAGAGAGACAGTGTCATTTCATTTGAGTTAGATAGATTAGGCAGGACAATCAGTGAGTTAGCTGCACTTACAGTGTATTGTATATATATATGCATCCCAGGTGTTGCATATATATATATATATATATATATATATATATATATATACACTGTATTCAGTTTAGCTAGATCTGTTCCTGTTATCTTCTTACTGACAGGCAGGCTTGTCTTGTTACAGTATTTACAGCTACCTGAAGAAAATTACTGGTGTTCTTTTGATCCTATTAGTACCACAGTCAGGCAGCTAGGCTATTTACAGTTAGTGCAGTGCGTCCTGCTCACAGTTTCAGCTAAAACTACAAGTTAGTGCGGTGCGTCCTGCTCACAGTGTTCAGCTAAAACTACAAGTTATTGTAGTGAGACCTCTGCACAGTGTTCATCTAAAGCTACAAGTTAGTGCAGTGCGTCCTGCTCACAGTGTTCAGCTAAAACTACAAGTTAGTGTAGTGAGACCTCTGCACAGTGTTCATCTAAAGCTACAAGTTAGTGCAGTGCGTCCTGCTCACAGTGTTCAGCTAAAACTACAAGTTAGTGTAGTTAGACCTCTGCACAGTGTTCATCTAAAGCTACAAGTTAGTGCGCTGCGTCCTGCTCACAGTGTTCAGCTAAAACTACAAGTTAGTGCGGTGCGTCCTGCTCACAGTGTTCAGCTAAAACTACAAGTTAGTGTAGTGAGACCTCTGCACAGTGTTCATCTAAAGCTACAAGTTAGTGCAGTGCGTCCTGCTCACAGTGTTCAGCTAAAACTACAAGTTAGTGTAGTGAGACCTCTGCACAGTGTTCATCTAAAGCTACAAGTTAGTGCAGTGCGTCCTGCTCACAGTGTTCAGCTAAAACTACAAGTTAGTGCGGTGCGTCCTGCTCACAGTGTTCAGCTAAAACTACAAGTTAGTGCGGTGCGTCCTGCTCACAGTGTTCAGCTAAAACTACAAGTTAGTGTAGTGAGACCTCTGCACAGTGTTCATCTAAAGCTACAAGTTAGTGGGGTGCGTCCTGCTCACAGTGTTCAGCTAAAACTACAAGTTAGTGCGGTGCGTCCTGCTCACAGTGGTCAGCTAAAACTACAAGTTAGTGTGGTGCGTCCTGCTCACAGTGTTCAGCTAAAACTACAAGTTAGTGTAGTGAGACCTCTGCACAGTGTTCATCTAAAGCTACAAGTTAGTGCAGTGCGTCCTGCTCACAGTGTTCAGCTAAAACTACAAGTTAATGTAGAGAGACCTCTGCACAGTGTTTATCTAAAGCTACAAGTTAGTGCAGTGCGTCCTGCTCACAGTGTTCAGCTAAAACTACAAGTTAGTGTAGTGAGACCTCTGCACAGTGTTCATCTAAAGCTACAAGTTAGTGCAGTGCGTCCTGCTCACAGTGTTCAGCTAAAACTACAAGTTAGTGTAGTGAGACCTCTGCACAGTGTTCATCTAAAGCTACAAGTTAGTGCAGTGCGTCCTGCTCACAGTGTTCAGCTAAAACTACAAGTTAGTGTAGTGAGACCTCTGCACAGTGTTCATCTAAAGCTCCAAGTTATTGCAGTGCATCCTGCTCACAGTGTTCAGCTAAAACTACAAGTTAGTATGGTGCGTCCTCCTCACAGTGTTCAGTTAAACCTACAAGTTAGTGCAGTGCGTCCTGCTCACAGTGTTCAGCTAAAACTACAAGTTAGTGTAGTGAGACCTCTGCACAGTGTTCATCTAAAGCTACAAGTTAGTGCAGTGCGTCCTGCTCACAGTGTTCAGCTAAAACTACAAGTTAGTGTAGTGAGACCTCTGCACAGTGTTCATCTAAAGCTGCAAGTTAGTGCAGTGCGTCCTGCTCACAGTGTTCAGCTAAAACTACAAGTTAGTGTGGTGCGTCCTCCTCACAGTGTTCAGCTAAACCTACAAGTTAGTGTAGTGAGACCTCTGCACAGTGTTCATCTAAAGCTCCAAGTTAGTGCAGTGCGTCCTGCTCACAGTGTTCAGCTAAAACTACAAGTTAGTGTAGTGAGACCTCTGCACAGTGTTCATCTAAAGCTACAAGTTAGTGCAGTGCGTCCTGCTCACAGTGTTCAGCTAAAACTACAAGTTAGTGTGGTGCGTTCTCCTCACAGTGTTCAGCTAAACCTACAAGTTATTTTTTTGCGAGCTCTGCACAGTGTTCAGCTAAAGCTACCTGTAAAAGGTTGGTGGTGTTTTCCTGATCCTATCACTACCGCAGGCAGCTAAAAAAGCAACAAGTTAGTTTTTTGCAAGCTCTGCACAGTGTTCCGCTAAAGCTACCTGTAGAAGGTTGGTGGTGTTCTCATACTACAGGCAGGCAGTTGATTTTGCTAGCTGCAGTATCAGTACACATATATATATATATATATATATATATCCCAGCTTAGTGCAGCTACAGGCCATTAGTATGTCTGGAAGGCCAAGAAGGAGAGGCAGACAGTCACAAGCCAATAAGAGAGGGCAAGCAGGCTCTGTGTCTAGTGCTGGTCGTGGAGACGGTGCATCCTCATCAGCATGTGGCCGTGGGACATGCTTGGCCTTTTTTTCGGCAGCTGGCCGTGTTGAGCCGCAACATGCGGAAGACTTGGTCGAGTGGATGACCAAGCCGTCCTCATCCTCCTCATCCTCTCTCACCCATGCTCAGGGTACTTTGTCTGGCAAAGCAGCGGCCTCTTCCCTCGGCTCAATGTCATCAGTGACTCCTTCCCTAGCCCCACCATGTCCTCCTGAGGAGTCCCTCGAACTGTTCGACCACAGTGTTGAATACATGCTCCCGGAGGATGCCCAGCGTTTGGAAGGCTCTGATGATGATACTGAGTTCAATGAAGGCAGTAACATGAGCACGGACAGAGGGGGTGCCCAAGAAGGACAGCAATCTGGCAGTCATGCTCCCCCTGCTGCAGCATACTGCCAGGTTTGCTCCAGTGATGAGGAGGGAGGGGATGATGAGGTCACTGACTCCACGTGGGTGCCTGATAAGAGAGAGGAGAAGGCGGCACATCACCAACGAGTCAGGATGCCCTCCAGGGGCCAGCCTAAGGGCAGCACATTGACTGCATTACACCCCAAAGCTCCACATGTGCAGGGCGCTGCAGTCTCTGCGCGTTATTCAAAAAGTTCTTTGGTGTGGGCCTTTTTTGAGACGAGTGCATCAGATCACACCGCTGCTATTTGCAACATATGTCTCAAACGTATCTCGCGTGGCCAAAACATCTCCCGCTTGGGTACCACATGCTTGACCAGACATATGTTGACCTGCCATGTAGTTCATTGGCAAGCGTATCTAAAAGACCCACACCAAAGAACAAAGAGGACCTCTCCTTGCTCCTCATCAGCTGAGATCTCCAACCCCACTATACCTTCAGTCCTCTCTGAGACCTGCACTGAGAGGAATGAAGGTGTAGAATTAGGTGTCACAGCCAAGTACTTGTGGGCAATCTGCTTTTGGTACACCGACGTCAGATTGTACTAGGCAAATTTCCCTGCCCCAGCTGCTGCACAGCCAAAAGAAGTTTGCTCCCAGCCATCCACATGCCCAGTGGTTGAATGCCAGCTTGGCAAAATTGCTAGCACTTCAACTGCTGCCTTTTCAGTTGGTAGACTCTGCCCCCTTCCGTGAGTTTGTGGAACGTGCGGTTCCTCAGTGGCAGGTACCCAAACGCCACTTTTTTTCACGGAAGGCGATTCCGGCTCTCTACCGGCATGTGGAAGGCAATGTCCATGCCTCGCTGGACAGGGCGGTCAGCGGTAAGGTGCATATTACCGCTGACTCAGGGTCCAGCAGGCATGGACAGGGACGTTACCTAAGTTTCACGGCGCATTGGGTGACTCTGCTGGCAGCTGGGAAGGATGCAGGACAAGGTGCAGTAGTGTTGGAGGTTGTTCCGCCACCACGCCTCCAAAATGCTAATGATTGTGACACACCTCTCTCCTCCACCCCCTCCTCTTCTTCTTCCTCCATGGCCTCTTCCTGTGCTTTGTCCTCGGAACCAGCGGTGCTCCTTAGCCGTTCAAGGGGCTATGCAAGTACGCAGGCCAAAAGATGCCATGCAGTGCTTGAGCTGGTGTGCTTGGGGGACAGGAGCCACACTGGGGCAGAGGTTCTGTCAGCTCTGCAGGGGCAGGTTCAGAGGTGGTTGACGCCACGCCAACTTAAGGCAGGAATGGTGGTTTGCGACAATGGCATCAACCTCCTCTCTACCCTCCGACAGGGACAAATGACCCATGTGCCCTGTTTGGCTCACGTCCTTAACTTGGTGGTGCAGCGGTCCTTGGGCAGGTACCCGGGCTTACAGGATGTCCTGAGGCAGGCCAGGAAAGTCTGTGTGCATTTCTGCCGGTCATATAATGCCAGTGCTCGGCTGGTGGACCTCCAAAAGGAGTTTAACCTGCCCAAGAACTGCCTAATCTGTGACATGCCCACCAGGTGGAACTCAACGTTGGCCATGCTGCAGTGGCTGCACACGCAGCAGAGGGCCATCAATGAGTACCTGTGCGACTATGGCACCAGGACAGGGTCAGGGGAGCTTGTTTTTTTTTTCCCCACGCCAGTGGGCCATGATCAGGGATGCATGCACTGTCCTGTCACCATTTGAGGAGGCCACGAGGATGGTGAGCAGTGACAGTGCATGCATCAGTGACACTGTCCCTCTTGTCCACCTGTTGGAGCACACGCTGCGTGGAATAATGGACATGGCACTTGAGGCAGAACAGAGGCAGGAAGAGGAGGACTTCCTTAGCTCTCAAGGCCCCCTTTATCCAGACAGTGTTCCTGCGTGCCCGCCGATCACACAGAAAGAGGAGGAGGAGGAGGAGGAAGATTGTGTCAGTATGGAGGTGGAGCCTGACACTCAGCATCAGCAGCAGTCTTTAAGGGATCAGTCCCAAGAAACACATGGACTTGTACGTGGCTGGGAGGAGGTGGCTGCGGACCATGTCGTCCTTAGTGACGCAGAGGACTCCAGGCCGAATGCCTCAGCAAAACTACGCTGCATGGCCTCCCTGATCCTGCAAAGCCTGCGTAAGGATCCTCGTATTTGTGGTATCAAGGAGAAGGACCAATACTGGCTGGCAACCCTCCTTGATCCACGTTACAAGGGTAAGGTTGCGGACCTTATTTTGCCATCGCAGAGGGAGCAGAGGATGAAACATCTTCGGGAGGCCTTGCAGAAAGGTCTGTGCAACGCGTTTCCAGAGACTGGGAGGTTACAAACTCCTGTTTCTGGACAACGTGTTGCTGAGGCTTCGGTCAGTCAAAGAAGGAGCGGTAGAGAAGGTGGCCGTCTGACCGATGCGTTCAGACAATTTTTTGGTCCGCAGCCCCAAGGTATGATCGGTTCCAGCAACCATCGTCAGTGTCTGTTTTACATGTTGCAGGAATACCTAGAGGCAAGATCTGACTTGGACACCTTTCCCACCGAAAATCCTCTGGATTACTGGGTCTTGAGGATGGATCACTGGCCAGAGCTTGCACAGTATGCAATTGAGCTACTGGCCTGTCCTGCATCCAGCGTTCTTTCGGAACGCACATTCAGTGCTGCTGGAGGCTTTGTAACCGATCACAGGGTGCGTCTGTCCACCAACTCGGTCGATCGACTGACCTTCATAAAAATGAATCAGTCTTGGATCACCACCAGCTACCAAGCACCTGATGCTGATGTAACCGAATAATTTTTTTTGAAATCTCAGATCCCTTCAAAGACTGCCTATGCTGATGCTGAGTGACTATCCCTGAGTAATTATCCTCTTCCTCCTCAATGATCACGCTGATAACTTGTAAGAACATTTTTGGTTCTGGGCGCCACCAGCAGTGCCTAAGGCCCAATTTTTCAGCCCCTGTTTAACAGGAGCGTGTAATTACAATTTTTGATGCAATACTTTGCAGCGGGGCTCGTTTCTGCATTCCAACTAGAGTATCTGTGAGGGGTTGCAGTGTTGTGGCACCAGCACCAGTGCCTAAGGCCCAATTTTTCAGCCCCTGTTTAACAGGGGCGTGTAATTACAATTTTTGATGCAATACTTTGCAGCAGGGCTCGTTCCTGCGTTCCAACTAGAGTGTCTGTGAGGGGTTGCAGTGTTTTGGCACCAGCACCAGTGCCAAAGGCCTAATTTTTCAGCCCCTGTTCAACAGGGGCATGTAATTACAATTCTTGATCTAATATTTCACAGCAGGGCCCATTTCTGCACCCACCAAGAGCGAGTGAGGACTTACAATGTTGTGGCACCAGCACCACCACCACCAAAGGCCCAATTTTTCTGCCCTTGTTCAACAGGGGCATGTAATTACAATTCTTGATCTAATATTTCATAGCAGGGCCCATTTCTGCACCCACCAAGAGCAAGTGAGGACTTACAGTGTTGTGGCACCAGCACCACCACCACCACCAAAGGCCCTATTTTTCTGCCCCTGTTCAACAGGGGCATGTAATTACAATTCTTATCTAATATTTCACAGCAGGGCCCTGTGATTGCTTACAGTGTTGTGGCCACAACAACACCTAAGGCCCAAATTTCTGCTGAGTATATAGGGCAGGCCCCTACTTTCAAACATCTAACTTACAAACGACTCCTACTTGCAAACGGAAGGAGACAACAGGAAGTGAGATGAAATCTACCCCTAGGAAGGGAAATTCTCTCCTGTAAGAGTTAATATGGGAAAAACATTTCTCCTTTCCACTGATGCTTTCCAATCCTTGTTCCACAAAAACCCCAAATTTTCAAAAAACATTTGTCATTGGGACAAAAAGTGAGGTGCAATGTTCTGAAGAGGAGGACAGACAGCAAAACAAATGTCACAGGGGTGATAACCCTTCCCTATGTTTTCCAAAAAGCTTAAAAAAGATTTTTTGGCTGGAGCTAAACACGTTAAAAATGTACCCGTTCAAAATTACAAACAGATTCTACTTAACAACAAACCTACAGTCCCTGTCTTGTTTGCACCATCTGTATACTGCTGTTCAGAGTATATAGGGCCTGGTGGCCCCACACCTTTCCTTATTTTAATTTGGGAGCGGGGTTCCCCTTAATATCCATACAAGACCCAAAGGGCCTGGTAATGGACTGGGGGGTACCCATGCCGTTTGTCTCACTGATTTTCACCCATATTGCCAGGACCCGACATTACATTAAACCCGCAAGCAGTTTTACATGAGATTTTTTCCTTTAAAAATGACATTTTGTGCAGGGACTGTTCTAAACACGGGAAACACGCGCCACTTTACAGGCATACTATAGACACACCCCAGGTACGATATTTAAAGGAATATTTCACTTTTTTTTTTTTACTTTAAGCATCATTAAAATCACTGCTCCCGAAACAACGGCTGTTTTTAAAAGTTTTTTTTGCATTGATACATGTCCCCTGGGGCAGGACCCGGGTCCCCAAACCCTTTTTAGGACAATACCATGCAAATTAGCCTTTAAAATGAGCACTTTTGATTTCGAACGTTCGAGTCCCATAGACGTCAATGGGGTTCTAACGTTCGTGCAAATTTTCGGTCCGTTCGCAGTTTCTGGTGCGAACCGAACCGGGGGGTGTTCGGTATTTGGATGGTCCTGGCTGGCTCCGGACCCGAGCTGCACTTGCCCAGTTCTGAGCCAAGCGCCACGGCCATATTTTTTACTGGCAACCTTTTCTTCTAACTGGCATTTACTGGCAGGAGAAAAGTGCCTGTTTTTTACTGGCTGCCAGTAAAAATCCTGATGGTTGGCAACACTGCATCCAAGGAGTCTTCAGGAGAGGAGAAGGAGTTTTCTCAGCTAAGCTCACCCTCCTGCCTGCATGCCTGAGCTAAGGTCAGATGGATCCCAGGAAGTAAATGCTACATGAATCATTTGCCCTTACTCAAAATGCCAGAAATGCTGGGAGATGTTTTTGTAAGTGATTACTCAGCAAAATAAAACATGGAGACATGGATGCATGGGGGAGTTTGCTTTGAATACTACAAATAAATAAAAAGCGTTTTTGGTTTGTGGTGCTCACATAAAGTATAGTTCCACTTTAAGAAAAAGATTCTATGTAGTCAGATGTAGGGAAATGAGCAGCAAAAGCTCAATTTGTTAATGGGGGGCTTAAAGTGATATTAAATTGTTTTATAAAAAAAAAGAATTCTATTTACATACTTATTATTAAAGCGGAGTTCCGCCGACATTTTTTTTTTGAAAGTCAGCAGCTACAAATACTGCAGCTGTTGACTTTTAAAATATGGACACTTACCTGTCCAGGGTGCCCACGATGTCCACACCCGAAGCCAATTTGTCCCTCTGCCTTGCGGCTTCACAGCCTGGTTCCTTACTGCGCATGCGCGAGTCACGCTGCGTGTCCTCACTGGTCCCTGCTGTCTTGGGACTGGGATCTGTGGGTCTTCCAGAAGACAGCGGGGGGGCAAAGGAGGGGCCGGACATGGCGTAGATCACCGTGGAGCCTGCGGCGATCTATGCCCGGAAGTGGGAGCAAATACTGCTCCCCCCTCCTCCCTGAAAGGTGCCAAATGTGACACCGGAGGGGGGGAGGAGGAATCCAAAAAGCGGAAGTTACATTTTTGGGTGGAATTCCGCTTTAACTCAAAGTCCCTTCTATTGCTCTCAGCCTCCTCCAAATCTACAAATTCCTTTTTTTGCTGCTGTGATCTGACTTCCTGTTAGACAGTGGCTAAGTTTGTTCTCTATGGTCCAACTATATGTAGGAACGTAACCACACTCTCTTGCTCACTCCTGAGATGGACTGTGGGATGTGTAGTGTGCATAGAGCAGTGTACATGACCACAAATAACTGCTCGTTCCAAACAAATGCAAGTGAGAGGAAAAAGGAGAAGTTCGGGAGCTCACAGAGGATATTACAAGGAGACAGAGAAACACAGTAAGAAGCAATTTCATGAAAAGTAGATTACAGGACTGCCCTGGGACTTTAACTCCTTCGTACCTAGGGGTAAAACAAATCTTAATGCCTAAGCGCAATTTTGCAACTTTGACATATGTCAGTAAAACTGTACATATTATCACAACCACTTTGTGTGTCCAGGTGGATTATACCTTGTTTGTTTTTTTCCCAGGACAAATTGGGCTTTCATTTGGTGGAAAATGGTAATAGATATCTACTGATTTTTTTTTTTAATTATCACTTTATTATTTTTTTTTTCATATAAAACAAGTATACATTTCACAGCTCTCTCCGGAGCTTCAATAAAATTCCACTAACATTCATTTCATTAATACAAAGAAAGAAAGAAAAAAAAAAACACATTCATTTCTCCCTCTTTATTCTATGGTGTGGATTACCCTATCTTCATACCCATTTATCTTCATACCCTCTTTATCCTGAAGCTGTCACAGGATTCTCTATCCAGCTTGCCCATACCCTTTCATATTTCTCTCCATATCCTCTATTACAATATGTCTCCTTATACAATAGCAAGTTGCTATTCACTAGATTTTTCCAATATACCAACGAGGGAGCTTCGACCTTCTTCCAGCTTAACACTATTGTCTTTCTGGCATAAAACAGTAATAGGCCCACCTGTGTTCTCTTTCCTGTAGGTATCATTTTCTTCCCTACTAATCCTAATAGGCAGATCTCTGCCTCTTGTTCCAAAGATACTGATGTTACTATTGCAATTGTTCTCAGGACCTCCCTCCAAAATACCACTATCTTCGGACAAGACAAAAATATATGAATACATTTTCCTGGAATGCCTGCACATTAACAATTTTGAGAGTTTAATGGGGAAATCTTATCGTATTTTCAGGTGTATAAGACAACTTTTTACACTTAAAAAAACTGGCCAAAAAGCAGGGGTCGCCTTACACGCCGGGTCAGCCCCTCGGATGTCTGCTGGATGTGCGGTAATACTGTATGTAGCTTCGGCTACATACAGTATATACCGCTGAGCCAATCCCGGTGAGCGATGTATTCAAATGAATACAGAGCCTGCTCGGATTGGAGTAACAACCTCTGCCAATCCGCGCAGGCTACATAGAGTAGCCTGCTCGGAATGGCTTTGAGAGTCAGAGAGGCGCGGGCTGATGATGTTACAGCCTCTGCCAATCCAAGCAGGCTTTGTATTCATTAATAGAATACATCGCTTGCCGTGATTGGCTCCAGAAGGAGGGAAGAGGGATATGGCTCCAGCTCCAGCAAGAAGGAAGAAATATGAAGCGTCGGAAGCCTCGGGAGGGGGGTCGTCTTATACGGTAAGTACAGGCAAAAACTCTTAAAAAACTGTAAAGATAGGGGGTTGTCTTATACGCCCAGTCGCCTTATACACTGGGAAATACGGTATATAACTTATATGGTGTATAATAACTCCTATGTGTTGTTTTAAATTGTATTAGTTTGTCTCAAAGTGATACTAATATCTTAAATATCTACCAAATTTGGGACATCTTTCTGACGATGTAGTCTTTAATAGGTAAGTATACAGAGTTGAAATTTACTTTTTTTCCTTAACATTTGCTCTAGACCCCATTCCATTAATTGTGGAGTACCCTCGGAAAATTGAGCCAATAGAGCATGGGCAAGCTGCATATATCTGAAAGTATAACTCTCAGGTATATTTCAACACATTGTTATCCGGCCGGCGGATAAAGGGGGGGGGGAATTGTGATTTTAGACAAGTCAGCTTATGTTGAGGAAGTGGATAGAATCCTTTCTGATACAGATACTTATGTCTCTATGCACTATAACCCCACAGGGAAATACAAGAAGGAGTTGGAGAAGCTTATTGAAATGGGTTATAAAGAACATCTGATTAATAAGAAAGAGAGAGAATATTTAGTTCCGATGGCCCCCGGATTCTGGTTATTTACTTTCTACCAAAAGTTCATAAAAATCCAGTTAAACCACTGGGTAGGCCTTTCATCAGTGGGTTGGACTCTGTAACTTCTCGCATCGGGAAATATATCGATGGGTATTTCAGACCTCTTCCTTCCTGAAAGACTCTTCTCTGGTCTTGCAGATTCTAGAAGCCACGGAGTGGAAAGATAGCTATATTATGGAAACTGCGGATGTAACTTCGCTTTATACTATTATATCCCACTCTAGATGGTCTAGAAGCTGTGGACCTATTTCTAACAAGAGATGACCATTTGGCTCTATCACAGAGAGAGTTTATACTACTTCTACTTAGGTTAGCCATGTCACGCAATTACTTCTGGTTTGGTGGTACTTTTTACCTCCAGAACAGTGGGGTTGCCATGGGTGCAAAATTCGCGCCAAGCATGGCCAACTTGTTTTTGGCCAAGTGGGAGGAGGATGTTGTCTATTCTGACAGAAGACCAGAATTGGTGTTCTGGGGCACATATATAGACGACATCCTCCTCCTATGGGATGGCGATGAGGCATCACTAACCAACTTCATGCAGCAATTAAATCTGAATACGTTGGGCATAAGTTTGTAATTCGAGATGAGTAGAGCTGCCATCCACTTTCTGGACTTAAATATACAGATCACAAATGGTTTAAGATTACCACCTTTTTTAAGGAAACTGACCGAAACGGGTATATTGGTCAAGGAAGTTGCCATCACCTGTCATGGATGAAATCTGTGCCTAAAAGTCAGTTCGCCCGTTTGAGGCGTAACTGTACTTTAAAAGGAAGACTTTTTGGTGCAGGCCTCTGACCTTAAAACAACATTTTTGGAAAAAGGGTATTCAAATGTAGACCTAGATAAAGCCATTGAGGAGGTTTCCACTATGGATAGAACTATCATGCTGAAAGGAAAGGACAAATCCATAAATAACAATAACATCCACAATTATTCTTTAATTACCACATATTCACGGCAACACTATGAAATAAAAAAGGTTATGAAAAAACATTGGACTGTGTTAAAAAACGATAAAGTTTTAGAGCCTGTCCTACCTGAGAACCCACAAGTGATCTTTAGAGGGGTACCACCTCTGAAGCTGCAGGTTGCTCCTAATGGTTTGGATGCACCAAATAGGGTATAATTTTTTCAAAAATCAAAAGGCTTTTTTCCTTGTCGTAAATGCAAAGTATGCCACGTCAATAGTAATAAAGATAGAAAAATCAGTCAATTTAAGTCTCATACCACCGCAAGGGTTTATAATATAGACACCTTTATAACATGTACATCTAAAAATGTGGTATACCTGTTAACTTGTCCATGCGGTCTGCAGTATGTAGGCCGCACTATGAGAGCAATGAACGTGCGGGTTAAGGAACATCTAACAAACATCAGAAAAGGGTTCCCTAAACATACTGTGTCACACCACTATTTGGAGCACCATAATAAGAATCCAGCCGGAACAACCATTACTGCTATTGATCAGTTTACACCCCACTGGAGAGGTAGCTTCACCAAGAGGGAGATCTCGCGGTTGGAGACCCGCTGGATATATAACTTGAAGTGTTATATCCCCTTTGGTGTGAATGTAGAGTGGGATGTTAATAGTTTTATAAATAACAGCTGATTTTTTATCTATGAGCAGTCAATACGCAATAATCTTTGGGTTATAACTATATTTGCCTTATTTTTAGTTTCTGATTGAGTTCTTTTCAGTCATACATTATATGTATTATATCTCAGAAATTTATGTTTTTATCTATATTGATTATTGTTTATTAACCTATATTCTAATTTTAATGCTTTATACCATTTATGCTGTATATTGTTAAATTGCCTATTGTTTACCTTGGGATGTCTTCCTCCATAGCTTCCCCACAGGCATTCTATAATGCTTTGGTTTTCTTAGTTAAATAGATGTTTTTTAATATTTTATTTTTAACATAGCAGCTTTCTGCTATTTTTACTATAGGGGTGATTTTCATTTTTGGTGTTAAGTCTCTTTTAGCCCTTGTTCCAGGATGTTGGACCGCAATGCGCTCCATTGCCGCTGACCTGGGCTATAGAGGCTTCCTGTTTTGCACCTTGGAACGCGTATGTATAGCACTTCTGCGTTCCAGCGTTGTAATCCCCTGGATTGATGTGATGACGCAGCTGACGTTACCTTTGCGTCGGTTGTTGTCATCCTCGCAAGCCAATAGAATGGCTGGTTTGGGTGCACATGCGCCGTAATGGCAGTGGCCCGCCGAGATCTTCGGCTGTGCGTAGTGACGTGGAGGGTATCACCCCCACGTCAGACACCACCAGATGGCCAATGAGATGTGTCCTCCGGGTGCGCGTGCGCATTACACCGGACGATGGTATATTACATTTAGCTGCTGTCCTTTGGGAGATAATTCCCTCCCCAATCAAATGTAATTGGTCTTCTTATATATATATATGGCGTGCAGGGGTCAGTGAAACAACGCCTCTGTAGATATCCATTTGCGATGAAACATGTCAGGCAGGTTGACACCAGCACGCTGAACGCTGCAGCCGATTGTTCCTTGTAATGCATGCACTCTTGAATTTAAACTGTAAGTTACTACAATAAATTTTTTTTAAATGGTATTGCGGGCTTCACTATTGGTCACTTATTTTCTTCATCGAGCACTGCTGATTGATTTACTGAAAGCCTTGCATCTGATGTGAGTTCCTGGAGAAGTTTATTGAGGGAGAATATTATCTGGACATCGTTTAT
Source organism: Aquarana catesbeiana (assembly GCF_042186555.1). Classification (NCBI taxonomy): domain Eukaryota; kingdom Metazoa; phylum Chordata; class Amphibia; order Anura; family Ranidae; genus Aquarana; species Aquarana catesbeiana. Next base: position 180,456,159 of record NC_133336.1, read on the forward strand.
TTGACCTATGGGGGAGAATTTTGCTATAAAGCCGGATATGCAGGATGAGCCTGGGGTCATTACAACATGCATATAATTTTCAGCCATCTGGTAAGCAGATCACTTTACCACGTGGCGCCGAGTGCTTTCGTATACATGCACTATAGCTGGTGACTGGAATATTCCTCTCTTCTACTTTGGACTTACTATTAGTTGTCATTTTAAGCGCCACATTTTTTAGACTTTGGATATTCCAACACTGCCTCATCTTTACAAATGTGGAGAATTTTCCCCTGTGTATTACTTGTGATAGCTTTTTAACTCCAAATTTAGTCCATGCCCCTGGATCTTGAATAGAGTCTAGATGTGGCAACTCGGGATTTCTCCATAATGGAAATCATAATGGGATAAATTAGTTCTCAGATATCCCTCTTTAACTATGGCAGCTCTCCATATTTTTATTATTGTTATCATCGAAGGGGTCAAATCCCACCTAGATTTTGACCCCCGATACAGTAATCCCTGAAGTGCCTCTACCGATTGGACCACTGCCGTGCCAACATTGTAGCAGAATCAAACCCGTCAGGGTTCAGCCATCTCCCCACCGTTACTAACTGTGTAGCTAAATAATACTTATAGAAGTCTGGGAAGGCCAATCCCTCCTGTACTACCGGTCAAATAAGTGTACTTAATTTAATTCTAGCTGGCTTGTTTGCCCATATAAATGCAGAAAACATACCATGCAACTGTGTAAAAAAACTTTTAGTCAACCATTGTGGAGAATTTCTAAACATATACAAAAATTTAGGAAGAATCTTCATTTTTATTAAATGTATTCATCCTGATAGCGACAGGGGCAATGCTTCCCATACCTTTAATTTTTTCTTAAACCCCTGTATTACTGGATCCAAGATTAACATTCAAAATTCTTCGACCTGTCTGGATATTATTATACTGAGATACTTAAATTCCGTTCCATTTCAATGGCAGATCTGGGGCAGCAGTATCTTGTGCTCTCTTGTCTAGGGATGAGCTTCGAGTTCGAGTCGAACCCATGTTCGACTTGAACATCGCATGTTCGACCGTTCGTCGAATTACGAACGATATGGGTCGTTCGCGCCAAATTCGAGTGGCGCGTCACGGCCCATAATTCACTGTGGCATCGCAGTGCATTGCTGGCTGATGATTGGCAAAGCATGCACTATGACCCGCATGCTTGGCCAATCACAGCGCCGTCTGTACAGAGAGCCGTAATTGGCCAAAGCCAGGGTGGCTTTGGCCAATTATGGCTCAGGGGGTTTAGTACAGGCCCCACACTATATAAGGCCGCCTGCACGTCGGCCCTGTGTAGTGTGTTCCAGGATTTAGAAAGAGAGAGAGGGAGAGAGAGAGAGAGAGAGAGAGAGAGAGAGAGACAGTGTCATTTGATTTAAGCTAGCTAGAGTAGGCAGGCGAGTCAGTTAGCTGCACTTATGCCCCGTACACACGATCGGACATTGGTCGGACATTCCGACAACAAAATCCATGGATTTTTTCCAACGGATATTGGCTCAAACTTGTTTTGCATACACATGGTCGCACAAAGTTGTCAGAATTTCCGATCGCCAAGAACGCGGTCACGTACACCACGTACTATAAAAGGACAGTTCAGAACCAAGCGCGGCACCCTTTGGGCTCCTTTTGCTAATCTCGTGTTAGTAGAAGTTTGGTGAGAGACGATTCGCGCTTTTTCAGACTCGTGGTTTTCAGATCATTTTCTGCTGTTAAGTTTGTTCTTGTGGGTTTGTATCTGGTCTTCAGTGCATGCAGCGAGTTATGCTTGACTCTATCATTGTGTTCTTGTTCATTCGTTACTGCTTTTCAGGTCGCTCTTCACAGGCCTTGCTGTTCTTCAGTGCGTTTTGTTACTTCGTTCTGAGCAGCCAACCGTTTTCTAGCCATGTTGCATATATGTACTCATCGTAGAGTTTGTGCTGTGCGGGGGCTTGGTGTTGGGGTCCTTACCTTGACACAAGCCCAGTCCATGAACAGGGTGGGGAGGAGTTCATGGACCAAGAATTGGTTGCTCCAGCGTGACCAGTTCTGTCACATGCCTTTGCTCCGTGAGATCCATGAGAATAATCCTGATGATTTCAGGAACTTTCTCTGGATGACGGACCCCGTATTTCACTGTTTGTTGGCTTTGCTGACCCCCTATATCAGCAGGCAGGATACCTGCATGAGGCATGCCATCACTCCGGAGCAGAGGCTAGTCGCCACATCGCGGTACTTGGCAACGGGGAGAAGCCTGCAGGACCTCAAGTTCTCGACAGGCATCTCCCCCCAGGCACTGGGGATCATTATCCCAGAGACCTGTTCTGCCATCATTAAGGTCCTGAATGAAAGGAGAAAATGTGGACGTATTATCTGGATTCTATGATCCCAAATGGGTTAAATACTGAATGCAGCCTCCAGTCTTTTCTGGAAAAATAAAAGTCTGGCCCATTTGCAGCAACTTGCAATATAGTAATCAAGAATATAATCTTGCTTTTGACTACTGTGGGATTCTATGACCTTATATTGTTTGGTCTGTTGGCCCACTTAGTTATTTACTCAGCTTCCGGTTTCCTTCTATCTCTAATACTTATAACCGATTATGATCGATCATCTATAGCCATTTGCGGTTTTTATTTGAATTTCCCTGCTGTATGTTCATTATGTAAGGTGACCTTGGATGACATCTGGTGGTAAAGGTGTGCAACTTCACTCTATTGCACTGTCTATTTATGCCTGATCCACAGACTACTCCTTGCTCTGAGGAAACCAGCGGCTATTGGCTGGTGAAACGCATCAGCACGTGACGTCAGCACGCTATCCCGGAACCACGTGCAATGTTGTGGATGGAAGAACAGCTGGGACTGAACAGCTAATGACCAGCGTCCTTTGCATCTTATCAGCTATCTCCGTACGGCAAGCGCAGTGCAGGGTGGATACAGCCTTTTAAGCAGGAATTTGGCTCTACACGGACTCACACTCCAAGCCATATTACGGGGATGAGCACGGCGGTCTGTGGACTTTGGTCACTGATCAGGTGGTGAGAGAAGTACCGTTTCTATGATTGATCATATGTCTCCCCATACTGTTCCAAACCCCCCCCCCCCACGCTTGCTGCTGTTACTGCTATTGCTGCTTATCTGCCTAAATGCATGAACTGCCAGATACTGCCGGTCTCTTTTGCTGTGTACCTCTGGGTTAATACTCTACGGTCCTGGCCAGCCCCTACTCCTTTTCATCAGGCTCCATTGGCCCTATAAGGACTTCCATTATCCTCTCCATCCACACATACCCTCACTCCCACTATACCACGCCCCTGAAGAGTGATTCACAAATCTTAGCAACAGCAGGTTTGCTGCTTTTGAATCTATACCATCAGTGTATAAGTGGTGAATGGTGTGTGAATGTGGTATGTATAGCCGTGGCTCCCCTGTTTTTAAAGGACAACGTTGTCATTTTTTAATTGTTAGGGCCTGTGTTAGGTACTCACCATAGCCCGCCCTTTATCCTTTTGCAGTAATCAATTGTGTGGTGTATATTATTTATTTTGTTTAATAAAATTTGGCTTGCATTTTTCAGACAGTGCCTGGGGGTTTTTTCCTTTGCCCTCTCGAGAGATATCCATTCTCTTTGTTTTTTTCTTGTATGCAATCCCCGAATGGTATCCCGCATCCTCTATGTGGTTGATTGCCTGACATATGCCTATATTTATATTCATTAATTGTGGTGGTTGATCCAGGCTAACCCCACTTTTTTTGCCTGTGGAATGTGGCAGCCAGGAGGAGGCGGGGCTACGTGGCAGCCAGGAGGAGGCGGGGCTAAGTGGCAGCCAGGAGAAGGCCGGGCCCAGTAGGAGCCTGACAGAATCGCAGGTCCCTCCCCTCCGCCTTCCAAACAAAAGACCCAGGAAGGGGAGTAACGTGCAGGATTCAGCACTCAGGCTGATTCAGGAGGCTTCTGCGTTCCTTGCCAATTTCCGCTGTTTCTCCAGCGTTGCCTCCCTCTTTGTTTGGTTATGAGCCCTTAATATATAGGATTTTTGGTTTCAATTATACTTGCCTATGTGTGTTTTCCTTCAAAAAGGACAGTTTGTTTGTGAGGAGGCAGGCACATTTCAAAAATACAATGTGAAATTAACAAGAGACACCAACACCAAACAATCTCCTTGAGATTAAATAATACAAGATAATAATGGTGTTGTGGTAACTTGACACACAAAACACACCCAAAAATATTCTGGAGCTTAAAAAAAAAAAAAAAAAAAAAAAAAAAGGATCAGGCTTGAAAAAAATACTAACCAAAAAAATAAAAAAATTTTGAATCAGATGTGACAAATAAAAATATTATATTGATGAAATCACGATAAATAATAAAGAAAGAAGTTTGTGAGAACTCTGTGTGAATATCAGCAGCAAAACTACTTCATTCTTCTCACATTATAAAGAAGAAGAGAGTGTGCTGCATTAAACTATTTAAAACATTGCAGCCTGACGAAAGTGCTATATCCATTCCGAACGCTAATTTTACCAGACCGAGCTGTTCCGTCTCGGAATTTATTCTGAGCATGAGTGGAACTTTGTGCGTCGGAATTGGCCACACAAGCTCCGATCGCACAGTCCACCGTGTGTACAGGGCATAAGTGTATTGTGTATATATATATATATATGCATCTCCTAGGTGTTGTGTGTGTGTGTGTGTGTGTGTATATATATATATATATATTTATATATACAGTGGGGACGGAAAGTATTCAGACCCCCTTAAACTTTTCACTCTTTGCTATATTGCAGCCACTTGCTAAAATCATTTAAGTTCATTTTTTTCCTCATTAATGTACACACAGCACCCCATATTGACAGAAAAACACAGAATTGTTGACATTTTTGCAGATTTATTAAAAAAGAAAAAACTGAAATATCAAATAGTCCTAAGTATTCAGACCCTTTGCTGTGACACTCATATATTTAACTCAGGTGCTGTCCATTTCTTCTGATCATCCTTGAGATGGTTCTACACCTTCATTTGAGTCCAGCTGTGTTTGATTATACTGATTGGACTTGATTAGGAAAGTCACACATCGGTCTATATAAGACCTTACAGCTCACAGTGCATGTCAGAGCAAATTGAGAATCATGAGGTCAAAGGAACTGCCTGAAAAGCTCAGAGACAGAATTGTGGCAAGGCACAGATCTGGCCAAGGTTACAAAAAAATTCTGCTGCACTTAAGGTTCCTAAGAGCACAGTGGCCTCCATAATCCTTATCCGTCCGGCCAAACTGAACTATCGGGGGAGAAGAGCCTTGGTGAGAGAGGTAAAGAAGAACCCAAAAATCACTGTGGCTGAGCTCCAGAGATGCAGTCGGGAGATGGGAGAAAGTTGTAGAAAGTCAACCATCACTGCAGCCCTCCACCAGTCGGGGCCTTATGGAGTGGCCCGACGGAAGCCTCTCCTCAGTGCAAGACACATGAAAGCCTGCATGGAGTTTGCTAAAAAAATCACCTGAAGGACTCCAAGATGGTGAGAAATAAGATTCACTGGTCTGATGAGACCAAGATAGAACTTTTTGGCCTTAATTCTAAGCGGTATGTGTGGAGAAAACCAGGCACTGCTCATCACCTGTCCAATACAGTCCCAACAGTGAAGCATGGTGGTGGCAGCATCATGCTGTGGGGGTGTTTTTCAGCTGCAGGGACAGGACGACTGGTTGCGATCGAGGGAAAGATGAATGCGACCAAGTGCAGGGATATCCTGCACGAAAACCTTCTCCAGAGTGCTCAGGACCTCAGACTGGGCCGAAGGTTTACCTTCCAACAAGACAATGACCCTAAGCACACAGCTATAATAACGAAGGAGCAGCTTCACAACAACTCCATGACGGTTCTTGAATGGCCCAGCCAGAGCCCTGACTTAAACCCAATTGAGCATTTTTGGAGATACCTAAAAATGGCTGTCCATCAACGTTTACCATCTAACCTGACAGAACTGGAGGGGATCTGCAAGGAGGAATGGCAGAGGATCCCCAAATCCAGGTGTGAAAAACTTGTTGCATCTTTCTCAAAAAAACTCATGGCTGTATTAGATCAAAAGGGTGCTTCTACTAAATACTGAGCAAAGGGTCTGAATACTTAGGACCATGTGATATTTCAGTTTTTCATTTTTAATAAATCTGCAAAAATGTCAACAATTCTGTGTTTTTCTGTCAATATGGGGTGCTGTGTGTACATTAATGAGGAAAAAAATGAACTTAAATGATTTTAGAAAATGGCTGCAATATAACAAAGAGTGAAAAATTTAAGGAGGTCTGAATACTTTCTGTCCCCACTGTATATATATCACCATATGCAGGGTGAGGTGCACTAAACGATCTTGGCTGTGCTAGCAATCTGGTCCCTCCTACGGACCGATACGTAGAAACGATAAGCAAGAATTGCTGCACAAGAAATTTATTTCTGTAAAAATTACATAAATATCAAAGACATCGAACCGATAATAGATGCAGCTGGCTGCGACGTTTCGGGCTTTGACAGATAACGCCCTTTCTCACAATCGTATGTCTGCAACTGGTTACATACATCACATGGTATATATACAGACAAGTTCATTAATTGTATTTGATTAAGCTGGAATTAATTAATCCACATCTAGTAACAGGTTTTTTAACTAATCATTTCTCATCATTTCACGTGGTTGGAACACTCAAATGTCAACAGGTATAATTGTCTCTTCACCAAAAAAGAAAGAAAAAAAGGACAAAAAAACAAAGGCAAAAAAACTTTTTCCATAAAAATACATTCTCCCTGGAAAAAGTTTTCTCTTCACAGTATCTATAAAAAACAACAACAAAATAATAATAATGAGATGTAACAATAAACACAAAGTATCCCCTTTTCACAATAATGTCTAAATAAATAAATACAAATCAAAATCAGTATCCCACATGCCCTAGGATTGGAAGCCTGCAAGCGACTACTATATTCATCTAAATTGTATGCTGATAGACAAATAACATTCCTTTTGGAGTTACTCACCATAGTATTGGAAGATAATTTCTTCCTTTTTAAAGACGTGTACTATTTGCAACGTACGGGCACAGCGATGGGTTTGAATGTCGCCCCCCCCCCCCCCCCCCCCATATGCCAATGCCTTTATGAGGATGCTCGAAGAAGCATTTATTTATCATTGTAAATTATATGTGGACAACTGTATCACATGGTTTAGATTTATAGACGATGTGATTGACATATGGGTGGGCGACCATGATTCATTGTATCTTTTCGATTTTTATTTGAATAATCTAATTCCTGGTTTGAAAATTAACATGTTCATTTCTGATATAGCGGTCCCCTTTCTAGATACCTTGCTGAGTATACAGGACAGCCACATAATGGTTGACCTGTATAGAAAATCTATGGATCAAAACCAATTATTACATTATTCTAGCTTTCACCCTCTGGGGGTATTTAAATCTATACCGAGAAGCCAACTGAAACGGGTATCTAGGATTGTAAATCAGACAGATATAAGAGAAAAACGGCTGAGTGAGATGGAAGACAGATTATGTCAAAGAGGATATCCAAGTGATATGGTTCAGCAAGAACGTATCAACTTGGATCAAAATAGAGAAAAAAATGTAACTCACAGACTGCCTTTCATCTCACAATTTCATCCATTCTCTAACAAAATCAACAACATAATTAGAAAACACTGGTCGATATTAAATAAAAATTATCCCACCATTCCTGAATTTTACCACCCCCCCTTACCATCATATCGTAGGGGTAAAACATTATGTGATAGACTGGTTAAATCAGACCAATACAGTACTCCCATTGCTCGCACTACATTTTTGGGTCCCCCTAACTACGGGTCCTTCCCTTGTCTATCATGTACCCAATGTACCAGGATCATAAAAGGAAAGAGTTTGTGCCACCCGCATAAAGGCTACAACATTAACATTAAGGATTATTTTACATGCCAGTCATCTTATGTTATATACATTATTAAATGCCCATGCGGTTTAATTTATGTGGGAGAAACAACCCAGAAAGTAAAAGATAGAATCGCTAGGCATAAATACTCGATTTGGGACAAACTGGATAAACTTCCATTATCCAGACATTTTACAGAACAAAAACACACAGTGTCCCAATTAAGATATATGGTCATTGACGGTATACCTATGAATAAACGAGGAGATAGAGAGCTTGCTTTGAAAAAACGTGAAGTTTACTGGATTAACCGTTTAGACACGTTACAGCCTAAAGGATTAAATACTGATTTTGATTTGTATTTATTTATTTAGACATTATTGTGAAAAGGCGATACTCTGTGTTTATTGTTACATCTCATTATTATTAATTTGTTGTTTTTTATAGATACTGTGAAAAGAAAACTTTTTCCAGGAAGAATGTATTTTTATGGAAAAAGTTTTTTCGTCTTTGTTTTTTTGTCCTTTTTTTTCTTTCTTTTTTTGTTTTTTCTTTTTTGGTGAAGAGACAATTATACCTGTTGACATTTGAGTGTTCCAACCACGTGAAATGATGAGAAATGATTAGTTAAAAAACCTGTTATTAGATGTGGATTAATTAATTGCAGCTTAATCAAATACAATTAATGAACTTGTCTGTATATATACCATGTGATGTATGTAACCAGTTGCAGACATACGATTGTGAGAAAGGGCGTTATCTGTCAAAGCCCGAAACGTCGCAGCCAGCTGCATCTATTATCGGTTCGATGTCTTTGATATTTATGTAATTTTTACAGAAATAAATTTCTTGTGCAGCAATTCTTGCTTATCGTTTCTACATATCGGTCCGTAGGAGGGACCAGATTGCTAGCACAGCCAAGATCGTTTAGTGCACCTCACCCTGCATATGGTGATATATATACAGTGGGGACAGAAAGTATTCAGACCTCCTTAAATTTTTCACTCTTTGTTATATTGCAGCCATTTTCTAAAATCATTTAAGTTCATTTTTTTTCCTCATTAATGTACGCACAGCACCCCATATTGACAGAAAAACACAGAATTGTTGACATTTTTGCAGATTTATTAAAAATGAAAAACTGAAATATCACATGGTCCTAAGTATTCAGACCCTTTGCTCAGTATTTAGTAGAAGCACCCTTTTGATCTAATACAGAGCCCGAAACGTCGCAGCCATCTGCATCTATTATCGGTTCGATGTCTTTGATATTTATGTATTAAAGAAATGAATTTCTTGTGCAGCAATCCTTGCTTATGCAGCAATCCTTGATTATCCTAGCTGCAGTATTTACAGTTAGTGCAGTGCATCCTCTGCACAGTGTGCACCTAAAGCTACCTGAAGAAAATTGGTGGTGTTCTTCTGATCCTATTAGTACCGCAGACAGCTGCAGTATTTACACTTAGTGTAGTGCGTCCTCTGCACAGTGCGCACCTAAAGCTACCTGAAGACAATTGCTGTTGTTCTTCTGATCCTATTAGTACCGCAGGCAGCTGCAGTATTTACAAGTTAGTGTAGTGCGTCCTCTGCACAATGTGCACCTATAGCTACCTGAAGAAAATAGATGGTGTTCTTCTGATCCTATTAGTACCGCAGGCAGCTGCAGTATTTTCAAGTTAGTGTACTGCGTCCTCTGCACAGTGTGCACCTAAAGCTACCTGAAGAAAATTGGTAGTGTTCTTCTGATCCTATTAGCACCGCAGGCAGCTGCAGTATTTACAAGTTAGTGTAGTGTGTCCTCTGCACAGTGTGCATCTAAAGCTACCTGAATAAAATTGGTGGTGCTTTTCTGATCCTATTAATACCACAGGCAGGCAGCTACAGTATTTACAGTTAGTGTACTGTGTCCTGTGCACAGTGTGCACCTAAAGCTACCTGAAGACAATTGCTGTTGTTCTGCTCCTATTAATACCAAAGGCAGGTAGCTACAGTATTTACAGTTAGTGTACTGTGTCCTCTGCACAGTGTGTACCTAAAGCTACCTGAAGAAAATTGGTGGTGTTCTTCTGATCCTATTAATACCACAGGCAGGCAGCTACAGTATTTACAGTTAGTGTACTGTGTCCTCTGCACAGTGCACCTAAAGCTACCTGAAGAAAATTGGTGGTGTTCTTCTGATCCTATTAATACCACAGGCAGGCAGCTACAGTGTTTACAGTTATGCCCCGTACACACGGTCGGATTTTCCGACGGAAAATGTGTGACAGGACCTTGTTGTAGGAAATTCCGACCGTGTGTAGGCTCCATCACACATTTTCCATCAGATTTTCCGACACACAAAGTTTGAGAGCAGGCTATAAAATTTTCCGACAACAAAATCTGTTGTCGGAATTTCCGATCGTGTGTACACAAATCCGACACACTAAGTGCCACGCATGCTCAGAATAAATAAAGAGATGAAAGCTATTGGCTACTGCCCCGTTTATAGTCCCGATGTACGTATTTTATGTCACCGCGTTCAGAATGATCGGATTTTCCGACAACTTTGTGTGACCGTGTGTATGCAAGACAAGTTTGAGCCAACATCCATCGGTAAAAATCCTAGGATTTTGTTGTCGGAATGTCTGATCAATGTCCGACCGTGTGTACGGGGCATAAGTGTACTGTGTACTCTGCACAGTGTGCACCTAAAACTACCTGAATAAAATTGGTGGTGTTCTTCTGATCCTATTAATACCACAAGCAGGCAGCTACAGTATTTACAGTTAGTGTACTGCGTCCTCTGCACAGTGTGCACCTAAAGCTACCTGAAGACAACTGCTGTTGTTCTGCTTCTATTAATACCACAGGCAGGCAGCTACAGTATTTACAGTTAGTGTACTGTGTCCTCTACACAGTGTGCACCTAAAGCTACCTGAAGAAAATTGGTGGTGTTCTTTTGATCCTATTAATACCACAGGCAGGCAGCTACAGTATTTACAGTGAGTGTACTGTGCGCTCTGCACAGTGTGCACCTAAAGCTACCTGAAGACAATTGATGTTGTTCTGCTCCTATTAATACCACAGGCGGGCAGCTACAGTATTTACAGTTAGTGTACTGTGTCCACTGCACAGTGTGCACCTAAAGCTACCTGAAGACAATTGCTGGTGTTCTCATACAAATAATACTACAGGCAGGCAGTTGATTCTGCTAGCTGCAGTATCAGTATATATATATATATATACATCCCAGCTTTGTGCAGCTACATCTCACTGCAGGCCATTAGTATGTCTGGAAGGCCAACAAGGAGAGGCAGACAGTCATAAGCCAATAAAAGAGGGCACACAGGTTCTGTGTCTGGAGGCAACAGTGCTGGTTGTGGAGACGGTGCATCCTCATCAGCACGTGGCCGTTGGACACGTTTGTCCTTTTTTTCGGCAGCTGGCCGTGTTGAGCCACAACATGCGGAAGACTTGGTAGAGTGGATGACCAAGCCGTCCTCATCCTCCTCATCCTCTCTCACCCAGGCTCAGGGTACATTGTCTGGCAAAGCAGCTGCCAACGCGGCCTCTTCCCTCGGCTCAATGGCATCAGTCACTCCTTCCCTAGCCCCACCATGTCCTCCTTAGGAGTCCCCTGAGCTGTTTGACCACAGTGTTGGGTACATGCTCCAGGAGGATGCCCAGCATTTTGAAGGCTCCGATGATGGTACCCAGCTAGAGGAAGGCAGTAACGTGAGCCCAGTGAGAGGGGGTGCCCAAGAAGGACAGCAATCTGGCAGTCATGTTCCCCCTGCTGCAGCATACTGCCAGGTTTGCTCCAGTGATGAGAAGGAAGGGAATGATGAGGTCACTGACTCCACGTGGGTGCCTGATAGGAGAGAGGAGGAGGAGGAGACACATCACCAACGAGGCAGGATGCCCTCCAGGGGCCAGCTTAAGGGCAGCACACTGACTGCATCACACCGCAGAGCCCCGCATGTGCAGGGCGCTGCTGTCTCTGCACGTTATTTCAAAAGTTCTTTGGTGTGGGCCTTTTTTGAGACGAGTACATCAGATCCCACCGCTGCTATTTGCAACATATGTCTCAAGCATATCTCGCGTTGCCAAAACATCACCCGCTTGGGCACCTCATGCTTGACCAGACATATGTCGACCTGCCATGCAGTTCGTTGGCAAGCATACCTAAAAGACCCACACCAAAGTACAAAGAGGACCTCTCCTTGCTCTGCATCAGCTGGGATCTCCAACCCCTCTATACCTTCAGTCCTCTCTGAGACCTGCCCCGGACTGTGTCAGTGTTAACGCAGGAGAGAGCAGACGTCTGCGTCAGCAGCTTCAGCCATCCAGCAGCTCCAGCCTTCCGGCTCCAGCCATTCTAGGACTATCCCGGACTCCCCAGTGGAACTTACCGGGACCCCCACCTACACACCGGGCGTCCATCACCATCTGGAAGCCGAGTCCCAGCCGGCAGCCGTATAGGCCCTTCCCGCAGGACACCCCGCGGTCGGCCTAGCGCCGGGCCAGGGCCGACCTGCCGCTTCACCTCCCATAGCCAGATCGGCAGGCCGACCAGCAGGCCCTAGTATCGATCCAACCCCATCGCCATCCTCGGATGGGCCGGTAGTTGCGCCGGAATCAGAATAGCCGGACAGCCCGCAGCTCGGGCCTAGCCGGTGGCCATCTTGGTCCTCCCTCCTGAGGCCACAGCACTCCGCCGGCCGCCCGGAGATCATCCCAGACATCACAGCAATACCCACCAGGACCTCGGCCTCAGTGGACCACCCCCCCAGCCCAGGTCACCAGCATTCCCACCGCCACATTCACCCACCGCCGCAGCACTCCCACCGCGGCCCGGGCCTAGCCCGTCTGCCATCTTGGTCCACCCACTCAGCAGTGATTACCACCTCCACCCGGAGCCCATCCACGGTCCCCCCCGGCAGGTAGTAATAGGACCTACCACCATCCACCACAGGACCTTGCAACCTCCGGAGCGCGAGCATCTGGATAGCCCGTGGCTCGGATCCATCCCGTCAGCCATCTTGGTCCACCCAGTGCGGCCACAACCTCCACCCGAAGCTCAGCCCGGACCCCCCCCAGCAGGTTAGTACCGGGACCATCCCCCCCAGGCCTGCACCATCCCACCTCCAGGCAGGACCACCATCCCTCACCCCCCCTCCTCAGCCCACCCGGGGGGCACCACCACAGCCGCTGTCCAATCACTAGCTGTTAGACTCGGGGGACAGACAACGGCTGCGGCCTAGCTCCAGCCACCCAGCACCCACACCTGACCAGCTGGCCCCCGTGCCCCCACACTTGGAACACCCCCTCCTCTACATTGGACCTCACTGCGTGGGCACAGCCTACCACCGGAGATGCTGGACCAACCACAGTGTCCATCTTAGTTCCGCCTAAACCCAGCCGCAGCATCACTCCAACCAGTAAGTAGCAGCCAGATCCCCTTACCCCCCACCCCCACCATTATCCTCCGGACCATCCTGCACAGGTAAGCCACCGGGGTACCTTAGCAGTTGATCCAGGGTCCTGGAGCCGATCGCCCCTCAGGGGATCAGGAAGGAATTTTCCTCTGCTGTAGCAATAGGCCAGCTCAGCCAGGGGTTTTTTTGCCTTCCTCTGGATCAACGGGGAGGGTGGTAGGTAGCCTCCATTACCTCCATCATCCTCCTTCAGCAACTTTCGTGCTTCACCATGTGTAATTTCAAGTACACAGCGGACGCCCTCCACAGGCTAAGAAACATCGGGTTCAACTCTACCAATCGTCACTAAAAAAAGAAAAATGACTAAGGACCAACCTACAAGCAACCATCAAATACAGGGAGACACCAATCCAACTACAACAACTAGCATGTGCCCTGATTAATACTAGATCTGCAGTCAAGCACAGACTAGAAATCAACGACTTCATCATCGATAACAACATAGATTGCCTTTTCATTATGGAAAGCTGGCTAACATCTGACTGCAACACCATCCTAACTGAATTGGTGCCAGAGAACTACAGCATCCTAACCGAGCATAGAATAGGAAAAAAAGGAGGAGGCCTAGCAGTGATCTTCAAATCGCACCTTGCCCTCACCAAACCAACTTCACAGAACTCAGTGCATTTCATGGAGATACTCCCCCTGCAACTTCAAACAACACCCCAAAACACCATTCACATATTACTATGCTACAGACCACCAGGACCAAAGACAAATCTCCTTACACCACTTACTGAATTCATCTCAATGCACACCCTGAAAACCAAAAACCTTCTGGTACTTGGAGACTTCAACCTTTTGGGCAAACTCCACCCAAGATCCTATTGCGACCGCCTGCATCCACCAACTGGAAGAGCTAGGTCTTCAACAGCTGATAAATACTCCCACGCAAGGTTCAGGACATACCCTAGACCTCATCTTCAAACAGAATATAGACATCAACATATTCGACAACACACCACTACCATGGGCGGACCACCACGCCATCAAATTTAAAATCACCACCAACTCCATCCTCCAAAAACAGAAACATTCAACAACACACTGGAACAGATCCCAGAAGAAACTGCATTCTGAACTCTTCAAAACCACATTATCAAACAAAATACAATCGCTAAACTTAGACCTCTCAACGGAACAAACACTCACCTCCCTAAACAAGGCATTACTACAAACAGCAGACTCAGTAGCACCAAAACGCAGAACACTCATCCGCAAAAAAAACTCGAGATGGTTCAACGGCACTCTCACTCTACTCAAGCAAGAACGTAGAAGAGCGGAAAGAGCATGGAGAAGAAATCCTACCAAGGAAAACCATTACATACTACACAATACTCACTGTGAAATACCACAAAGCGATTTTCACAGCCAAAAAAGAACATTTCTGGAACACCATCTCAACTGCCTTAAACCGGCCGCGGGAACTTTTCAAAATAGTCGCCCAGTCAATGAACCCAACCTGCTTAGAGCCCCCAGCAAACGATACTCAAGAATTCTGCAATGAGCTATCTAATTTTTTCATCGACAAAATCGACAGCATTCGGAAATCAATTCAACATAAAAAAGCAACCAACCTTACCCAACCAAAGCAAAAAGAGGACATTGACGCGAACAGCACACAACCGCCAGACTTCTTCTTGACCCCAATCACCACTGACACGACTAAAAACATTATGAGAAGCCTTCGAGACAGCACATCACCAAACGACATCATTCCCACGAAACTCCTGAAAGAATGCTCCGACATCCTGGCTCCCACTATAACACACCTCATAAATCAGTCATTCAAAGAAGGGATTGTGCCAACTACCCTCAAGCAAGACATCGTCAAACCCCTGCTAAAGAAACTCAATATCTACCCTAAAGACCCTAACCACCGCAGACCGATAACAAGCCTCAACACCGTCTCCAAGATTATGGAGAAAGCGGTAGTACAACAGCTACAACGCCACCTGGACACGCATCAACTTCTGGACACTCTACAGTCAGGTTTCCGCCCAGGCCATGGCACGGAAACTGCACTTCTAAAAATATGGGACGATGCACTCGAAGCAGCAGATGATGGAGAATCATGTCTCCTGGTACCAAGACTCCATGGACACCTCCCGCCATCTTTGGATAGACCATCTCCCCGAGCACCAAAGCCAAAAGTCTTGGAGTTATCTTTGACTCAGAAATGACGATGGATGCACAAATAGGATCAGTAGTTAGCGGATCTCACCATCTCCTCCGCCTGTTACGCAGACTCACCCCTTCATCCCAGAAGATGACAAAACAGCAGTAGTTGGAACAATCATCAATTCCCATCTCGACTACGCAAACTCACTCTACATACGATTAACCCAATATCAGCTTGCGCGCCTACAGGCCATTCAAAACGCGGTGGCAAGACTGCTAACAGGAAAAAAAACCTGGGAGTCCATCTCCCCATCCCTGAGGAGCCTACATTGGCTAACAGTAAAGAATCGGATCACATTCAAGACCCTCTGCCTCACCCACAAATGCATACAAGGTAACGCCCCTCAATACCTCCGAGAGAAAATAAAACATTACACGCCGAATCGCAATCTGCGATCATCTAGCCAAAACCTCCTCCTCGTTCCCAAATACCGCTACAAAGCAAGGGGAGAACAAAGATTCGCAGTCCAGGGACCTCGGCTATGGAACTCTCTTCCAACTCACATCCACATGTGTCAGTACTAGGATCTCTTTAGGACCCAGCACAACTCACCTGACACAGCCTTTGCCTGGGAAACAACAATGATTGGCCAGATCACCTTTAAATCACTTGTATCAGCATGCAATCATTGCTCATGTTAGAGTTTACCTTGTGTTTGATCCAGTTGATATCTGCTCTGTGTATTTCGTGTATGACCTGGCTCATTTGACCCTGTTTACTTGCTTCTGATTCGGTACCGTTTGGACTCTGATCTTCCTGTGTATGACCCAGCTTACCTAGACTACGCTTTGCCTGATCCTACTGTAGTACCTTCATCTGCAGCGGTGAACTACAAGCACCAGACATCTATCCTCACTTGCAGCGGTGAACTTCAAGCACCAGACACCATCTATCCTCATCTGCAGCGGTGAACTACAAGGTCCAGCAAACATCTACCTACATCTACAGGGGTGAACTACAAGTCCCAGCTGACCTGCTCTGCTCAGACCTGCTCATGGTATGTGCTCTTGTTCTTTGAACTCTTTGCATAATCAGAACACCTGAACTGTTACCTGTTATATGCTCCTAGCCTGACATTAACACGAGCCATAATAAAGGAAACCTATCATGGATCCTGAGCAGGCTCAGTTGTTTGCACAGGAACTTTGCCGCTTATCCCATCAAGTTCAGGAAATGGCCACAGAGCTCACCAAGGTGCAATCTCCTTCTATTACCACCGCTACAAAAACTCCATCTGAACCAAAAATGCCTTTGCCTGACCGGTTTTCTGGTGACCGTAAAGGGTTTTGCAACTTTAAAAACAGCTGCAAATTATATTTCAAAGTAAAGCCACCCTCGTCTGGCCCTGAAACTCAGAGGGTTCAAATCATTATCTCTCTACTACAGGGTGACCCCTAGGCTTGGGCCTTTAACCTGGAACCAAACCATCCAGCCATGCTAACAGTAGATGCCTTCTTTGAAGCCCTAGGGTTGCTTTATGATGATCCAGATCGTGCTGCTACTGCAGAATCAACCCTGCGTAACTTAAAGCAAGGAACTACCACAGCTGAAATGTATTGCTCAGAGTTTCGCAGGTGGGCCCTGGAATCTGGCTGGAATGATGCAGCACTCCGCAGCCAGTTTAGAATGGGCCTTTCAGATGCAATTAGGGATGCTCTGGTCAACTTCTCCTACCCAGCCTCACTGGAGGAGGCTATGAGACTAACAAAAATGTGGGGTTCTTGCGAGCCACAAGTGGACCACTGCCTCTAAGGCGTAAGTCAACTATTTATAAGCAGCAAACACTTCACCACGTTTCATTCTGTGTATTAAAATATATAACCAATTGTGCCTGCGCTAAAAAATATAAACTAAATAGAAAAATCGTGCAGAAATATTAACTTAAAAGCGTAATTAATATGCTGATCAAGACATATATATATATATATGTGCAATCCTTATATATGAAAAACCTCAAAGTGCATCCACAAAAAAGTGCAATCCTTATATATAAAATACTCAGTGCATCATGCATGGATATAAACATAAAATCTAAGTGCAAATCCTGTGGCAATCAAGTGTCCAATCAGAATACGATCGGCTAATTAAAACCGAAACAAAAAAGTGCAAGTATTCAGTGTCCATAAATTAAGTGTCCATCATGCTTCTCCTGAATGGTGTCCAAATCACAACAAGCTTAATGTGCTCTCCCGTGATCCCCCACTTGTGCTTGCGCTCACCTCTATTCGTGTGACACGGTAATTAAACAGTGTCTAACACGCATTGGGGCCACTCCTGGGCTCACACAGGGTACATTGATGTGTATTCAATCCTCTCCGGTAAAGCCAAATATCATTCATAAAAAAGAAAAGAACGCTCCATGGTGTAATATAGTAAGGGATTTATTTAAAGTAAAAAATATTCCTCCAGGAGGGTACTCACAATATGCGGGTGCTACAGTGCACCAAACTATCCAGGTATAATTCGTTAGCCATGGCTTGTATGACGTGCGGTGTGGTGTGTGTTCACCTCCTTCCCTGCTGACAGCTCTGTCCTACCCCTCCCCGACGCGTATTCGGCACAGGGATCACGTGCCTTCCTCTGGGGGATATCATTGGACGGACGCTCTGTGTTAATTTTATATGCTGACGGCGGCCATTTTGCCAAAGACCGCCGACAGCCCTAGTGAGAAACTACAGCTGCAATGAGCGGCCGGTGGCCATTTTGCCTAGGACCACCGACCCCTAATATAATGGGCTCCAGCTGTGTACAGTGATTGACATGAAGAGCCATGATTCCCATCATCCAATAGAGCTATATCGGCGGCCATTTTGCCTAGGACCGCCGACAGCTCTAGTAATGGGCTACAACAATGAGCAGCTTAAAGACTTAAGATAAAAGCAACTGATAGCACTAAAAGGCCTAGATCTATCGCAAAATGTTAACAACTGGCCATGAGTACCATAATAAACAATGATGGTATATGCAAGTGATCCAATATAATTATAATGTATTTAACCAGTTGCCGACCGCCGCACGACGATGTACGTCGACAGAGCGGCACGGGCAGGCAAAAGGACTTACAGGTACGTCCTTGCCTGCCCGCGGGTGGGGGGTCCGATCGGAAAGCCCCCCCCCGGTGCCTGCGGCGGTCGGCAAATCTCCCCCGGCGATCGGTGGTGAGGGGGAGGCCATCCATTCGTGGCCCCCCCCTCGCGATCGCTCCCAGCCAATGGGATCATTTCCCTGCCTCTGTATTGTACACAGAGGCAGAGGAAATGATGTCATCTCTCCTCGGCTCGGTATTTTCCATTCCGGGCCGAGGAGAGAAGACTGTAATGTGAGTGCACCAACACACACACACACACACACACACACACACACACACACACACACACACACACACACACACACACACACACAGTAGAACATGCCAGGCATACAAAACACCCCGATTTCCCCCCCCCCAATCACCCCCCTCCCATCACAAACTGACACCAAGCAGGTTTTTTTTTTTTTTTTCTGATTACTGCATTGGTGTCAGTTTGTGACAGTTACAGTGTTAGGGCAGTGAGTGTTAGGCCCCCTTTAGGTCTAGGATACCCCCCTAACCCCCCTAATAAAGTTTTAACCCCTTGATCACCCCCCGTCACCAGTGTCGCTAAGCGATCATTTTTCTGATCGCTGTATTAGTGTCGCTGGTGACGCTAGTTAGGGACGTAAATATTTAGGTTCGCCGTCAGCGTTTTATAGCGACAGGGACCCCCATATACTATCTAATAAATGTTTTAACACCTTGATTGCCCCCTAGTTAACCCTTTCACCACTGATCACCGTATAACCGTTACGGGTGATGCTGGTTAGTTCGTTTATTTTTTATAGTGTCAGGGCACCCGCCGTTTATTACCGAATAAAGGTTTAGCCCCCTGATCGCCCGGCAGTGATATGCGTCGCCCCAGGCAGCGTCAGATTAGCGCCAGTAGCGCTAACACCCACGCACGCAGCATACGCCTCCCTTAGTGGTATAGTATCTGAACGGATCAATATCTGATCTGATCCGATCAGATCTATACTGGCGTCCCCAGCAGTTTAGGGTTCCCAAAAACGCAGTGTTAGTGGGATCAGCCCAGATACCTGCTAGCACCTGCGTTTTGCCCCTCCGCCCGGCCCAGCCCACCGAAGTGCAGTATCGATCGATCACTGTCACTTACAAAACACTAAACGCATAACTGCAGCGTTCGCAGAGTCAGGCCTGATCCCTGCGATCGTTAACAGTTTTTTTTGGTAGCGTTTTGGTGAACTGGCAAGCGCCAGCGGCCTAGTACACCCCGGTCGTAGTCAAACCAGCACTGCAGTAACACTTGGTGACGTGGCGAGTCCCATAAGTGCAGTTCAAGCTGGTGAGGTGGCAAGCACAAGTAGTGTCCTGCTGCCACCAAGAAGACAAACACAGGCCCGTCGTGCCCATAATGCCCTTCCTGCTGCATTCGCCAATCCTAATTGGGAACCCACCACTTCTGCAGCGCCCGTACTTCCCCCATTCACATCCCCAACCAAATGCAGTCGGCTGCATGAGAGGCATTTTTATGTCCTCCCGAGTACCCCTACCCAACGAACCCCCCCAAAAAAGATGTTGTGTCTGCAGCAAACGCGGATATAGGCGTGACACCCGCTATTATTGTCCCTCCTGTCAATCCTGGTCTTTGCATTGGTGAATGTTTTGAACGCTACCATACACTAGTTGAGTATTAGCGTAGAGTACAGCATTGCACAGACTAGGCACACTTTCACAGGGTCTCCCAAGATGCCATCGCATTTTGAGAGACCCGAACCTGGAACCGGTTACAGTTATAAAAGTTACAGTTACAAAAAAAGTGTAAAAAAAAAAAAAAAACACAAACAAAAATATAAAATAAAAAATAATAGTTGTCGTTTTATTGTTCTCTCTCTATTCTCTCTATTGTTCTGCTCTTTTTTACTGTATTCTATTCTGCAATGTTTTATTGTTATTATGTTTTATCATGTTTGCTTTTAGGTATGCAATTTTTTATACTTTACCGTTTACTGTGCTTTATTGTTAACCATTTTTTTGTCTTCAGGTACACCATTCACGACTTTGAGTGGTTATACCAGAATGATGCTTGCAGGTTTAGGTATCATCTTGGTATCATTCTTTTCAGCCAGCGGTCGGCTTTCGTGTAAAAGCAATCCTAGCGGCTAATTAGCCACTAGACTGCTTTTACAAGCAGTGGGAGGGAATGACCCCCCCCCCCCCACTGTCTTCCGTGTTTTTCTCTGGCTCTCCTGTCTCAACAGGGAACCTGAGAATGCAGCCGGTGATTCAGCCAGCTGACCATAGAGCTGATCAGAGACCAGAGTGGCTCCAAACATCTCTATGGCCTAAGAAACCGGAAGCTACGAGCATTTTATGACTTAGATTTCGCCGGATGTAAATAGCACCATTGGGAAATTGGGGAAGCATTTTATCACACCGATCTTGGTGTGGTCAGATGCTTTGAGGGCAGAGGAGAAATCTAGGGTCTAATAGACCCCAATTTTTTCAAAAAAGAGTACCTGTCACTACCTATTGCTATCATAGGGGATATTTACATTCCCTGAGATAAAAATGATTAAAAAAAAAAAAAAAAAAAAAATGAAAGGAACAGTTTTAAAATAAGATAAAAAAGCAAAAAAATAATAAAGAAAAAAAAAAAGCACCCCTGTCCCCCCTGCTCTCGCGCTAAGGCGAACGCAAGCGTCGGTCTGGCGTCAAATGTAAACAGCAATTGCACCATGCATGTGAGGTATCACCGCGACGGTCAGATCGAGGGCAGTAATTTTAGCAGTAGACCTCCTCTGTAAATCTAAAGTGGTAACCTGTAAAGGCTTTTAAAGGCTTTTAAAAATGTATTTATTTTGTTGCCACTGCACGTTTGTGCGCAATTGTAAAGCATGTCATGTTTGGTATCCATGTACTCGGCCTAAGATCATCTTTTTTATTTCATCAAACATTTGGGCAATATAGTGTGTTTTAGTGCATTAAAATGTAAAAAAGTGTGTTTTTTCCCCAAAAAATGCGTTTGAAAAATCGCTGCGCAAATACTGTGTGAAAAAAAAAAAAAATGAAACACCCACCATTTTAATCTGTAGGGCATTTGCTTTCAAAAAATATATAATGTGTGGGGGTTCAAAGTAATTTTCTTGCAAAAAAAAATAATTTTTTCATGTAATCAAAAAGTGTCAGAAAGGGCTTTGTCTTCAAGTGGTTAGAAGAGTGGGTGATGTGTGACATAAGCTTCTAAATGTTGTGCATAAAATGCCAGGACAGTTCAAACCCCCCCCCAAATGACCCCATTTTGGAAAGTAGACACCCCAAGCTATTTGCTGAGAGGCATGTCGAGTCCATGGAATATTTTATATTGTGACACGAGTTGCGGGAAAGAGACACATTTTTTTTTTTTTTTTTTGCACAAAGTTGTCACTAAATGATATATTGCTCAAACATGCCATGGGAATATGTGAAATTACACCCCAAAATACTTTCTGTTGCTTCTCCTGAGTACGGGAACACCACATGTGTGAGACTTTTTTGGAGCCTAGCCGCGTATGGGACCCCGAAAACCAAGCACCGCCTTCAGGCTTTCTAAGGGCGTAAATTTTTGATTTCACTCTTCACTGCCTATCACAGTCTCGGAGGCCATGGAATGCCCAGGTGGCACAAAACCCCCCCAAATGACCCCATTTTGGAAAGTAGACACCCAAAGCTATTTGCTGAGCGGTATAGTGAGTATTTTGCAGACCTCACTTTTTGTCACAAAGTTTTGAAAATTAAAAAAAGAAAAAAAAAATTTTTTTTTTTGTCTTTCTTCATTTTCAAAAACAAATGAGAGCTGCAAAATACTCACCATGCCTCTCAGCAAATAGCTTGGGGTGTCTACTTTCCAAAATGAGGTCATTTGGGGGGGGTTTGTGCCACCTGGGCATTCCATGACCTCCGAAACTGTGATAGGCAGTGAAGAGTAAAATCAAAAATGTACACCCTTAGAAATCCTGAAGGCGGTGATTGGTTTTCGGGGTCCCGTACGCGGCTAGGCTCCTAAAAAGTCCCACACATGTGGTATCCCCGTACTCAAGAGAAGCAGCAGAATGTATTTTGGGGTGCAATTCCACATATGCCCATGACCTGTGTGAGCAATATATCATTTAGTGACAACTTTGTGCAAAAAAATAAATAAATAAATAGTCACTTTCCCGCAACTTGTGTCAAAATAAAAAAATATTCCATGGACTCAACATGCCTCTCAGCAAATAGCTTGGGGTGTCTACTTTCCAAAATGGGGTCATTTGGGGGGGGGTTGTGCCATCTGGGCATTTTATGGCCTTCAAAACTGTGATAGGTAGTGAGGAGTAAAATCAAAAATGTACGCCCTTAGAAATCCTGAAGGCAGTGATTGGTTTTCGGGGCCCCGTATGCGGCTAGGCTCCCAAAAAGTCCCACACATGTGGTATCCCCATACTCAGGAGAAGCAGCTAAATGTATTTTGGGGTGCAATTCCACATATGCCCATGGCCTGTGTGAGCAATATATCATTTAGTGACAACTTTTTGTAATTTTTTTTTTTTTTTTTTTTTTTTGTCATTATTCAATCACTTGGGACAAAAAAAATGAATATTCAATGGGCTCAACATGCCTCTCAGCAATTTCCTTGGGGTGTCTACTTTCCAAAATGGGGTCATTTGTGGGGGTTTTGTACTGCCCTGCCATTTTAGCACCTCAAGAAACGACATAGGCAGTCATAAATTAAAGGCTGTGTAAATTCCAGAAAATGTACCCTAGTTTGTAGGCGCTATAACTTTTGCGCAAACCAATAAATATACACTTATTGACATTTTTTTTACCAAAGACATGTGGCCAAATACATTTTGGTCTAAATGTATGACTAAAATTGAGTTTATTGGATTTTTTTTAGAACAAAAACTAGAAAATATCTTTTTTTTTTTCAAAATTTTCGGTCTTTTTCCGTGTATAGCGCAAAAAATAAAAACGGCAGAGGTGATCAAATACCATCAAAAGAAAGCTCTATTTGTGGGAAGAAAAGGACGCAAATTTCGTTTGGGTACAGCATTGCATGACCGCGCAATTAGCAGTTAAAGCGACGCAGTGCCAAATTGGAAATAGTGCTCTGGTCAGGAAGGGGGTAAATCCTTCTGGGGCTGAAGTGGTTAATAACCAAGGAAAGAGCTGTGCATCCAGGAGTCAACGCACCGCACCTCATATACAATGTAAAAGAGCCTGACCATAATAAAATAAATCTGTATTGCCTTTATAGAACACATGCAAGATACATTAAAACATAAATTCCTTATAATAAAAATGAAAAATAAAATCAGATACTCAATACTACTCCTCTGTGCAGTATTTAAAAAAAAAACCCATTCCGAGGAGATCTGAATCTCAGACCCCTAATGTTAAATGAAATAAAATAAATGTTATTAAAATGTATTAAAATCAATATATACCCCTAAACCCCAAACCATATCAGTAAAATATTAAAAATATAATAAAAAAACTGTAATAATGATATTATAAAAAACCACCATAACAATATTATTGATATAAAACACCTATATTAAAGTTAGTTATAATACCAACACTAACGGGTGTATATAGGGAATACGTCCCAAAAATGTAGGATTAACCCAAAAACCAACCTCGATGATACAATATATCAGAAAAAACATACAAAAAATATTTTTTAATAATAAGTACGTCGCTACCCTAGCATCATAATGCAAAGTCCTCATATTTAAAGCCCCATGGTCAACCAGACAATCACGTCAACCTGACCGTAGTCTACACCAATGTGGATCTGTACCTGGGGTTGGAAACTAGATACCAGTAAATACTTAAAAGCTCATTAAAAATTACTGAGAAAACATCTTAAATCAAAGTCCTTATTGAGCCCCCCAGGGGATAGAGAACCCAGCTGGTGTATCCACCAAGATTCTCGCTTACTGATTTCTCTCGTGAAATTGGAGCCTCTCCAGTGGCGTTTTTGAGCCTCTATCCCCCAAAATTTCATCCCAACCGTACTCTGTGCATTTTCTTAAAATGGATGGATAAATGGTGCTTGTCTGACCCTTTTTACGTATATTTCTTACGTGCTCCTCTAATCGGTCTTTCAAGGCCCTGGTGGTGCGACTCAGATATAATTGCATGGGCACTTTAACGCATATACGACACCTATAGTGTCACATGATATAAAGTCCCTGATGGTATAAGACTGATGAGTTCTAGGATCCGAGAATTCCTTTACTCTTTTGTCATTCCCCGGAACCCTCACACAACTGTAGCATCTACCACACCCGTAAAAGCCCTTGAGGTCCCAGAACATCTTGGGATTTGGGGGGGGTGGTTCTACTACCACTTGTGTACCAATTTATCCCGTAGATTAGGTGCTTTTTTAAAAACAATTTAAAAAAAAAAAAAGATAGGTAGATGCTACAGTTGTGTGAGGGTTCCGGGGAATGACAAAAGAGTAAAGGAATTCTCGGATCCTAGAACTCATCAGTCTTATACCATCAGGGACTTTATATCATGTGACACTATAGGTGTCGTATATGCGTTAAAGTGCCCATGCAATTATATCTGGGTCGCACCACCAGGGCCTTGAAAGTGAGGCCCGGAACGAAAAGAAAAAAAGAAGAGAATAGTGCAGGGCCGGGCATGACAGTGTGTCTAGTGACACACACAGGGTTAAGCTGGCCAGGTTTGGTGGGGTGGAGCCAGCAGGAAACTTTGGGGGTGTGGCCATATAAGAGGAGGGGCGGAGCTGGACGGGGTCAGTGGAGCAGGAAGAGACACGAGGAGGCAGATTTTTCTCTGCTCCTCTACAGCAATGGCCGACATCGACGTGATACTCGCTCGTTTGCGGCAGGCAGCAGCGTCCAGGGGACCGGAGTGGCTACACAGTCAAGTCGCTGGGCTCATTGAAGAGGAAGCAGGCGGATCGGCGATCGGAGGTGAGGGGACTGCCCGTGCGCGGAAGTCGCGGCCGCCGGCGCGGTATTCGCCTGGACCCGATGGACGTATGGGTCGCCAGGCATGAAGCCCCAGGGGGGAACAGTCAGCCCCTCCAGCTAAGAGGAGTCAACCGATGGCTGATGCCAGGCCCGGGCAGAACACACGCCGCGGCGCGGTGGGCAGGGCTACGGGTCAAGATGGCGCCGCTTCACTGAGTGCAGGATCCAGGCATGCGGAAAGAGCGAACCCCCCAGCAGCTTTGTACGAGCCGAGGGGGGAGAACAGAAGTGAGAGAGGAGCTGCAGCAGCGCCCAGGGCGGGGAGGAGAAGCATTGCTGACACCGCAGGTGGCAACTGGTCGCCTGGCGGGGAGAGGGACCTCCAGAGGGGCGGACGGAGGACTGATCAGGCCGGCCCGGTCTCAGCCATTCCAGGGCGGCGTGGAATCCAGGCGGGAAGCGGAGCTGCAGAGGTCGGACGAGTCATGTCTCAGCGGGTGCATATGGCCTCCAGGAGGGATGCGCCTGGGGGGCTCACCACGCCGGCAAGCCCACCCCAGGGGGACCGGTCCGAAGACGAGGAGTTGGAAGAAGGTGAAGTGGAGGCACACCAGCAGGATACGACGGTGGAAACCAGACCAGCGGCTGTCGGGAGGTCTCCGGGTCAGCCCGGTAAGTCCAGTGATAATGTAGAATTTACCAATGCTTTACAAAATATATGGGGTGTGGTTAACCCAGGTACGGCAGGGGCAGTAGCCCGACCACCACGGGTGTCGCAGGGCCATGACCACCAAGTGGCGGGACAAGGATCCGCCAGTTCGGGGTCAGGGGGACAACTGAGTGAGCTGTTGGAGGGCCTGAGGGCGCTAGTAGGACGTTTTGGGGAACAACCTCCTCAGGCGGCTACAAGCATAGTACCGCAAGGAACTGGCGGGGGTGTGGTAGCTGGTGGGGAGGTGGAACTTTCCACTGGGGTGTCTGCTGATAAGACCCCGGAGTCGGGGGGTGCCAAAGAGAAGCCGGGGGAAAAAGGGGCAACAGAGGCGGCGGGTAGGACGGACATAGTCAGGATTGCAGACACAGCGAAATGCGAGGTATATGTCTGCTTTGAGGGCCCGCTGGGTGCGCATCTGAAGCAGGAGGTTCGGGAAAAGATCCAAAAAGGGAATACGTGGAAATATTTTCCTTGTTGCCGTTGGAAAAGTTTAACCTGGACAGGGTTAAGCCTGATGACTTCAAGAAGGAAGATGAGGAGAAGAGGAGGTACAGGTTGATTCCGCGGACGTTTGTCAATTGGTTACAAGCGTTCGCTATCATGGCCAACGTCATTGGCGAAAAGAATCCGGAGCATTGCTCTGGGTTGTTTTGTTATATGGATGCTATTGGGGAAGCACACAGAGTTTATGGCGGAACGGCTTGGCTGCGTTATGACGAGCAGTTCCGACAACGCAGAGCGGTTCGTCCGGCCCTGCGTTGGGACCATAAGGACATCAGCCTTTGGATGAGACTTATGTCCTCGGCTAGGGCCTCGCCTCAGTTTTTTCAAGGGGGGGCCGGGGGTACACACTCCTCAGGACTACCGGCCGGCAAGAAATGGGGGGTGTGTTGGCAATACAACGAAGGAAACTGTAAGTTTGGGGGATCGTGCAAATTCAAGCACGAATGCTCAGGGTGTGGGGGAGCTCACACACTGGCCAGATGCTTCAAAAAACGAAAACGTACCGGGGAGCCTGTTAACAAGAGGGATGACGCCGGTGAAGGTGGAAAGGATGCTGCCTTTCCTAAGTAAGTATCCGGATAGGGAAGCGGCATCGCTGATTACTGCAGGTTTTCGGGAGGGGTTCAAAATACCATGTGCCTTGGAGGTGGTTCCCCCTATGGCACGGAACTTGAAATCAGCGTTGCAACACCCAGGGGTGGTAGGAGAAAAATTGGCAAAAGAAGTGACATTAGGCCGCATGGTAGGGCCATTCGCGGATAAGCCGTTACCGGATTTGGTGGTGTCCCCACTGGGAGTGGTGCCCAAAAAAGAGGCGAATAAGTTCCGATTAATTCACCATTTATCCTTTCCAAAAGGGGGCTCAGTCAATGATTTCATTAACCCTGAGGCCTGCGCGGTGTCCTATACTTCCTTTGATGCTGCGGTGCGGTGGGTTAGGAGGTATGGACAGGGGGCACTCATGGCAAAATCTGACATAGAAGCAGCGTTTCGGCTACTTCCAGTGCATCCGGACAGCTTTAGGCTGCTGGGTTGCCACTGGCAAGAACAGTTTTACGTCGATAAATGTTTGCCCATGGGTTGCTCCATTTCTTGCGCCATGTTTGAGGCGTTCAGTTCCTTTTTGGAGTGGGTGGTTAGGGATGTGTCGGGGCTGGACTCGGTTATCCATTACTTGGATGACTTCCTGTGTATAGGTCCTCCTTCCTCCAGTGTGTGCGATTTTATTGTCAACGTTGCAGCACATTGCGGGAAGGTTCGGAGTGCCACTGGCAGCCGAAAAGACGGAAGGCCCGACAAACGAAATTAGTTTTCTGGGTATAGTAATTGACTCCATAGCAATGGAATGCAGATTGCTGCACGGGAAGTTAGTGGATTTACAGAAGGAGATCCGGGAGATTCATGGAAGGCGGAAGGTGCAGTTGCGGACACTGCAGTCGTTGCTAGGTAAGCTAAATTTCGCTTGTAGGATCATACCCATGGGTAGGGTGTTTTGTCGGAGGCTGTCAGCAGCCACGGCGGGAGTTAAAGCCCCCACTCATTTTGTCAGGCTGACGCGGGAATATCGGGAGGACCTGAAGGTATGGTATCAATTTCTGTCAGTGTACAACGGAAGATCAGTGTGGATGTCAGGTCCGGTAAGTAACTTCGATGTGGAACTGGTTACGGACGCGGCGGGTTCTACAGGTTACGAGGCATATTTTCAAGGGCAATGGAGCGCAGGACCGTGGCCACAATCATGGGTGAAAGCGGGGTTTCTTCGGAACCTGGTACTGCTGGAATTATTTCCAGTGGTGCTGGCTATGGAGTTATGGGGGCGGTCCTGCCAGAATTTAAAGTTGAGAATTAACTGTGACAACATGGGGGTTGTGCAGGTGGTCAATCGCATGTCAGCGTCTTCCCAACCTGTCATTAGGCTGATGCGACAGTTGGTATTGCGGTGCTTGCAATTGAATACCTTTATATATGCGGTACACATACCAGGGATTGACAATACACTGGCTGATTCGCTGTCTCGCTTTCAGTGGGACAAGTTCAGGGAACTAGCCCCGGCAAAAGGAAGGGATTCCTTGCCCGGAGTGGATCTGGGAGCTGGCATTGGAGTCGCCGCAGGATGGATCCAGCAGTCAGTGAGTAAGTCCACTTGGATGGCCTATATGAAGGTATGGAGAGAATGGGAGGGTTTACTGCAAGAAGCTGGGGTGGACAAGGATGGGATTGAGGTGAGATTGTTGGTCTTGTATTTTGTGTCCAGAAATATGGAAAACGGGGTGGCGGTGTCTTCTATTGAAAAGAAGATGGCGGCTTTGTCATTCCTTTTCAAGCTGAAAAGGGGGGAGGATTGGACTAAAGATTTTTGGGTTAGGCAAGCCATCAAAGGGTACAAGAGAGGACAAAGAAGGAAAGATGAAAGAAGGCCTGTCACTTTTACGAACCTGGTGTCCATTTATGGGCAGTTAAGGTCAGTATGTTCTTCAAGTTATGAATGTTTGCTGTTTACGGCAGCCTTTTCGTTAGCGTTTTTTGGGGCGTTCAGAATTGGGGAATTGGTGAGCCCAGCATGGGGGGATGCGGGGGGCATTCTGGTGCAGGACGTTAGGTCACACGGGGATAAAGTGTGTTTGAGACTGCGAAGGTCAAAAACCGATCAGACGGGGAAGGGGGTGGATGTATGGTTGTACGCTCTGCCGGGATCCACGGTATGCCCGGTAAGGGCGGTCGAGGAACTGGAGCAGGTAAGGCCAATGGGGGAAGGGCCATTTTTGCGTCATGAGGAGGGGTCTTACTTATCAAAAAAAGAAATAAATAAATAATTAAAAAGGTGGTTGGTTGGCTAGTATTATGGTCCATGTAGGTGGAAATTGTGTTAGGCTTAAAAAAAAAAAAAAAAGATGAATGACGTTACCTTGGTTGTGATCTTGGGCACTCTTATGTGTGTTGGGGGGCCAGGAGAGGTGATGCGAGACCGGACGGGAGGCAGCTGGGAGTATCAAGGAGAGAGGCATACATCAGGTGGCTGGGGAGACCGGGTATGATGTGGGGTAGAGTGGTCACGGAAGTGGAGCGTTATGCGTGGTTGGACAGACCACCTGATGTGTTGGTAATCCATGCAGGTGGGAACGATTTAGGGGTACGCACGGTAAGAGACATACTAGCAAGCGTTAAGTCGGATTTGCTATATATCCGCACGGTCTTTCCCAATACTCTGCTGTTATGGTCCGACATGGTGGCACGCACCACCTGGCGGATGGCAAGGTCTGTGGAACGGCTGAACAAGGCACGCATTCGCATTAACAAAGTAGTGGGGAGGTTTTTGGTGAAACAAGGGGGCATGGTGATAAGGCACAGAGAGCTGGAAATTAATGTAGGCCTTTACTTACGCAGGGATGGTGTTCACCTCACGGACGTGGGGACTGATCTGTGGACCATGGGACTGCAAGAGGGAATCCAAAGGGCACTGAGTGTGTGGAGGGGCCCTTAAGGATAAGGTTTCATCCTTTCGGGCTGTGGCTGTGTTTTTTCTGTTGGTCGGTGACGGTAGCGGTAAACAAATGTGGTAAAAAGGGGTGGGGGGTCATCGATAGTATGGCCCCTCCGGTGTATTCCCGAAATGGAATACCGGTATGGGTTCACTGCGGGCAAGGGGTTGTCTCCGAGCGGTACAGCTGGAGGCCTATCAAGTTGGAAATGGTTCCCGCGTGTATGTTTTGATATGTGGTAAAAGGGTGTAGCTCCGTCATTGACCAACAGATTGCAGTTAATAACATGTTGTTTGCACTGAAGTTATATGTTATTTATATATTTAAGGTTATTGGAGTTATTTATTCAGTTTGTTTAATAAATAGGCTGTTATGGCCATTTTATACTCCAATAGATTGGTGTGGTCTCGTTAATTGAAATAAAGGGAAAAGGGGTTGGAGAGAAATGGTATAGCAGTAAGAGAAAATAAGTGGGTACATCTGGAATACACTTATCAAGACCGATTAGAGGAGCACGTAAGAAATATACGTAAAAGGGTCAGACAAGCACCATTTATCCATCCATTTTAAGAAAATGCACAATCAGAGTACGGTTGGGATGAAATTTTGGGGGATAGAGGCTCCCAAACGCCACTGGAGAGGCTCCAATTTCACGAGAGAAACAGTAAGCGAGAATCTTGGTGGATACACCAGCTGGGTTCTCTATCCCCTGGGGGGCTCAATAAGGACTTTGATTTAAGATGTTTTCTCAGTAATTTTTAATGAGCTTTTAAGTATTTACTGGTATCTAGTTTCCAACCCCAGGTACAGATCCACATTGGTGTAGACTACGGTCAGGTTGACGTGATTGTCTGGTTGACCATGGGGCTTTAAATATGAGGACTTTGCATTATGATGCTAGGGTAGCGGCGTACTTATTATTAAAAAATATTTTTTGTATGTTTTTTCTGATATATTGTATCATCGAGGTTGGTTTTTGGGTTAATCCTACATTTTTGGGACGTATTCCCTATAGACACCTGTTAGTGTTGGTATTATAACTAACTTTAATATAGGTGTTTTATATTAATAATATTGTTATGGTGGTTTTTTATAATTATTACAATTTTTTAATTATATTTTTAATATTTTACTGATATGGTTTGGGGTTTAGGGGTGTATATTGATTTTAATACATTTTAATAAAATTCATTTTATTTAATTTAACATTAGGGGTCTGAGATTCAGATCTCCTCGGAATGGTTTTTTTTTTAAAATACTGCACAGAGGAGTAGTATTGAGTATCTGATTTTATTTTTCATTTTTATTATAAGGAATTTATGTTTTAATGTATCTTGCATGTGTTCTATAAAGGCAATACAGATTTATTTTATTATGGTCAGGCTCTTTTACATTGTATATGAGGTGCGGTGACTCCTGGATGCACAGCTCTTTCCTTGATTATTAAATACATTATAATTATATTGGATCACTTGCATATACCATCATTTTTTATTATGGTACTCATGGCCGGTTATTAACATTTTGCGATAGATCTAGGTCTTTTAGTGCTGTCAGTTGCTTTTATGTTAAGTCTTTAAGCTGCTCATTGTTGTAGCCCATTACTAGAGCTGTCGGCGGTCCTGGGCAAAATGGCCGCCGATATAGCTCTATTGGGTGATGGGAATCATGGCTCTTCATGTCAATCACTGTACACAGCTGGAGCCCATTATATTAGGGGTCTGTGGTCCTAGGCAAAATGGCCACCGGCCGCTCATTGCAGCTGTAGTTTCTCACTAGGGCTGTCGGCGGTCCTCGGCAAAATGGCCGCCGTCAGCATATAAAATTAATACAGAGCGTCCGTCCAATGATATCCCCCAGAGGAAGGCACGTGATCCCTGTGCCGAATACGCGTCGGGGAGGGGTAGGACGGAGCTGTCAGCAGGGAAGGAGGTGAACACACACCACACCGCACGCCATACGAGCCGTGGCTAACGAATTATACCTGGATAGTTTGGTGCACTGTAGCACCCGCATATTGTGAGTACCCTCCTGGAGGAATATTTTTTACTTTAAATAAATCCCTTACTATATTACACCATGGAGCTCTCTTTTCTTTTTTATGAATGATATTTGGCTTTACCTGCGAGGATTAAATACACATCAATGTACCCTGAGTGAGCCCAGGAGTGGCCCCAATGCGTGTTAGACACTGTTTAACCACTTCCCGCCCGCCCTATAGCGGATTGACGTCCGGGAAGTGGTTGTGTTATCCTGACTGGACGTCATATGACGTCCAGCAGGATAACATGCCGCAGCGCGCCCCCGGGGGCGCGCATCGCGGCGATCGGTGGAGCGGTGTGTCAGTCAGACACACCGCTACACTGATCTTGGTAAAAAGCCTCCGGCGGAGGCTTTTTACCACGTGATCAGCCGTGTCCAATCACGGCTGATCACGCTGTCAATAGGAAGAGCCGTTGATCGGCTCTTCCTCACTCGCGTCTGACAGACGCGATTAGAGGAGAGCCGATCGGCGGCTCTCCTGGCAGGGGGGGTCTGTGCTGATTGTTTATCAGCGCAGCCCCCCCTCAGATCACCAAACTGGACCACCAGGGATCGCCACTAGGACCACCAGGGAAGGGGCAACATGTGGATGGCCAGGTATGTACCCCATGGCCATCCACATGTGCCCAGTGTGCCCAGTCAGTGCCAATCAGTGCCCACAAATGGGCACTGATTGGCACAATTATGTTGCAGTGATGCCCAACAATGCCACCCTCAGGGGCATCACTGCAAACAACCAGTGCCGTCAGTGCCACCCATCAGTGTCCATTCATGCCACCTGTCAGTGCCCATCCGTGCCCATCTATCAGTGCCCATCCATGCCCATCTGTGCCAACTATCAGTGCCACCTATGAGTGCCCATCAATGCCACCTATGAGTGCCCATCTGTGCCACCTATTAGTGCCCATCAGTGCCGCTTACCAGTGCCGCCTATCAGTGCCCATCAGTGCCGCCTATCAGTGCCCATCATCAGTGCCCGTCAGTGCCACCTCATCAGTGCCACCTCATTGGTGCCACCTCATCGGTGCCCATCAGTGCCGCCGTATCAGTGCCAGTCAGTGCCCGTCAGTGCAGCCATATCAGTGCCCGTCATTGAAGAAGAAAACGTACTTATTTACAAAAAAATTTTAACAGAAACAAAGAAAAACTTGTTTTTTTTCAAAATTTTCGGTCTTTTTTTATTTGTTGCGCAAAAAATAAAAACCGCAGAGGTGATCAAATACCACCAAAAGAAAGCTCTATTTGTGGGAACAAAATGATAAAAAATTTGTTTGGGTACAGTGTAGCATGACCGCGCAATTGTCATTCAAATTGCGACAGCGCTGAAAGCTGAAAATTGGTCTGGGCGGGAAGGTGTCTAAGTGCCTGGTATTGAAGTGGTTAATTACCGTGTCACACCAATAGAGGTGAGCGCAAGCACAAGTGGGGGATCACGGGAGAGCACATTAAGCTTGTTGTGATTTGGACACCATTCAGGAGAAGCATGATGGACACTTAATTTATGGACACTGAATACTTGCACTTTTTTGTTTCGGTTTTAATTAGCCGATCGTATTCTGATTGGACACTTGATTGCCACAGGATTTGCACTCAGATTTTATGTTTATATCCATGCATGATGCACTTTGAGTATTTTATATATAAGGATTGCACTTTTTTGTGGATGCACTTTGAGGTTTTTCATATATAAGGATTGCACATTATATGTATATTTTATTTATATATATATATATATATATATATATATATATATATATATATATATATATATATATATATATATATATATATATATATATATATATATATATATATATATATATATATATATATATATATATATATATATATATATATGTATGTGTCTTGATTAGCATATTAATTACGGTTTTAAGTTAATATTTCTGCACGATTTTTCTATTTAGTTTATATTTTTTAGCGCAGGCACAATTGGTTATATATAGGCTATGAGACTAGCCATTAGAATTGAACGCCGCCAGCGAGAGAGGAGACGAGAACAAACTACAGCTGTGGCAAACTATATACCTCCCTTGCCACCTGACTATTCCACCTCCAGTGCCAAATCTGAGGAAGAACCTATGCAGTTAGGCTTCACCCGGTTATCTGCCCAGGAACACACGCGCTGGCGTAACATGGGACTCTGCTTGTATTGTGGCCTCAAGGATCATATGCTCCGTTCATGCCCTACACGTCCGGGAAACTCCAGGACCTAGGTAATTGCAGGGAGGTTACCTTAGGTCTGCTCTCATCTCCCCAGGGGGACAATCGTATTCTTTTACCTGCTGTCATTCACTTTGGGACAGGGGCTCATGAACTGCTGGCCTTGGTAGATTCTGGAGCCGCTGAAAATTTTATTGATAAGACTCTGATTACCTCTTTGTCCCTGGAAACTCATGCTCTAGATTGCCCAGTCCGCCTGATTTCCGTTGATAATCGGCCTCTCTCACAAGATCTAGTGCTCCAAGCCACCAACCCTTTCCAGTTACAATTGGGGGCTTTGCATTGGGAGAAGATTTCATGTCTTGTCATTGACTCTCCATCCACTCCTTTGATCCTAGGCCTTCCTTGGCTTCAGAAGCACAATCCTGTAATTGACTGGCGAACAGGAAATATTCTGGCTTGGTCCAATCAGTGTAAAAAGAACTGCATCCAGCACCCTGTTCGACTTGCTACCTGTCAAGTGGGAATGGAACAGATTCCACTTTGTTATAAGGACTTTTGGGATGTGTTTTCTAAAGGGATTGCTGACACTTTACCACCTCATCGCAGTTATGATTGTCCCATTGACCTCTTGCCTGACACTACACCTCCTCGAGGGAGAGTCTTTCCACTGTCTGAGCCAGAGAATCTTGCCTTGCAAGAATACATCCAGGAAAACCTAGCTAAGGGTTTCATACGTCCCTCCACTTCTCCCGCAGGAGCAGGATGCTTCTTTGTCCCAAAGAAGGATGGGGGACTGATGCCGCGTACACACGAGTGGACTTTACGGCAGACTTTGCTCGGTGGACTTTTCGCCGGACTTTGTCGGCTCCTTGCGCCGGACTTAAAAATGGACGGACTTGGCCACACACGATCACTGCAAAAGTCCACTGGTTTGGAACGCGGTGACGTACAGCACGTGCGACGGGACTATAAAAAGGAAGTTCAAGCCCCACTACGGCACCCTTTGGGCTCCTTCTGCTAATTTCGTGTTTATCTCATGTTAGTAGAAGTTTGGTTAGAGACGATTTGCGCTTTTCACACTTCAGCTTATTTCGATCGTTTTCTGCGGTTCAGTTTGTGCTTGTGAGGTTTGTATCTGCTTTTCAGTGCGTGTTGGTCAGTTCGTAACCTGCCTTGCAGGCCGCTCTGGTCCACTCCTTCCTGATTTTCAGGTCGTTCTTCATAGGCCTTGCTGTTCTTCAGTGCGTTTGTTATAAGTTTGTTTGTTTGACCAGCCGACCGTTTTGAAGCCATGTCGCGTGGACGTTCTCGTTCTCGAGTTCGTGCTGCGTAGGGACTTGGTGTTGGGGTTAATACTTTGACCCGAGTCCAGTCCATGAACAGGGCGAGGAGGATTTCAGGAATTATCTCCAGATGACGGACCCCGTCTTTGAGCGTCTGCTGGCTATGCTGACCCTCTATATCAGCAGGCAGGATACCTGCATGAGGCAAGCCATCAGTGCGGAGCAGAGGCTAGTTGCCACGTTACGTTACTTGGCGACAGGGAGAAGTCTTCAGGACTTGAAGTTCTCGACAGGCATCTCCCTCCAGGCTCTGGGGATCATAATCCCAGAGACCTGTTCTGCTATTATTCAGGTCCTGCAGAAGGACTATATGAAGGTAAGTTTTATCCTTTAACATTACATGATATGTCTTAAATGTTTGTTAATGTATTGTATAAATGTCCTCCTTACCTAACTGCCATGCTTTCAATATGCTGTGAATGTCCCCTTTATCTTCATGCATGACTGTTTTTGGACATTAATCATTTATTGCCCTACATGCATATTTTCCTTCATTAACCTCCCCACCATGCAATCCTGGGTCCATTTATATCTCTAGCCTATAGTCCCTTGAACAATGTATATTGTCTGCTCCATTGTCTTGTTTGACCCTCCCCCACCCCACAAATGTTTGAACCAGTCAGGTGTGTTTGTTCACCTAATTAGAACCCCTCCCCCACCCCACAAATGTTTGAACCAGTCAGGTGTGTTTGTTAACCTAATTAGAACCCCTCTCCCACCCCACAAATGTTTTAATCAGTCAGGTGTGTTTTGGGCCCTAATTCGAACACCTCCCTCCACATTCAAATGGATCAATGGGCCATCAGAGGGGGTGATTAATCTTATAAGTGGGCCTTATGTTTTTTACCCTTTCAATTACAAACACACATATTAATAATGTTTGACTGCTGTTGTTCACTAATGTTTTGGTGTAATCTGATATACAAGTTAGGTTTCAAAGTCCTTATCTTAATTTTTTTTTTTTTCCACTCCACAGTTTCCTTCAAGTACACAGGAATGGCAGACTGTGGCCTCCCAGTTCGCTGACCGTTGGGACTTTCCCAACTGTGTCGGGGCGATTGACGGGAAGCATGTCCGAATTGTGCCACCACCGCATTCGGGGTCTTATTTCTATAACTACAAGGGGTTCCATAGTGTAGTTTTGATGGCGGTGGTCTCGGCACATTTGGACTTTCTGTTTGTGGATGTGGGGAAGAACGGCCGGATGTCGGATGGAGGAGTCTTTGCACAGACCGAGCTGTGCCAGCGTCTCCAGACCGGTGGCCTGGGATTGCCACCTGATGACGAGAATGTTGATGGACTCTCAGTTTTTATTGCGATGAAGCGTTTGCTCTCGGTGAGCACTTGATGAGGCCGTTCCCCCAAAGGACACTCACCCCTGAGAGGAGGGTATTTAATTACCGGCTGGCCAGAGCAAGAAGAGTTGTGGAGAATGCCTTTGGCATTCTGGCCAGCCGGTTCCGTTTATTCCTTTCTGCAATTAATCTGGCGAACTATTAACTAAATTACGTCATCCTTGCTTGCTGCATCTTGCATAACTTTTTAAGGAGACATTCAGCAACATATGTATCTTCTGTTTGGCCTGAGGCCGGACTGGAACAGGATACCACAATGACAGGCCTAGAAATTGGCCGTATTGGCTTGGCCCCCCGAACCGCACGTCAAGTGCGTGACCATTATGTTAATTAAATTAATGGTCGGGGGGCCATTGCTATTCAGCAACAGCCTTAATTTTACCAAAACAAAAAAAAAAATTTTTCTAAAATATCTTGTTTTTATTCTTGTTTGCATTTAGTTATGTCTGTCTCCTAGTGCACTTGTAGTAGTGGCAAGTGCATTTACCTTTATTTAATCAGGCCCCAAAAAAATAAAAAAAATATTTGTCTGAAATAATCAGCCACACACATTGTATTATTAAAAATTTTTTACTTTGTGCACATTGAAAGGTGCATTTTTGAATATTTTTTTGGTTTTTATTTTTTTTAATGATTTTTCTTGGTGTAAAAATATATGTTTTTTAAACATTATTAAAGGCATATTTTAGCAAAAATAGACCTTTCTAAAAATATTTACATTCACAAGAGTGTTTTTATAAACATAACAAAACATTAAAGAACTTACAAAGTTTAACATTTAAAGAACGGTGCATGTGATGTCACCCTTTGAAATCGTTCCTTTTGAATATGCTCAAAATAGAGATTTACAAAAGGGTCAAGTCAACATGTGCTATCTCCCATCATGGGTGAGCAATGTACGTGTTTTGTGTGTGCAATCCCTTTTTTGGTTCCTATCACCACAAAATAATTTTGAGGATGAAGGGGTTGCAAACACAAAACAAGTACATTGATAACCCATGATGGAAGATAGCACATGATGACACACCGTGTGCATCATAATGTAAATTTGGGTATCATAAAATTCTAAACATTTAGTAGAAAAAACAAACTTCTCAAGGAAATGAAGAACATGATTGATGTTTTTAGGACAAACGTTATTATTTTCTGCCCAAAACATCAATCATGTTCTTCATTTCCTGTTGCATGGAGTCCAGGCGAAGTTGCATGCTGTGAATTTGGTCACGCATTTTATCTAGTTGGCCATTCCACAGCATTATCTGGCCAATCAGTCTTTGGGCACTGTCTGTGGTGAATGGCTCTGCCGCTTGGCCTTCCACAACCAGAAACTCACCTAAAATGAGTGAATAAAAACAAGGTTTACAATATGCACGCCAAAATACATTAACTTAAGCTGGGGTGTCAGTCACTCACTTGGTGGGCTTGAAACCTCGCACACTTCCTCCACCTCTCCTTCCTCCAGGTCGTCGGGTGGGCATGGTCTTGGGCTGGGGCTTGGGGTATCTTCTGCCTCAGGCTGGTGACTTGGGGGGGTCCTGGGATCCTTGGACTGTTTTCTGAGTCTTTTCTCCCCTATGAGAATTGAACAAAAGGTATAGTTAAAACACAGTGATATTTTAGATTTTATTAAATAATCTTAAACGTTGGTTAGGAGTTGTGGCCAATTGCCTTTTTTGATCATCAAAAATTTAGAAGACAGGATGAACATTCCCTCTGAACAACAATTATAAACAATGCACATTTTCAGGCAAGTTTCACAGATGCAGACACCTCAATGATCTCCTATGTGTATTACCCCTCTAAAATTTATTTATGATCACATAGTACACTATAGTGCTCGTGAGTCCAGATGTGGAAACATCTGCTGTGTCCTGTCCTTACATTACACTGAATCATTTTTGAAGAAGCATTATATTTTCCAACACATCTACACCACATCAACAAATTGTGGGAATTTGACAAATTATCAAGACATAAATGTATGTCCAACCCTGTACCATCATATTTGGCGAAAAAATAATGTCATTTTCTAAAGTATCATATGTATTTTACAAAGAACGGTCTTTACGAACGATGCTGTATAAAGTCCAAAAATAAGGATCAGCATGCAAGTTAATTATCTCAATAGGAAAACACAACAAGTACTTACTTTTTTTAAGCAGCTTCTTTATTCGCCAATATTGTTCTGGCTCCCGACTTTTGATGTCAGACCACCACTTCCTTAATTGCTCTTTCGACCGTTTTGTGCCAAATTTTGCTTCTAGAACGGTGACAACTGAGGACATTATCTTGTCCTTACGCATATTCAGTCGTGTGTATGGTCCTTTTTTGCCATCGTAGTCCTCCCTTCTCAATATGGACACCATCTCCACCATCTCTTCAAAAGCAATGTTAGTGGCCTTATATCTCCTCCAGGATGTGGATGTTTGGAGCTCCGGGCTTTCCTCCGCACTACTTCCACTGATTCTCTCCGCCATCTTTAGCTATCTACTCCCACTGCGCAACGAAGAGTGAAGGGGCGGGGCCAAATCGTACTAAAGAACGTCAGAGGTGGGCGACGCAGACGGAGCATGACACATGCGCAGTGTATATAAAGCTATTACGATGGCCTACGTATGTCCGTGCGGAAGTAGCGAGCGTCAGTAACGAAGGTAAGATTAAAGTGGGGGGGTGTGTGTTTGGTGTGTGTGTGTGTGTGTGTGTGTGTGTGTGTGTGTGTATGTATGTATGTGTCCCCTAGATTACAAACAAAAATAATCCTGTGATTTGTGACTGACATTAGTTTGGATCTTGTGTGTTGTCTTTCAGAAAAAATGAATCCCTTTAGAGAGGAAGAATTTTTGTGCCAATTTATTGAGCTCTATCAGGAAAAGAAAAACCTGTGGGAGGTCAATCACCCACTATATTATAATAGGGATGTAAGGAAGGCAACACTGGATACACTTTTAGAATTTGTGAAGACTCGAGTCCCCCAGGCAGACCTCAAGTTTGTGGACAAGAAAATTGGTATCTTGCGAAACATGTATAAGCGGGAACACAATAAAATCCAGGAGTCGCTCAGATCCGGTGCAGCAGCTGACCAAGTATATGTACCCAAGTTGTGGTACTACAACAAAATGCGATTCCTGGATGACCAGACCGAAGCCAGGCAATCACTTTCCACCCTTCCCCCCACCCTTCCCTCCAGCCTTCCCTCCACGCTTCCCTCCAGCCTTCCATCCACCTCCACCCCAGCTGAGGAGTCCCAGGATTAACTGGGCCTTTTCAGCATTAATGAAGTTGATGCGCCCAGCTTCAGCCAGGTATCCTTTTTTGTGTAATTTGTGATTGTGTAAATGTTATTAATGATGTTAACGTGTTAATTTTTAAAGTGCTTCCTAAAAAATGACTTATGCACAAAGATTAATATGTAGACATATCACTAGACAGTAGTGGCCAAAAATATACTTCTAACTTCAAATATTGTTGATCAGCTGAAATATTGGTGGTGTCAAATAGATAGCCTTTACTATTTTGTGTAAATTTTATTTGAAAGTCATGAGCTGAAAATTGTGTGTGATTGCATAACACAAAATTACAACTATGTCCCTTTTTTTGACACAGGATGACCTCAGCCAGGAGGAGGCCTTGCCCAGTAGGAGAGAGGAGGAGGCCTTGCCCAGTGGGAGAGAGGAGGAGGCTGTGGCTGGGCCAAGTTGAAGCCGCACGGAGTGTCAGGTGCCTCCCCTCCGCATTCTCCACAAAAGGCCCAGGAGAATGACACCAACTGAGCAGAAATCCCTAGCCCTCATACGGGAAGCAAGCCTGATCCTGAGCAAACCACCCAATGCAGAGGAGGCGTATGGCACCTATATAGCCAGCAGATTGCTGGAGTTGGAAAAGGGCCAACGCCTCCTCTGTGAGGGTCTAATTTTTAAAGGCATTTGAGAAGGGCTTGAGAGGGGAGCTTACTGCTACCACATATCTGGCAGATGAAGCCACTCCTCCTCCTACCCCAAGTACACCACCAGAGGCACAACCTCCGAGGAAGGCTGCAGAGAAGCATGGAGGGAAGGCTGCAGAGAAGCGTGCAGGGAAGACTCCACGGAAGGCTCGAAAGTGATTGTCTGGCTTCTGTCTGGTCTGACTATGCTCCCTGTGCTCCCTAGTCGCAAGATACCAATTTTCTTGTCCTCAAACTTGATGTGTGTCCTGGGGGACGAAAGGCTTCCCAGATTCTAAAAGTGTCTCCAGTGTTGCCTTCCTAATTTTTAAAAAAAATAAATAAATGTTTTTTTTGGTTACCTTACATTATTGCCTATGTGTTTTGATTCAAAAACGCCATTTGGTTTGGGAGTAGGCAGGCACAGGTCAAAAAGACTATGGGGTTGATTTAAGAAAAGCAAATAGACTGTGCACTTTGCAGAGGGCAGTTGCCCTCTGCAAATGCAATTGCTCCAGAGCATCAGAAATGAGTTAAAAGCTTGACTTTGCAAAGAGTACCCAATCCTGTGCAAGGAAAATTCTAAAAACAGCATTTTTGCTTGCACATGATTGGATGATGGAAGTCAGCAGAGCTTCTGCTCATTTACTAAGCTCTGGAGCAACTGCTCTTGCAGAGGGCAACTACACTTTACAAAGTGCACAGTCTTTTTCCCTTTAGTAAATCAACCCCTATGTGTGTTTTTGACAAAAGGCTAAATCATTTCGAATATCAAGTGAAAAGTACTAGTGAAAAGTTCACTTTAGAAATTGCACAGCAAGTGCACTTGTTGGAAGTGCAGTCGCTGTAAATCTGAGGGGAAGAGCTGAAATTAGGGGAAGCTCTGCTGACTTTATCATAAAATCATGTGCAATAAAAAGTTTTTTTTTTGGGTCTTCCTTTGCATGTGCCCCTTGGATCCACAGTGAAGGCACTTCAAAATGCTCTTTCTGTGCAATTCCAAGTAGAATTAGCACTTGTAGTGAAAAATGAATTTGCCTTTCTTAAATACACCCCCCTATGTCTAATGAACAAGGAACAACAACCTCATTGAGGTTCATTAAAACAACACAAAATATTAAGGTTATTGTGGTAACTTGAAAATCCACACAAAAAACACCAAAAAAATGTTGGTATAATTTAGCACACATTGTAAAATAGATAAGTGTTGAAATCAATAAAAAAAATAAAGAGGAGTCCAAAATCTTATTTAATTCTTTTTATTTATGGAGATCTGGCTTTTTACAAATATTATATTAGTCATGGCATGAGGATAAATCATGAAGAAAGTAGTTTGTGAGAAATCTGTGCGAATATAAAGCAGAAAAACAACTTCATTCCTCTCGCATTATCAATCCTACAAAAAGCGCTGTATTAAAAGATCACAGAAGAGGAATGTGCTAGCTTCAAGACGAAGGCTAGTTTTACCAGACCGAGCGCTTCCGTCTTGTAATTGCTTTAGAGCATGCGTCAGTTTGAGTTCGTCAGACTAGCACACAGACGACCGGTTTGTCCGCTAGAAAGAAGAGTCCGTCGGATAGATTTAAAACATGTTTCAAATCTAAGTCCGTCCAACTTTTGAGCAAACAAAGTCCGCTGGAGCCCACACACGATCGAATTGTCCGACGAAATCCAGTCCGCCGGGCAAAGTCTGCCGTAAAGTCCGATCGTGTGTACGCGGCATGAGACTTTGTGTTGATTACAGAGGTCTAAATAAAATAACTGTTCCCAATCGGTATCCTCTTCCTCTCATCACAGAATTGTTCTCTCAAATCCAGGGACCCAAAAACTCTTCTCCAAACTGGACTTAAGGGGAGCCTATAATCTGGTGCGCATACATGCAGGCGACGAGTGGAAGACAGCCTTTAACACCAAGGATGGTCATTACGAATGTCTTGTCATGCCTTTCGGTCTCAGAAATGCACCAGCTGTCTTTCAGAACTTTATGAATGACATTTTTCCATGACATGTTGGGTCGCTTCATGCTTGTATATTTAGACGACATTTTGATATATTCTCCCAATCTTGAAACACATCAGAAACATGTCTGCTCGGTATTGGCCCGATTAAAGACTCCCTTTTTGTAAAGCCTGAAAAATGTTCTTTCCATGTTAAACAAGTACCTTTCCTAGACTACCTAATTTCTGACACAGGCCTCACCATGGATCCAGCCAAGATTCAAGCCATTTTAGACTGAGCACCACCTTCAGACCTGAAGGCAGTTCAGCGCTTCCTGGGCTTTGCAAATTTCTATCGAAAATTCATTAAGAACTTTGCCACCATTGCACATCCCATCACCTCTCTCACCAAGAAGACTCCGACTACCTTTAAATGGACTACTGAAGCCCAGGCAGCCTTCACTCAGTTAAAGAAAGCCTTTACCTCTGCACCAATCCTACGCCATCCTGTTCCTGAGCTACCTTTT
The DNA here is from genome assembly GCF_042186555.1 of Aquarana catesbeiana. Classification (NCBI taxonomy): domain Eukaryota; kingdom Metazoa; phylum Chordata; class Amphibia; order Anura; family Ranidae; genus Aquarana; species Aquarana catesbeiana. The sequence continues at coordinate 180,499,769 of NC_133336.1, forward strand.
ATTGTGGAGGTAGATGCATCTGAAGTAGGGGTGGGGGCGCTTTTGTCACAAAAGGATCCTGTAAATGTTGCCATCCATCCCTGTGCCTTCTTGTCTCGGAAATATTCCCCAGCAGAGCGCAATTATGATATAGGCAACAGAACTTCTAGCCATAAAGCTCGCTTTGGAGGAATGGAGACATTGGCTGGAGGGAGCTCGCTATCCATTCATAGTTCTGACTGACCACAAAAACCTTGAATACATCCGTTCTGCTAAAAGACTGAACTCACGTCAAGCCAAGTGGTCATTGTTCTTCTCCAGATTTGACTTCACAATTTCATATTTACCAGGACCAAAAAACATTAAGGCTGATGCCTTGTCTCGCAGCTTTTTATCAGAGTCTCCTCCTCCGCTTCCTCCACAACCCATTATCTCTGAGGATAGGATTTTGGCTTTCACCCAGACTGACATCTCTGAGGCCTTGTTACCTGCACAGGCTGAAGCCCCTCCCTCCACTCCCTCCGGTATGCTTTTTGTGCCCCTGGCTCTTCGTTTGCAGGTATTGCAGCAGGTACATGCATCAAAACCTGCAGCACATCCGGGGTTTAGACAAACTTTTCAGATTATCTCTCGCAACCTCTGGTGGCCATCGATTAGGCAGGATGTGTTAGCCTTCGTCCAGGCCTGTGAAGTTTGTGCCAGAAGCAAGAGCGGTCTCCTACGTCCTCTACCAATACCTACCTGTCCCTGCACCCATTTATCTATGGACTTTATTACTGACTTGCCTCCGTCCCAGGGATGTTCCACGATCTGGGTGGTGGTAGACAGGTTCAGTAAAATGGCCCACTTTGTTCCGCTTCTGAAACTTCCATCTGCTAAAGAACTGGCATCTTTATTCATTAAACATGTTTTCAGGCTCCATGGGGCAATTAACATTGTCTCAGACCGTGGCTCTCAGTTTATAGCCCAGTTTTGGAAGGCCCTTTGCTCTCAGCTGTGGATTAAGTTATCATATTCTTCAGCATATCATCCTGAGACAAACTGCCAAACAGAAAGAACTAATCAGACTCTAGAGAAGATGGTACGTTGTCTGATGGCCAATGATGAGGTGGAGTGGGTCAACGTCCTGCCATGGGCAGAGTTTGACTTTAATAATTGTGCCAGCACATCTACAGGGACCTCTCCTTTCTTCTGTGTTTACGGGTTGCATCCTCGTGTGTGCTCCTTTGATCTGCCATCCTCTGATGTGCCAGATGCCAACACCACAATTGAAAATTTCTCCAAAATCTGGTCCGATGTTAATCGTGCTATTTCTCGCTCTGTGCAGGCTTTTAAGAAAATGGCTGACAAGAGGCGCTCAAAGGCACTAGGATATAAAGTTGGTGACAAAGTGTGGCTATCATCTAGGAATCTGTCCCTGCATGTTCCATCTTAAAAACTTGGCCCAAAATTCATCGGGCCCTATGAAATTTCAGAGATTGTTAATCCTGTATCCTATAGATTAAAACTCCCCCCATCCATGCGCATTCCAAATGTCTTCCATGTTTCATTGTTGAAACCTGTTCATTCCAGCCTCCAAGTAAATGAACCAGAACCTGTGGATGTGTTGGACAGTCAGGAATATGAAGTGGCATTTATTCTTGATTCCAGACGAGTGTGCAATTCCTTACAATATCTCGTTCATTGGAAAGGTTTCGGCCCAGAGGATCGATCTTGAGTCCCAACTTGTGATCTTCATGCTGACCGACTTAAGAAGAAGTTCCATCTTCGTTATCCAAGTAAGCCTGGGGGTGCAGGAGCAACCCCTCGAGAAAGGGGGGGTACTGTCAGTACTAGGATCCCTTTAGGACCCAGCACAACTCACCTGACACAGCCTTTGCCTGGGAAACAACAATGATTGGCCAGATCACCTTTAAATCACTTGTATCAGCATTCAATCATTGCTCGTGTTAGAGTTTACCTTGTGTTTGATCCAGCTGATATCTGCACTGTGTATTTCGTGTACGACCCGGCTCGTTTGACCCTGTTTGCTTGCTCCTGATTCGGTACCGTTTGCACTCTGATCTTCCTGTGTATGACCCAGCTTACCTAGACTACGCTTTGCCTGATCCTACTGTAGTACCTTCATCTGCAGCGGTGAACTACAAGCACCAGACATCTATCCTCACCTGCAGCAGTGAACTAGAAGCACCAGACACCATCTATCCTCATCTGCAGCGGTGAACTACAAGGTCCAGGAAACATCTACCTACATCTACAGCGGTGAACTACAAGTCTCAGGGGACCTGCTCTGCTCAGACCTGCTCATGGTATGTGCTCTTGTTCTTTCAACTCTTTGCATAATCCGAACACCTGGTGTACATAATGGATAGATAGTTAGGATTAGGGATGAGCTTCGTGTTCGAGTCGAACCCATGTTCGACTTGAACATCGTGTGTTCGGCCGTTCGCCGAATTACGAACGATATGGGCTGTTCGCGACAAATTCGAGTGACCCGTCACGGCCCATAATTCACTGCGGCATCGCAGTGCATTGCTGGCTGATGATTGGCCAAGCATGCACTATGACCCACATGCTTGGCCAATCACAGCGCTGTGTATACAGAGAGAAGTAATTGGCCAAAGCCAAGGAGGCTTTGGCCAATTATGGCTCAGGGGGTTTAGTACATGCCCCACACTATATAAGGCCGCCTGCACGTCGGCCCTGTGTAGTGTGTTCCGGCTTGAGAGAGAGATAGACAGAGAGAGAGAAACAGTGTAATTTGATTTAAGTTAGAGTAGGCAGGTCGAGTCAGTTAGCTGCACTTACAGAGTATTGTGTGTATGTATGTATATATGTATATATATATATATATATATATATATATATATATATATATATATATATATATATATATATATATATATATATATATATATATATATATATATATATATATATAGGCATCCCAGGTGTTGTGTGTGTGTGTGTGTGTGTGTGTGTGTATATATATATATATATATATATATATATATATATATATATATATATATATATATATATATATATATATATATATATATATATATATATATATATATATATATATATATATATATATATATACACACACTGTCTTCAGTTTAGCTAGATCCTGCTCTTCTCTTCCTAATATACTGACAGGCAGGCAGGTGTTTTTACAGTATTTCCAGTTACTGTACTGTGTACCCCGCACAGTTGCACCTACAGTATAGCTACCTGCAGCCAGGTGCTTGTGTAGGCTCTGTGAAGTATTTCCAGTTACTGTACTGTGTACCCCGCACAGTTGCACCTACAGTATAGCTACCTGCAGCCAGGTGCTTGTGTAGGCTCTTGAAGTATTTCCAGTTACTGTACTGTGTACCCCGCACAGTTGCACCTACAGTATAGCTACCTGCAGCCAGGTGCTTGTGTAGGCTCTTTGAAGTATTTCCAGTTACTAAACTATGTACCCCGCACAGTTGAAACCAACATTATAGCTACCTGCAGTCAGGTGCTTGTGTAGGCTCTTTGAAGTATTTCCAGTTACTGTACTGTGTACCCCACACAGTTGCACCTACAGTATAGCTACCAGCAGCCAGGTGCTTGTGTAGGCTCTTGAAGTATTTCCAGTTACTGTACTGTGTATCCCGCACAGTTGCACCTACAGTATAGCTACCTGCATCCAGGTGCTTGTGTAGGCTCTTTGAAGTATTTCCAGTTACTGTACTGTGTACCCCGCACAGTTGCACCTACAGTATAGCTACCTGCAGCCTGGTGCTTGTGTAGGCTCTTTGAAGTATTTCCAGTTACTGTACTGTGTACCCTACACAGTTGCACCTACAGTATAGCTACCTGCAGCCAGGTGCTTGTGTAGGCTCTTTAAAGTATTTCCAGTTACTATACTATGTACCCCGCACAGTTGAAACCAACATTATAGCTACCTGCAGTCAGGTGCTTGTGTAGGCTCTCTGAAGTATTTCCAGTTACTGTACTGTGTACCCCGCACAGTTGCACCTACAGTATAGCTACCTGCAGCCAGGTGCTTGTGTAGGCTCTTTGAAGTATTTCCAGTTACTGTACTGTGTATCCCGCACAGTTGCACCTACAGTATAGCTACCTGAAGACAAGTGCAGGTGTTATCATACTAATAATACTACAGGCAGGCAGTTGATTCTGCTAGCTGCAGTATAATCGGTATAAAAGAGGGCAAGCAGGCTCTGTGTCTAGAGGTAACAGTGCTGGTCGTGGACACGGTGCATCCTCATCAGCACGTGGCCATGGGACACGCTTGTCCTTTTTTTCGGCAGCTGGCCTCATTGAGCCGCAACATGCGGAAGACTTGGTCGAGTGGATGACCAAGCCGTCCTCATCGTCCTCATCCTCTCTCACCCAGACTCAGGGTACTTTGTCTGGCAAAGCAGCTGCCAACGCGGCCTCTTCCCTCGGCTCAATGGCATCAGTGACTCCTTCCCTAGCCCCACCATGTCCTCCTGAGGAGTCCCTCGAACTGTTTGACCACAGTGTTGGGTACATGCTCCAGGAGGATGCCTAGCGTTTTGAAGGCTCCGATGATGGTACTCAGCTAGAGGAAGGCAGTAACATGAGCCCAGACAGAGGGGGTGCCTAAGAAAGACAGCAATCTGGCAGTCATGTTTCCCTTGCTGCAGCATACTGCCAGGTTTGCTCCAGTGATGAGGAGGGAGGGGATGATGAGGTCACTGACTCCACGTGGGTGCCTGATAGGAGAGAGAGGAGGAGGCACATCACCAACAAGGCAGGGTGCCCTCCAGGGGCCAGCCTAAGGGCAGCACACTGACTGCATCACACCGCAGAGCTCCGCATGTGCAGGGCGCTGCTGTCTCTGCACGTTATTGCAAAAGTTCTTTGGTGTGGGCCTTTTTTGAGACGAGTGCATCAGATCCCACCACTGCTATTTGCAACATATGTCTCAAGCGTATCTCGCGTGGCCAAAACATCTCCCGCTTGGGCACCACATGCTTGACCAGACATATGTTGACCTGCCATGCAGTTCGTTGGCAAGCGTACCTAAAAGACTCACACCAAAGAACAAAGGGGACCTCTCCTTGCTCCTCATAAGCTGGGATCTCCAACCCCACTATACCTTCAGTCCTCTCTGAGACCTGCACTGAGAGGAATGAAGGTGTAGAATTAGGTGTGTCACAGCCAAATACTTGCGGGCAATCTACTCGGTACACCAACGTCAGATTGTACCAGGCAAATTTCCCTGCCCCAGCTGCTGCACCGCAGAAAGAAGTTCGCTCCCAGCCATCCACATGCCCAGCGGTTGAATGCTAGCTTGGCAAAATTGCTAGCACTTCAACTGCTTCCTTTTCAGTTGGTAGACTCTGCCCCCTTCCATTAGTTTGTGGAATGTGTGGTTCCTCAATGGAAGGTTTCCAAACGCCACTTTTTCTCACGGAAGGCGATTCCGGCTCTCTACCAGCATGTAGAAGGCAATGTCTTGGCCTCGCTGCACAGGGCGGTCAGTGGTAAGGTGCATATTACCGCTGACTCACGGCGCATTGGGTGACTCTGCTGGCAGCTGGGAAGGATGCAGGACAGGGTGCAGTAGTGTTGGAGGTTGTTCCGCCACCACGCCTCCAAAATGCCAGTACTGGTAATTCTGACACACCTCTCTCCTCCACCCCCTCCTCTTCTTCTTCCTCCATGGCCTCTTCCTGCGCTTTGTCCTCGGAAGCAGCAGTGCTCCGTAGGCATTCAAGGGGCTACGCAAGTACGCAGGCCAAAAGTTGCAATGCAGTGCTTGAGCTGGTGTGCTTGGGGGACAGGAGCCCCACTGGGGCAGAGATTCTGTCAGCTCTGCAGGGGCAGGTTTAGAGGTGGTTGACCCCACGCCAACTTAAGGCAGGAATGGTGGTTTGCGACAATAGCACCAACCTCCTCTCCGCCCTCCGACAGGGACAACTGACCCATGTGCCCTGTTTGGTTCACATCCTTAACTTGGTGGTGCAGTGGTTCTTGGGCAGGTACCTGGGCTTACAGGATGTCCTGAGGAAGGCCAGGAAAGTCTGTGTGCATTTCTGCCAGTCATATAATGCCAATGCTCGGCTGGCAGACCTCCAAAGGGAATTTAACCTGCCCAAGAACTGCCTAATCTGTGACATGCCCACCAGGTGGAACTCAACGTTGGCCATGCTGCAGCGGCTGCAGAGGGCCATCAATGAGTACCTGTGCGACTATGGCACCAGGACAGGGTCAGGAGAGCTTGTTTTTTTTCCCCACGCCAGTGGGCCATGATCAGGAATGCATGCACTGTCTTGTCACCATTTGAGGAGGCCACGAGGATGGTGAGCAGTGACAGTGCATGCATTAGTGACACTGTCCCCCTTGCCCACCTGTTGGAACACACGCTGCGTGGAATAATGGACAGGGCACTTGAGGCAGAACAGAGGCTGGAAGAGGAGGACTTTCTTAGCTCTCAAGGCCCTCTTTATCCAGACAGTGTTCCTGCGTGCCCGCCGATCACACAGGAAGAGGAGGAGGAGGAGGAAGAGGAGGATTGTGTCAGCATGGAGGTGGAGCCTGGCACCTAGCATCAGCAGCAGTCTTTAAGGGATCATTTACAGTCCCAAGAAACCCATGGACTTGTACGTGGCTGGAAGGAAGTGGCTGCGGATCATGTCGTCCTTATTGACCCAGAGGACTCCCGACTGAATGCCTCAGCAAACTTACGCTGCATGGCCTCCCTGATCCTGTAAAGCCTGCGGAAGATTCCTTGTATTCATTGTATCAAGGAGAGGGGTCAATACTGGCTGGCAACCCTCCTTGATTCACATTACAAGGGTAAGGTTGTGGACCTTATCTTGCCGTCGCAGAGGGAGCAGAGGATGAAACATCTTCGGGAGGCTTTGCAGAAAGGTCTGTGCAACATGTTCCCAGAGACTGGGAGGCTACACACTCCTGTTCCTGGACAACGTGTCGCTGAGGCTTCGGTCAGTCAAAGAAGGAGCGGTGGAGAAGGTGGCCGTCTGACCGATGCGTTCAGACAATTTTTTAGTCCGTAGCCCCAAGGTATGATCGGTTCCAGCAACCATTGCCAGCGTCTGTTTTACATGGTGCAGGAATACCTAGGGGCAAGATCTGACTTGGACACCTTTCCCACCGAAAATCCTCTGGGTTACTGGGTCTTGAGGATGGATCACTGGCAAGAGCTTGCACAGTATGCAATTGAGCTACTGGCCTGTCCTGCATCCAGCGTTCTTTCAAAACGCACATTCAGTGCTGCTGGAGGCTTTGTAACCGATCACAGGGTGCGTCTGTCCACCGACTCAGTCGATCGACGGACCTTTATAAAAATAAATCAGTCTTGGATCACTACCAGCTACCAAGCACCTGATGCTGATGTAACCGAATAATTTTTTTTGAAATGTCAGATCCCTTCAAGTCTGCCTATGCTGATGCTGAGTGACTATCCTTTTATGCTGAGTGACTATCCTCTTCCTCCTCAATGATCATGCTGATAGCTTGTAAGAATATTTTTGGTTCTGGGCACCGCCACCAGTGGCTAAGGCCCAATTTTTCAGCTCCTGTTTAACAGGGGCGTGTAATTACAATTTTTGATGCAATATTTTGCAAGGAGGGTTCGTTGCTGCACTCAACTAGAGTATTTGTGAGGGGTTGCAGTGTTGTGGCACCAGCACCAGTGCCTAAGGCCCAATTTTTCAGCCCCTGCGTGTAATTACAATTTTTGATGCAATACTTTACAGCAGGGCTCGTTCCTGCGCTCCAACTAGAGTATCTGTGAGAGGTTGCAGTGTTGTGGCACCAGCACCAGTGCCTAAGGCCCAATTTTTCAGCCCCTGTTTAACAGGGGCGTGTAATTACAATTTTTGATGCAATATTTTGCAGGAGGCCTCATGACTGTTGTATAACAGATGTGTTTAACTCCCCATAAACTATACTACCCCACTTATAACCGTATTCATTAACCGAGACCACACCGTACTCTTGGGGTAACAAAGGCCGTAGCAGCCTACTTTATTTAACAAATATAATGACTCAAATATCAAAAATATAAAACGTATAAATGGAAAAACATATCTGTTATAAAAACCTTTGAAATCTAACGTTGGTCTGAGCAGGCACTCAATAAACCTCTGTGTTAATAAACCTTCTTGCACTGCAGTCCCTCTCAAATGTATTATCACTGCCTCAAGCCGACAAGCTGGCTCAAAGACTACCCCTGACCGCAGTGCCCCATTATCCCTTCCCGGCTGACCTCCGTCAACCGGGAACCACCATCAGGACCCCTCCAACGATAGTCCCGATCTCATCCTTCTGATATCTTCTTTTCCTGCCCAGACCAACGTCCGCCACCACTACGACATCCATTGCCAGTACCTGTGAAGAAAACAAAAAACACTTCCCGAACAACCAAAAAAGAAAACTGCTAACCATAGGGAGGGTGGGTGGGAACTTTCCACCACGCTTTGGTGACTCATCCCAGGAGGGGCCCCCTTATCAAAGCTCCTACAGCCCCTCCCCCTCGGCTCTATACTCACCACCCATTAGAAAATTAGTTAAATCCCTGTTAACCCCGTCATGCCCGCCCTACGCTTATTCTCCTGCTGATATTGCTCCGGGCTTCCTTGACTGTTGTATAACAGATGTGTTTAACTCCCCATAAACTATACTACCCCACTTATAACCGTATTCATTAACCGAGACCACACCGTACTCTTGGGGTAACAAAGGCCGTAGCAGCCTACTTTATTTAACAAATATAATGACTCAAATATCAAAAATATAAAACGTATAAATGGAAAAACATATCTGTTATAAAAACCTTTGAAATCTAACGTTGGTCTGAGCAGGCACTCAATAAACCTCTGTGTTAATAAACCTTCTTGCACTGCAGTCCCTCTCAAATGTATTATCACTGCCTCAAGCCGACAAGCTGGCTCAAAGACTACCCCTGACCGCAGTGCCCCATTATCCCTTCCCGGCTGACCTCCGTCAACCGGGAACCACCATCAGGACCCCTCCAACGATAGTCCCGATCTCATCCTTCTGATATCTTCTTTTCCTGCCCAGACCAACGTCCGCCACCACTACGACATCCATTGCCAGTACCTGTGAAGAAAACAAAAAACACTTCCCGAACAACCAAAAAAGAAAACTGCTAACCATAGGGAGGGTGGGTGGGAACTTTCCACCACGCTTTGGTGACTCATCCCAGGAGGGGCCCCCTTATCAAAGCTCCTACAGCCCCTCCCCCTCGGCTCTATACTCACCACCCATTAGAAAATTAGTTAAATCCCTGTTAACCCCGTCATGCCCGCCCTACGCTTATTCTCCTGCTGATATTGCTCCGGGCTTCCTTGACTGTTGTATAACAGATGTGTTTAACTCCCCATAAACTATACTACCCCACTTATAACCGTATTCATTAACCGAGACCACACCGTACTCTTGGGGTAACAAAGGCCGTAGCAGCCTACTTTATTTAACAAATATAATGACTCAAATATCAAAAATATAAAACGTATAAATGGAAAAACATATCTGTTATAAAAACCTTTGAAATCTAACGTTGGTCTGAGCAGGCACTCAATAAACCTCTGTGTTAATAAACCTTCTTGCACTGCAGTCCCTCTCAAATGTATTATCACTGCCTCAAGCCGACAAGCTGGCTCAAAGACTACCCCTGACCGCAGTGCCCCATTATCCCTTCCCGGCTGACCTCCGTCAACCAGGAACCACCATCAGGACCCCTCCAACGATAGTCCCGATCTCATCCTTCTGATATCTTCTTTTCCTGCCCAGACCAACGTCCGCCACAGCAAACAAGGGTAATTCCCTTACCCTTGGATGCCCCTCCACACCCGAAGTGCTCGTTGTATACCGTCTTGAAGGCCCAAAGCCCACATGTCTATGCCTACCTCGTTTAAATGAACCCCATCCTTTTTCAAGTATCTCCAGGTCTCAAATTCCAACTCTAGATGACGTATTGCTAACCCTCCCTTCCGTACCATAAATTTGGTCACCTCCCTATTAATCTTCCTCCTGGCTCTATTAATACCTTCCACTGATCTGGCCATTCTCCATGTCGTACGCGCCACTATATCTGACCATACCACGATCATATCAGGAAATTGCTCCATCAAGCGGTCAATATCTGATTTGATGTCTCGTGTAATGTCCAACATGGACCTAATCCCCAAATCATTGCAGCCCACATGTAGTACTAACACATCAGGCGGTCTGTCCCTAGCTGCATAACGCTGCACCTCAGGAACCAACCGGCCCCATAGCATTCCCGGGACTCCAAACCATTTTATGTAGGCTTCCTTTCTGTCAAAACCCAACTGCCTACCATCGTACCTCACGTCCCCTCTCCGTGCCCCCCAACAGACATAGGAATGGCCCATGATCCAGACCATCCCGGTCGCCGAACCTGAAATTAAAAGAGGAAAAAACAACACACACTATAACATGACCATCATTTTCAAAAATCATACCCGGGCAGACTGAAGAGTCCTGCCCACTTGATTACCTCACAAACCTACTACCAGGTGGGGCCTAACGTAAGACCTGAACCTGTTGGACTCCCACCGCCCAATCCGTTTCACTGCCTCCATATCCATCCCTTGCCTTGCTGCTTCCGTTGCCGCTCCTATCCTGAATGAGTGGGATGAAAAAGCTTTTCCCTCTAAACCCAACCGCTCCAGGCATTTTCTAAATATAGCCCCAAACTGAAAACGTGACAATGGCGTTCTATCCTCGTGTATCAAAAAAGCGCCTAGCCCCGCCGGGCGAACCTGCATAAAAACCCTTACCGCTTCCAGTGGGCATAAAGGCGAACCCGGAATTGGAAACACCTGTACCAGCTTCCCCCTGCCCTCCTGATCTGTTTTTGATTTTTTTTAACCACAGGGACAGCCTTCCCCTACTACACTCAACTTCCTGGCTTCCAATTCCCCCTTGTACTTTTTTTGAAGGACTTACCAGTTCCCCAATTCTGAATGCCCCAAAAAATGCCAACAAAAACGCTACTGTAAACAATTTTATCTCGAATTCCGATGCACACACCTCCCTCAATTTAGCTATTATACCCTCGAGAATTTCGAATGTCACGGGCTTCCTGGTATCTTTCCGAACCACCGATCTCCTGTAACCTTTTACGGGCTGTCGCACCCAGAAATCTTTGGTAAAATCAGGCCGCCCCTGTAATTTGAACAGGAAGGCTAGCCCTGACAGTTGTGCATTCACTACCGATGCCGACACCCCCTCTTCCATTTTCCTGGCTACGTAATATAACACGAGCAAACGTCCTGCTCGCCCCTTCGGCTCTTCGCCCACCGCTTGCACAAACGCCAACCACTCCTTCCAAACCCTCTTGTACGCTGACCACGTAGACCCACTTACCGACCGCTTTATCCATCCCGTGATGATTCCAATGCAATCCCCCACAACCATTCTGGACAAGGCACTCCTTGTTGCTCCGCCTCCGGCGCCAACTGTCGGAACCTGTCCCACTGGAAGCGAGATAATGCATCAGCTATCACATTTTCCACTCCTGGCAGGTGTACAGCGTGAATGAAAACATTCAGTTGTAAGCATCTCAGCACCAAATGTTGAAGTAATCTAATAACCGGCGGAGAAGACGCCGTGTTTTTATTGATTACCTGCACCACCCCCAAATTGTCCCCATGAAAGCGTACCTTCAGATCCCTGAACGATGCTCCCCACAACTCCACTGTAAGCACCACCGGAAATAATTCCAACAGCACCAAGTTCTTTGTGAAACCCGCAGCTATCCAGGACTGTGGCCAGGGGCCCGCACTCCATTGTCCCTGGAAGAAAGCTCCAAAACCTGAAGACCCTGCTGCATCTGTAAAAAGCTCCAGGTCGAAATTACTGACCGGTCCTGCCATCCACAACGCTCGGCCATTGAATGACTCCAAAAAGGTATGCCATACCCTCAGGTCATCCCTATGTGCCTTAACCAAGCGAACAGAATGTCTCTGGGACTTAATACCGCTCGTACTTGCTGCCAGACGCCGACTGAACACCCTCCCCATAGGTAAAATGCGGCAAGCAAAATTAAGCTTGCCTAACACCGATTGCAATAGGCGCAGTTGCACTTTTCGCAATCCAATCAGCCTCGCGATCTCTGTTTTTAGGTCCGCCAACTTTGCCTCCGGTAATCTGCATTCCATGGCCTCCGAATCCAGGACGATGCCTAGAAACGTGATGACCGTACAAGGTCCCTCAGTTTTTTCAGGCGCCAATGGAATGCCGAACCTGTCTGCTATGTGTTCCAGCGTCGCCAAGAGCATCGCGCATATCCTAGAATCGGCCGGTCCTATGCAGAGGAAGTCGTCCAGGTAATGAATTAACGAATTCACACCCGAAACCTCCCTTACTACCCACTCTACAAAAGAGCTGAATTGCTCGAATAACGCACATGATATAGAGCAACCCATCGGTAGGCATTGGTCGACGTAGAACTCATCGTCCCAATGGCATCCCAGCAACCTAAAACTTTCAGGGTGAACTGGTAGCAGCCTAAAAGCCGATTCTATATCCACCTTAGCCATCAGTGCCCCTTTTCCGTACCGGCGCACCCACCCTACGGCTGCATCAAATGACGTATATGTCACTGAGCATGCTTCTTGATCTATGGCGTCATTCACCGACCCCCCTCTTGGAAAGGACAGGTGGTGGATGAGCCTAAATTTGTTGGGTTCCTTCTTAGGCACTACCCCCAGTGGTGACACCACCAGGTCCGCCAAAGGTGCCGACGCGAATGGCCCCGCCATCCTGCCCATTGCAACCTCCTTACGTAGTTTTTCACCAACCACGTCCGGGTGTTGCAAAGCGGACCGGAGGTTGGGTGGAAAGGGAGGAACTACCGTCAGTGCACAGGGTATTCGGAAGCCCACTGAGAAACCTTCTTCCAATAATTTTGCCGCTGTCCTATCCGGATACCTACCGAGAAACGGCCGCATCCTTCCCACTCTCACCGGAGTCCTCCCTCTTGTGTCCAGCTTCCCCTGCACGACCTTTTGCCTGCTTGAAGCATCTGGCTGCCGAATGGGCTCCGTTGCACCCCGAACACTCATGCTTGAATCTACATGAACTTCCGAACTTGCATGTCCCTGAGTTATATTGCCAGCACACCCCTTTTTTGTTTCCGGCCGACTGTCCTTGTGCTGAAGTTCCGCCGGCCCCCCCCCTGAAAAAACTGGTTCGGTGCCCGCGCAGACGTCATTAATCGCATCCAGAGGCTGATGTCTTTGTGGTCCCAACGCAGCTCTTTCCGGACTGCCCTCCGTTGCCGAAACTGCTCATCATACCTCAGCCACGCAGTCCCACCATAAACCCTGTATGCTTCCCCAATAGAATCCTGATAGCAAAACAGCGCCGAACAATGTTCGGGCTGTTTTTCCCCTATAACACTTGCCATTATGGCGAACGCCTGCAGCCAATTGCTGAATGTACGTGGGATTAACCGGTATCTCCTTTTTTCCTCGTCCTCTTTTTTGGAATCGTCAGGTTTTACTCTATCTAGATTGAATTTTTCCAGAGGGAGTAAGGAAAAAATTTCCACATACTCACCTTTCCACAGCTTCTCTCTGACTTCCTGTTTCAGATGTGCTCCTAACGGCCCTTCATAACACACATATACTTCACATTTTGCAGCATCCGCAATTCTAACTATATCTTGCCTTGCGACCGTTTCACTGGCCACAGCCGTCTTGCCTGTCCCCTGCGCAACGACCGTCCCTTCCCCTTCCTTGGCTGGCACCGTGCCGGCCGCTGCAACCGCCGTCATCTCTGTTCTTACCCCTGACCCTGCATTTCCCCCCACTCCTGCTATCGGCGGGACCCAAGCTGCCGCTGGCCCCGCTGCTGTTTTGCCTGCTTGTTCAAACTTCCGAACTAGATCTTTTATTCCCTCCAAGAAGCCCAACAAACCTACCGTACCCCCGGAGGTCTCCCCTGTCCCCCCCCTTTCTGTCCCAGACCCTGACCCTCTGCTAGGCCCACTGCACTCTGGCAAACATGTTACAATAGTTGCTGACTTACCGGGCTGCATAGGTGTCGCCCCATCAGCCGATCGTCTGCCGTCCACCTCTGCTGTCCTCCCTGAACGCAGGGCCTCTTCTTCTTCTGACTCCGATCGATCGTCCGCAAGGTCCAGCACCAAATCTTCCTCCTCCGCGGACGATAGCCCACAGGGCCCGCTGGCTGTTGCTGCCTCAGGCATCCTCTCCCTCCCCCGAGCAGCGCGGCCGTGTGGCGACTTTGTGACAGCCTTACCAGGACCGGTGTGCTGTACCTAAGTCCTGGCGGCCTCTGTTTTCCCCCTTTTCTGCCCCCCCAGATCTGGGTCAGGGCGCTGTGTGTCTCCTGCCGCTGGAGGCCCGGAGCTCCGGTCTGTGGTCCCGCTCTGCATCTGTCCCCGCTCTGTCTCAGTTAGCCTGGGGGAGGGGCCAGCGCGCTCGCACTCCCCGCGTCTGCCAGGCCTCGTTGCGGCCCTGTCTTTTTCCTGCCTGGTGCTGCCTCTTCTGGGTTCCCGGGTATCTGTTCTGGGTGGGCTGCTGCTGGGGAACCGGGCCGTCCGTTTGGGAGGTGGGCCCGCTGTAGATACTCCCCGGCTCCCCCCCGCCTGCCGCCGTACCTCCGCCCGCCGCTCCGGCGAGTACCGCTCCGGAGGTCTGGTCCTGCGGGCTCTGGTGACGCTCTTGGCCTCCTGCGCAGGCGCCGCATCTGTACCCCTGAGTGCCGATCCTAACGCCGCCTGTAGCCACTCAGGCCCCCGCACTGCTGCCTCCTCTCTGAGCTGGGCCAGGATTCTTTCCACTTCTGCCATGCTGCTGCTCTCACTAAACTTTCCACCACGCTTTGGTGACTCATCCCAGGAGGGGCCCCCTTATCAAAGCTCCTACAGCCCCTCCCCCTCGGCTCTATACTCACCACCCATTAGAAAATTAGTTAAATCCCTGTTAACCCCGTCATGCCCGCCCTACGCTTATTCTCCTGCTGATATTGCTCCGGGCTTCCTTTCCTGTGCTCCAACTAGAGTATCTGTGAGGGGTTGCAGTATTGTGGCACCAGTGCCTAAGGCCCAATTATTCTGCCCCTGTTCAACCGGGACATGTAATTACAATTCTTGATCTAATATTTCACAGCAGGGCCCATTCCAGCTCCCACCAACAGTAACTGTGAGGACTTACAGTGTTGTGGCAACACCACCACCAAAGGCCCAATTTTTCTGCCCCTGTTCAACAGGTGCATGTAATTACAATTCTTGATCTAATATTTCACAGCAGGGCCCGGTTCTGCGCCCACCAAGAGTAACTGTGAGGACTTACAGTGTTGTGGCACCAGCACCACCACCACCAAAGGCCCAATTTTTCTGACCCTGTTCAACAGGGGCATGTAATTACAATTCTTGATCTAATATTTCACAGCAGAGCCTGTTCCTGCTCCCACCAAGAGTAACTGTGAGGGCTTACAGTGTTGTGGCAACATCCAACTTACAAACGACTCCTACTTGCAAACGGAAGGAGACAACAGGAAGTGAGATGAAATCTACCCCTAGGAAGGGAAATTCTCTCCTGTAAGAGTTAATATGGGAAAAACGTGTCTCCTTTCCACTGATGCTTTATCACCAATCCTTGTTTCACTAAAAACCCCAAATTGTCAAAAAACATTTGTCATTGGGACAGAAAGTGAGGTAAAATCTTCTGAAGAGGTGCACAGACAGCAAAACAAATGTCACAGGGGTGATAACCCTTCCCTATGTTGTCCAAAAAGCTTAAAAATAGATTTTTTTGGCTGGAGCTACACTTTAAAAATGTACCAGTTCAAAATTACAAACAGATTCTACTTAACAACAAACCTACAGTCCCTGTCTTGTTTGCACTGCCTGTACACTGCTATTCAGAGTATATAGGGCCTGGGGGCCCCACGCCTTTCCTCTTTTCAATTTGGGTGCGGGGTTCCCCTTAATATCCATACAAGACCCAAAGGGCCTGGTAATGGACTGGGGGGGGTACCCATGCCGTTTGTCTCACTGATTTTTCATCCATATTACCGGGACCGGACATTACATTAAAGCCGTAAGCAGTTTTAAATGACCTTTATTACTTTAAAAATGTCATGTTGTGCAGGGACTGTTCTAAGCACGGGAAACACGCGCCACTTTACAGGTATACTATAGACACCCCCCAGGTACGATATTTAAAGGAATATTTCACTTTTTTTTTTTCACTTTAAGCATCATTAAAATCACTGCTCCCGAAAAAATGGCCGTTTTTAAAACCTTTTTTTGCATTGATACATGTCCCCTGGGGCAGGACCCGGGTCCCCAAACCCTTTTTAGGACAATACCATGCAAATTAGCTTTTAAAATGAGCACTTTTGATTTCGAACGTTCAAGTACCATAGACTTCAATGGGGGTCTAACTTTTGTGCAAATTTTCGGTCCGTTCGCAGGTTCTGGTGCGAACCGAACCGGGGGGTGTTCGGCTCATCCCTACTCTAGTACAATAGTTTCATGGATAATTAAGTTGGTTAAGAAGGTGTACAGGGATAAGGGACTGGAACCCCCTCTTCAGTTGGGCTGGTTGTTTTTTGCTTCTTGGACGGCCAGAGCTGACGTATTCATCAAAACGATCTAAAGGGTAGCATCATGGTCATCCCAACATGCGTTTACGAGACATTACAGAGTAGACCCGGCAGCTTTCTCATCTGTAGAAACTGGCAGACAGGCTATCAGGCCGGCATTTGCCTATTTTAACCGCTTGCCAACCAGCCGCCGTCATTTTACTGCGGCAGGTCGGCACTATACTGTGAGCCATCGTAGCTATACGTCGGCTCGCGGGATCGGGATAGCAGGCACCCGCTGCACAGTGGGGGTGCCGATGCTCGTGGCCGACGGTCGCGATGCCTGCCTGCCATAAGCAATCGTGGGCACGAGAGGCAGACTAGGGAAGTGTGTGTGTAAACACACAAATCCCTGTTCTGTGAGGCGTGACAGATCGTGAGTTCCTATTAGCTAGGAACTACGATCTGTCATTTCCTTTAGGTCAGTCTCCTCCCCCTACAGTTAGAAACACACCTAGGGAACATAGTTAACCCCTTGATCGCCCCCTAGTGTTAACTCCTTCCCTGCCAGTGACATTTTTACAGTAATCAGTGCATTTTTATTGCACTGATCGCTGTATAAATGCTAATGGTCCCAAAAATGTGTCAAAAGTGTCCGATGTGTCCGCCATAATGTCGTAGTCCTGATAAAAATCGCAGATCACCGCCATTACTAGTAAAAAATAAATAAATAATTAAATAAATAAAAATGCTATAAATCTATCCCCTATTTTGTAGACGCTATAACTTTTGCGCAAACCAATCAATATGTGCTTATTGCGGTTTTTTTTACCAAAAATATGTAGAATACATATTGGCCTAAACTGAGAAAAAAAATAGCTTTTTTTTTAAAAAAATGGGGATATTTATTATAGCAAAAAGTACAAAATATTGTGTTTTTTTTCTAAATTGTCGCTATTTTTTCTGTTTATAGCGCAAAAAGTACAAACCGCAGAGGCGATCAAATACCACCAAAAGAAAGCTCTATTTGTAGGAAAAAAAGGACGTCAATTTTGTTTGGGTGCAGCATCGCACGACCGCGCAATTGTCAGTTAAAGCGACGCAGTGCCGAATCGCAAAAAATGGCCGGTCATTCAGCAGCCAAATCTTCCAGGGCTGAAGTGGTTCAATTATTTTTCAAATACATCTTTTACTATGCATCATCCCACCCATTTCAGCTAGTTATTTGTCAAAGGTATGCTGCCATGGAGGCACCACAAAAACAGAAAAATGTTTCATAGTTATCGTAATTTTCTTTTCCTGGTGCCTATCTATAGCAGAATACAATCCCACCTACGGTATACCATACTACGTAGAATGCTGGGAGCGCACTAATCCTTTTCTTTTATAATATTCACTGGTCCTGAGGGAGGAGCCAAGGCAGAGCTTGTCACAGGTATGCTGCCATGGATAGGCACCAGATAAAGAAAATTACGGTAAGTATAAAACAATTTTCTGTTTTTTTTTTTTTTTCAAAATGTTTTTTCGTTTCTTTAGCAAAAAAAACTGTGATGATTACACACCACCAAAAGAAAGCTCTATTTTTGTGAAAAAAAATTATAGAAATGTCATATGGTTACAGTGTTGCACGACCGTGCAATTGTCATTCAAAGTGCGACAACGATGAGGGCTAAAAGTATTGAAGTGGTTAAGTTTGTGGCTAAGTAATATGAGAATGTTCCTCCCCCATATAAATGACACTGTTCACAAAGCAGTGAAAGCACTAGTAGACAGTAGACTTCAGCAGCCTTTTGTTTAATGAAAACATGAGGACATAAACAACTTTAGTACATATTCTACACAATTTCTGCCTGCAATAGCTAATGGAATTACAGAAAATGGAGAATATTGCGATAACGTTATTTGGTTTGTGGAAATAAACTGAGTCACTCTACAAGCAATCCGGATTACGCCATGCTCAGACACATAGGAATCCTCTACGTCCTCATAAGCACAAAATGCTTCATATCAGCAGGTTAGTAAATTATATTTTGCTTTATTTTTATGTTCCAAGTCTGATATTGTTCCAGGGCCCCATCGATCCAATGTCCTCCAAGTTATATTGCTATTGTAAATCTAAAAACAGGAAGACTGTGCAATGGAAAGCAAAGGCTGCAAAAAACAAAATAATAATTTATGAAATAAAAAAATAAATAAAAGAATAAAACTTGAACTAAAGTAAGCAAAAGAAACCAAGATTCAGATTAGTTGCTCTAAACAACAGCTCTGAGATACATCCCCTCTACTTTCCATTGCTGTAGGCTCAGTTAGTCAGGGTATTAATGGGCAAACATCATCAGCACTGATGTAGAAATCATTTTGTATGGTAAACATGGTAAATGCAACATTTTTTGCTTGGAATGAAAATCACTGGGATTGAAAATCATCAACTTTGCACGTTGGGTGTGTTTTTGTTTTGTTTTTTATTTCAAATTGGGGCTATTTTTACATTTTCTGTTGTAAAGGCTTAGGCTACTTTCACAGTGAGGGAGGCGGGCGGTCGCCAGCGGTAAAGCGGCGCTATATTTAGTGCTGCTTTACCGTCATTTTAGCTGCGCAATTTGTCTGCTAGCGGGGCGGTTTTAGTGGCCGAAAAAGGGTTAAAACTTTGCGGGCGGGTTTGCAGCGCTGCCCCATTGTTTTCAATGGGGAGGGGCACTTTAGGAGCGGTAAATACACTGCTCCTATAGCGCTGCAAAGATGCGGCTTGCAGGACTTTTCTGCAAGCGCACCGCTCCAGTGTGAAAGCCTTTGGAGTGAATTGAGCGGCTCTTTCAGGGCGCTTTGCAGGCGCTATTTTTAGCACTTTAGCGCCTGCAAAGCGCCTCAGTGTGAAATGGGCCTTAAAGATATGCTTACAAATATTTGTTTGGCTCTAGCTATGTATAGATTAAGCCCTGGTTTACACCATTGCGGCTTTGAAACTGCGCTACTTCAGCGAAATTTCAAAGCCGACGATCAGTGCAATTTCATTGTGGCTTGCGACTTTATGCAAGTCAATACAAGTCGCAATGAAATTGCAGAAAAATAGTGCAGGAACCTTTTTCGAAGTCACTGCAACCTTGCTGCAAATAGGGTGTGACTTGTTTTTTTTTTTTTTTTTGAACTGTCAAATTGCATGACAAAACGCATTGGTGTGAACCAGGGCTAAAGGGAGCTGTAAGTACACACTCTTAGATTTCCTTGTTGTGCGCCACAGGATGGATTTCCTCCATCCATGATAAATAGCATGTAACAGTGCCAGAGGCCCCTAGGAAGTTCTTCTCACAGTTTTCTGGAGGTTTCTCGTGCACGCGCTGTACTGGGATAACATTGAACCAAGCTGTGCACATCGGCTGCTAGATGAGAATGACCATCACTACTGTACATTACACGTATTTAGGTTGTACCAACATTTTTTACAAACTGACAGCTGAAAGAAGATGAGCTTTTTAGAGACAAACTAATGTGAGCCTGAGTCTCTGGATTATG
Organism: Aquarana catesbeiana; assembly: GCF_042186555.1. Taxonomy (NCBI): domain Eukaryota; kingdom Metazoa; phylum Chordata; class Amphibia; order Anura; family Ranidae; genus Aquarana; species Aquarana catesbeiana. The sequence goes on from NC_133336.1 coordinate 180,519,860, forward strand.
TACTTTAACCACTTAAAGCAGAGTTCCACCCAAAAGTGGAACTTCCGCTTTAACCACTTGCTTACAGGGCACTTAAACCCCCCTCCTATCCAGACCAATTTTCAGCTTTCAGCGCTGATGCACTTTGAATGACAATTGCACGATCATACAACACTGTACTCAAATGACATTTTTATCATTTTTTTCCCCACAAGTAGAGCTTTCTTTTGGTGGTATTTGATCACCTCTGCGGTTTTTATTTTTTGTTAAAAAAATGTAAAAAGACTGAATTTAAAAAAAAAAAAAAAAAAATTTTTTTTTTTTTTATATTTTGTTATAAAATTTTAAAAAGGGTAATTTATCTCCTTCATTGATGTACGCTGATGAGGCGGCACTGGTGGGCATGATGGGTGGCAGTGATGGGCACTGATCTGGTACATTGATAGGCAACACTGCTAGGTGGCACTGATTGGCACCACTGGTGGGCATTGATAGGTGACACTTGTGGGCATTGATAGGTGGCACTTGTAGGCACTGATAGTTGGCACTCATGGGCACTGATACGTGGCACTGGTGGGCACTGTGGGCACTGTCAGGTGGCAATGTCAGGTGGCACTGTCAGGGGGTACTGGTGGCACAATTGAGGCATTATTGCCTCCTCCTCTTCAGGACCGATGTCCCTTGCTAATAAGCCGGTGATCGGCTTTTTTTTCTCCTCGCACTGTCAGCGCGAGGAGAAAAAAAAAACGATCACAGAGCTTTTGTTTTGATCATGTGATCAGCTGTCATTGACTGACAGCTGATCACATGGTAAGGGGCCGGGACCGGCCCCTTACTTGGATCGGTGATCAACCGAGTCTCAGTGACTCGGTGATCACAGCGTGCTCGGTGCGCGCCCTGCAGGGAGCACGCAGGGCGCGTGCACAGGGGAGGCCGTCATATGACGGCTTCCCGGGAATTAAGGTCTGCGCTGTAGCCATCATTCGGCTATAGCGCGGATATCAAGCGGTTAAGCAATCCTCGCCCCCTTACATGCCACATTTGGCATGTCATTTTTTTTGGGGGGGGGGGAGTGGGTGCTTAGTTTTGAAGGGGACTCCATGTCCCACTTCCTGGTTTCGCCTACAGGCCACCTAGGCAACTCCTCCTCTCCCTCTCGGCAATCTTCTGGGACACGTGACAGGTCCCAGAAGATTGCCTGTCCACTGGGAGAGCGCAGCGCGGCTTGCGCATGCGCAGTGAAAGCCCACAATATCAATGGAGCCGCCGAGGAGAGAAGGGGGAGAGGAGGCGGGCTCTGTGCGGCCGCATCGCTGGATCATGGAACAGGTAAGTGTCTGTTTATTAAAAGTCAGCAGCTAAACTTTTTTTGTAGCTGCTGACTTTTAATAAACAAAAAAAGCCTGGAACACCGCTTTAAGGACCAGCCACCGCAGTTGTACTGAGGCAATGTGGCTGGTTACCCGTGAATCGCTGTCATTGTATGTAGGCTCGTACACGGCGCCTCAGGCGGTGCGCACGAGCCATTCAGCGGGTGGGGTGGACTCGATGTCCGCCGGCCACCCGCGATCGTTCCTGCAGTGACAGAACGGGGATCTGCCTGTGTAAACAAGGCAAATCTCCGTTCTGACAAGGGAGATCACACAGATCCTGGCTTTCTGCTAAGCAGGAAGACGGATGTTACACACATAGTGATATATTTTAAGCATTTCTTTATTTTAATTTTGATAAATATGGCTTACAGCTAGTGAAAACCCAAAATTCAGTATTTCAGAAAAGTAGAATATTACATAAAACCAATAAAAGCGGATTTCTAATACAGAATTGTTGGCCTACTGAAAAGTAGGTCCATGTACAGTATAGTATGCACTCAATACTTGGTCGGGGTTCCTTACTGCATAAATGCAGTGTGGCATGGAGACGATCAGCCTGCGGCACTGCTGAGGTGTTATGGAGGCCCAGGTTTCTTTGATAGTGGCCTTCAGCTCATCTGCATTGTTGGGTCTGGTGTCTCTCATCTTGCTCTTGACAATGTACCAGAATGTAAATGGGGGTATGGCTCTACCTTGTGGGGGGTATATAAGTGGTTGCAGTAAATACTGATAAGGATATTATAATGAATAGTATATTGACTAGTATATACCATACGCAAAGAGTGAAAAAGTGCAATAACTCATAAATGGATTAATACCATAAGTATATACCATACGCAAAGGGTGAAAAAGTGCAAAATCATAAATGGATTAATACCATAAAAAATTGTGAGTCCAAAAAAATGTGATGAAAACACCCCATACACCTATAATTCATTCACATATAATAACAAGTGTGAGATATTGGTCAGTTGCAAGAGATGACCACTAGGTGCTACTACTATATATAAACTGTGCAACTCTTGTGATGAGTCCAACGTGTTCCAGAAGTAAATGACAAATGCAATCCAATCGGAGAAATAAAGGAAAAAATAATAAAAAATAATAAATAATAAAAATAGTAAATAAAAATCCAAATGAAGTGAAAATACAAAATGCAAAAAGTCTATTCAAAAGTGGTATATTCCCAAAATGTAAATATCATGACAAAGTTCCAAGAGCTTTAGTGACTGTAGTGCCCACAGAGGAGAATATACGTGACTTCTGTGCTCCCCCTTTTGGCTCCCCACTCACCGGCTCCCAATACCCCTGCAGGGGTGACAGACACTTTAAGATCCCAATGCCGTCCTCTTGGTAGGTATCCCGTGGTTGCTGAGATATGGTATCCTCTCTCCCAGGATTTCCAGGTCACTCCTCCATATCACCTTATCACCTTACTCCACGTCCAAGAAGGGGAATCGCCAGAGGAATCCTGCACGATGTCCATTCCATGGAATGGACATCGTGCAGGATTCCTCTGGCGATTCCCATATCTCAGCAACCACGGGATACCTACCAAGCGGACGGCATTGGGATCTTAAAGTGTCTGTCACCCCTGCAGGGGTATTGGGAGCCGGTGAGTGGGGAGCCAAAAGGGGGAGCACAGAAGTCACGGATATTCTCCTCTGTGGGCACTACAGTCACTAAAGCTCTTGGAACTTTGTCATGATATTTACATTTTGGGAATATACCACTTTTGAATAGACTTTTTGCATTTTGTATTTTCACTTCATTTGGATTTTTATTTACTATTTTTATTATTTATTATTTTTTATTATTTTTTCCTTTATTTCTCCGATTGGATTGCATTTGTCATTTACTTCTGGAACACGTTGGACTCATCACAAGAGTTGCACAGTTTATATATAGTAGTAGCACCTAGTGGTCATCACTTGCAACTGACCAATATCTCACACTTGTTATTATATGTGAATGAATTATATGTGTATGGGGTGTTTTCATCACATTTTTTTGGACTCACAATTTTTTATGGTATTAATCCATTTATGAGTTTGCACTTTAACACCCTTTGCGTATGGTATATACTTATGGTATTAATCCATTTATGAGTTATTGCACTTTTTCACTCTTTGCGTATGGTATATACTAGTCAATATACTATTCATTATAATATCCTTATCAGTATTTACTGCAACCACTTATATACCCCCCACAAGGTAGCGTCATACCCCCATTTACATTCTGGTACATACGTTAGCCCTCTTTGAGGGCTTAACTAGGGGAGGCAGCACACCTTCTCCTTAGCTATTTCTCTCTTTTCTTGCTATCTCTCCTTACTGACCTCTTTTCCCTCATCTTTTCTCTCTCTTTAGTGGGGTATACACCCCCTTGTTTCTTTCATCCCCACCTCTCCCCCCCCCCCCCCCCCGACCTCTTTCTTCTTCTTCTTTTTCTTCCTCTTCTCTCTCCTTTGTTCTCTGTCCTAAGCGCAGAGATTTCGTGGCTTTGCTCTTGACAATACCCCACAAATTTAGGTCAGGCAAGTTTGCTGGCCAAACATGCACAGTGATACCATGATCATTAAACCGGGTATTGGTACTTTTGGCAGTGTGGGCAGGTGCCAAGTGCTGCTGGAAAATTAAATCAGTATCTCCTTAAAGCTGGTCAGCAGAGGGAATCTTGAAGTACCCTTGAATTTCCTGGTAGAAGGCTGCGCTGACTTTGGACTTGATAAAACACAGTGGACCAACACCAGAAGATGACATGGCTCCCCAAATCATCACCGACTGTGGAAACGTCACACTATACCTCATGTAATTAGAATTCTGTGCCTCCCCACTCTTCCTCCAGACTATGGGACCTTGATTTCCAAATGAAATGCAAACTTTTTCACAGTCTGTGATGATTTGGGGAGCCATGTCATCTGCTGGTGTTGGTCCATTGTGTTTTATCAAGTCCAAAGTAAAAGAAAGAAATGCTTGAAATATATCTCTCTGTGTGTAACGCATCTATATAAAATATGAGTTTCACTTTTTGAATTGAATTACTGAAATAAATTAACTTTTTGATGATATTCTAATTTTATGAGATGGACCTGTATTGTGAGAGGCAGAAACTCATTGCTGGAAGAACCCTTAGCAACCTCTGGAGGAAACCAAGGGTTCCATGGTTTCCCTGGTTTAGAAAATCTGATCAAGCTACGAGTCGGTAGATCAGGTTTTTTTTTTTTCTTTCAGACATGACTGCTTCTTGGAGGGGGGAGGCCTGAGAACTTTCAGTGGACTGAACAAATGAAATATGAGATGCAACATCTGCTCACGCTATATGCTGTTAACCGCTTAAGCCCCGGACCATTTCGCTGGCCAAAGACAAGAGCACTTTTTTGCGATTCGGCACTGCGTCGCTTTAACTGACAATTGCGCGGTCGTGCAACGTGGCTCCCAAACAACATTGATGTCCTTTTTTTCCCCACAAACAGAGCTTTCTTTTGGTGGTATTTAATCACCTCTGCGGTTTTTATTTTTTTTAAAAACAAAAAATAGCAACAATTTTGAAAAAAATGCATTATTTTTTACTTTTTGCTATAATAAATATCCCCCAAAAATATATATATAAAAACATTTTTTTTCCCTCAGTTTATGCTGATATGTATTCTTCTACATATTTTTGGTAAAAAAAAATCGCAATAAGCGTTTGATTGGTTTGCGCAAAAGTTATCGCGTCTACAAAATAGGGGATAGTTTTATGGTATTTTTATAAATAATTTTTTTTTTACTAGTAATAGCAGCGATCTGCGATTTTTTTTTTTTTTTTTTTTTTTTTTTTTTTTTATCGTGACTGCGACATTATGGCGGACACATCGGACAATTTTGACACATTTTTGGGACCATTGTAATTTTTACAGCTATCAGTGCTATAAAATTGCACTGATTACTATAAAAAGGACACTGGCAGTTAAGGGGTTAACCACTAGGGGCTAGGAAAGGGTTAAGTGTGCCCTAGGGAGTGATTCTAACTGTTAGGGGGCATGGCTACGAGTGACACGTCACTGATCACCGCTTCCGATCACAGGGAGCTGTGATCAGTGACTGTGTCACTAGGCAGAACGGGGAGATGCTTGTTTACATTAGCATCTCCCAGTTCTTCCTCTCCGTGAGACGATCGCGGGTATCCCCGCAGACATCCAGTCCGCGGGACCCGCGATCCGACTCACGGAGCTCCCGGCGGGCGTGCGCACCCGCAAGCTGTCTCTTAAAGGGTAATGTACAGGTACGTGATTCCACACATAGAGCAGCTATTCCCCCCCTTTAGCGAGATGCGTCTCTTGTGCTGTTGTGTCCTCCTTTCACCAAAATCTTCCTCCGCCGATGCCCCCCCAACTCCTTTCACCTCTGCCGCTGTAATCTTCTGGTGCAGTGGAGGTTAACAGGGCTAAGAGACAGTGACAGGCACAAGTCAAAAGTGGCCATCTATGCCTTCCCTTTTTATTGCTCCATTCATAGAAGCCCTTACTACAGCCTCCATGAATGAAACCTGATTTATGAGTGGAGGGGTAAGATCTATCAATCAACTGCTTGTCCTCTAGAGATCCTCTCTAGCTGTTCTTTGAGGTTCCACATATGGGATATAGATTCAGTTATTGAAGGATCATTATACCCCCTGCGACCCCCAATATGGATGCTTTGTAGGGTGCAACCAATGCAGTTATTTGTTACTTATGTAGTTAAGTGCTAGTTGAACTTTAGGTGCAGAGCTTCCCTCCCAGCCATCCTTTCTCAACAACCATCTACAAAATGACCTCCTCCTCCTCCCTTCCCCTTCCCAGCTCTTTCTGCACTTTCTCACACCTAAACACTCTACAGGCCAAAGTCTTGCGGATTGCTGTCACCTCAAACATTCTAGTATCCCATGAATGCAAGACCCTAAAACTTGGATATAGAGGTCCAAGTGCGGGCATAAAAGCAGTTACTTTGATTAAATACGTGGCTTCAATTATTATGCAAAATGTACAGCATTTGTTATACTTATAACAAGACTATAAAAAATGTCATGCTTCACACAGTATTATATAACACAGTTCCCTTTCCCTCACCAGTTAAAACCACATGTACAATGTGATTCACTCACTAAAGAGGAAAAGGCCACATGTGCTTAGACAAGGGCAGCACTCAGTCCCCTATACTTGGTAGAACAAAAAAAAAGAAAAGATTTGCCCATGAGACTTTAACCACTTGAGTTCCAGGCCATAGCCGAATGACGGCTACAGCACGGACCTCAATTTCCGGGAGGCCGTCACGGGATGTCCTCCCCTGTACACGCGCACCGCGCACACCCTGCAGGGCGCGCGGTGAGCGCGCTGTAATCACCGAGTCACGGAGACTCGGATGATCACAGATCCGAGTAAGGGGCCGATCCCGCCTCCTTACCATGTGATCAGCTGTCAGCCAATGACAGCTGATCACATGATGTAAACAAAAGCTCGGTATTCGGTTTCTTTTTCTCCTCACGCTGAAAAAAGCCGATTACCAGCTTATGTTAAAGGGACATGGGTCCCGAAGAGGAAGGAGGCACATATGCCTCATCTGAGCCTGGCAGTGCCATCTGTCAATACCACCTGGCAGTGCCACCTATGAATGTCCACAAGTGCCACCTATCAATGCCCACCAGTGGCGCCAATCAGTGCCACCTAGCAGTGCTGCCATTATTGCCACCCATCAGTGCCCATCACTGCCACCCATCAGTGCCCATCACTGCCACCTATCTGTGCCCATCAGTGCCACCTCATCAGCGTACATCAATGAAGGAGAAAAATTACCTGTTTGCAAAATTTTATAACAAAATATAAAAAATATATAACATTTTTTTTTTTTAAATTCGGTCTTTTTCAATTTTTTTAACAGAAAATAAAAACCGCAGAGGTGATCAAATACCACCAAAATAAAGCTCTATTTGTGGGGAAAAATGATAAAAATGTCATCTGTGTACAGTGTTGTATGATCGCGCAATTGTCATTCAAAGTGCGACAGCACTAAAAGCTGAAAATTGGTCTGGACAGGAGGGGGGTTTAAGTGCTCAGTAAGCAAGTGGATAATGAGTGGTGCCGAATGAAGTAACTAGGTGCTATAAAAATACTAAATTTATTTGAAATTGCATACAAAAACACACATTTTGACATTGAATATGTCATCATAAAACCATATCTCAGTATGCATATATATTTAATAATGATGTATAGACAATATTGCAGAGGCACTTCAATTCATATATTCATAGAGCAGTAGCCTCTACGCATTATGTGGAACAGCGCCCACTCCCTCAGCAGACAGCCAAGATTGGATTTGTGTATATCTGTGGGAAGACCATGTTACGAACAATAAGGTTATAATATAATTTTCACTTTGGGACTGCTCAAAGTAAAATTAAAGTAGGTCCACTAATATGCAAAAAGCATATTTACACATCAGTTGAAACATCAAAAAAAAAGATGCAAAATAAGCACCAACAATTAAGTATATCAGCGGCCCCAGCAATGTGCAGAAGCCTCCACAAACAGGAGCTGATGGCGGCTGGTAAATCCAGGGCCAGGACATGCAACGAGGGCAAAAGAAAGAAGCCCTAATCGAGTGAAAGGTGCCAGAAAAAAAAAAGGCTCAAGTTCAATAAGGTGAGAAATAGTCCATATGGAAGGTGAGTGAGGATCGGACCAGTGGGATAAATGGTAGCAAAAGGATATACATAGATAAAAAGGTCTAAGAGTATACAAATGAATGAGTGAATTTAAAATATGATAATGATGTGAAATGATAGAAAGGAAAGTAAAATGAGGCTATATAGAAGTGATAATAATTACTATACCTTGTAAGTAATAGTTTCACTAAAACTGGAGAGTGCAAACTCTGGTGCAGCTGTGCATGGTAGCCAATCAGCTTCCTCAATAAAGGTTTGACAAAAAAACCCTGGAAGCCAACTGGTTTCTTTGCAGAGCTGCACCAGATTTTGCACTCTCCAGTTTTAATTAATGAACTCCAATATGTTAATCGCACCGACTAGGAGCATACCCAGATGTTATAATTGAGCTGACTGCAATACCACAGATTAGTATAGGATATTAAATAATAAATACATTTTAGATTCCTCTGGAAAAACAGTGTGAATATTCTGACTCCGATTGTTGTGAAGCGACTATCCCTTGTGAGACCTCTATGCCTGGCCTGTATAAGATATAATTACTGAGGACAATCCTCATCAGATAGTTTGAACTCACCAAATACCGATTCCATCCACAAGATGCTTTTATTCTGAACATCAGGTTACAGCAGATTACAGGATACAAATAGATGAACGGATTGTGGTATTTATGCGGTCAAGAGATGATACTGTCTGTAGCTTACTTATGTAGAATACATGTGCCGTTGTTACATGTGGCCTGTTAAGCTGTCTCCATTACACAGGAAGTACAAACTCAGGAAGAAGGGTGGAGCATTACACAGAAAGGAAGTGTGTCATAAATCAGGCAAAGAAATAACAAATAGGCGCATTACCACAAAGGGTCACAAGGTGGCAGCATGTAACTAAACATAACGTCCATAGAAAATGGTTAGAGAAACTATATATATATATATATATATATATATATATATATATATATATATATATATATATATATATATATATATATATATATATATTCTATGCCCTGTTGGGGCAGCACACTCCCCGTCTATATATATATATATCAGAAGGGTAGTGATGCAACTGCAAATAACAACAGTGTAATTTGCTGGATGTCTTGAAGACCTGAAAGACATTAAAAGAACATGCATATAATGCAATAACAATGACTCTTAAATTCAAGGCTTCAAGATATGTCAACTTAAGTCCAAGACACTTTCTTCTTGAAGTCGCAAGTAGGATCCAGCAGTGTAGGCAAACAAGTTCATTCTCCAAAGGATAAGAGCAGAATAAGTTCCGTGAAAGGTCTGATGAAGGTCTTTACAGTCCCTTGTCTTGAAACCTTCACCCCCAGCCTGCATACCTTACCGTCCTCACTAGGAACGCTCTTTACAATAAGTCCCATGGGTCATTCGATTCTTTCAGCTTGCTGCAGTCCTTAAGCAGAACAAGATCTCCAACTTGTATGTTAGGGTTCAGACGTTGCCATTTCCTGCGTCCATGCAGAGTAGAAAGATACTCCATCTTCCAATGATTCCAGAAGCAGTTGGCGAGGTGTTGTACTCTCTTCCACTGGTCATAGCACAGGTTTCCTGCTTTGAAGTTTCCAGGTAGAACAGGAACAGACCCAAGCTTCTGGGTAAGAAGAGTAGCTTGAGTAAGGATAGTTGGGGTCTCTGGATCTTTGGACACTGGAACAAGTGGTCTTGAATTGATTATGGCAGATGCCTCTGCCAGGAAGGTGGTTAGAATCTCGTGGGTAAGTCTTGTGGAATTAAAGTCCATAAGCATAGAATCCAATATTTTACGTGTGATACCTATCATTCTCTCCCATGAGCCACCCATGTGGGAGGAATGAGGAGGATTGAAAATCCATGTACAGCCTTTTTCATCTAAAAGGTCTTGGATTGGCCTAGAGTTGAGCTGTAACTCTCGACAGGCTCCAACGAAATTAGTTCCACAGTCAGATCTTAGTGTCTTGACTGGTCCTCTGATGGCTAGGTTTCGTCTTAAAGCATTGCTGAAACTTGATGCATCCATAGATTCTATTACTTCAATGTGTACTGCATGCACACTCATGCAAGTGAACAGCACTGCCCATCGTTTGCTATTTGCTTGGCCACCTCGAGTTCTGTGGGCTGTTACCATCTATGGCCCAAAGACATCCAGACCAACATGAGTGAAAGGTGGGTCAGTACTTAACCTGTCAACTGGCAAATCTGACATTTGCTGTTGCTGGTGTTTCCCTCTCAGTTTCCGGCACTGAACACAGCTGTGTAGTGTAGCTGTGATCTGTCTTTTTGCTCCTATAATCCAAGGGCCTGCAGCTCTTATGGCACCCTCTGTGAAGTGTCTACCTTGGTGCTTAACCCCTTCATGGTAGTGCCGTATGAGCAAAGTGGTGATGTGATGGCGAGCAGGTATAATGAGAGGATTCTGTTCTTGCTCACTCAACTCAGCCTTGTTTAAACGTCCACCAACCCTTAACATACCATGATTGTCAATGAATGGATTCAGGTTGGCAATTGGGCTGTTTTTGCAATGTCCCTCTTGTCATGGATACATTTAATTTCTGAGCCAAAGACACTCTGTTGTACACTGCGTATTATGATCTGTTCACCTTCAGCAATGTCTTTTGCAGAAAGAAGCTTTTGGCACACGTGTCAACCTTGACAGTGAGCATCTGTGGGCTTTGTGTGGAAGCAATCTGCAATATGAACTAACCTTGCGATGGTGTATACCAACCTTCTCCACTTGGAGAAACGTCCAAAGCGTTGGGAGCCCAAGGCGAGTCTTTGTTCAGTTCTGGTGATGAGGGTTTTAACTTCAGGACGAATCTCTGGATCCTTGTCAGGTTCCAGAAGACTGAAGACATCAGCTGTGGTTTCTTCTGGATGATCCAGCAGGAATTCAGGCCCAGTTAACCAAGAAGAATTTGCAAAGAAACTTGCAGACACTGGCCTGGTGGCATGATTTGCAGGGTTGATTTCAGATGGAACATAATGCCATTGTTCAGGTTTAGATGATCTCCTGATTCTCTCTCTACACGGTTGCTGACATAGAAATGTTTAGTCTGGTTGTATATGTAGCCCAGAACAACTTTGCTGTCTGTGTAGAATCTGACGTCATCTATCTGAACGTCTAGCTCACGCAGTATGAAATCTGCTATTTCTACGGCTAGCACAGTCCCACAAAGTTCAAGCCTGGGAATCGTGTGTAGCGCTGGTAGATTTTCAATCTACCGCTTATATGTAAATTTAGTGGGTCGTCTGTTCTGTATATAGTTCAGATTAAATCTATGGCTAAATTAGCTTCTGTTCCAACTTTGGTTGTGTTGCGTGCAGTTCCACTCCGTCGCCTGTAGATGTCTGTGTCACTACAGACCAGAGCTGGAAAGCAACAGGCTGAGGTGTATTGAGTGCTCTTCTTTCCCAGAAGTAACTCGGCAGAGGTTGTCCCCTGCGATGCATTCTGGGAAAGGGTATTTAAGGGACAGATGCCATTTTTCTTGGTCTCTTTCTTTCCACCTGCTGGCCCTCCTAGCCGACAGGTATGTGCTAGGAGTCCTACCTCGTGGTCCTCCGGGCCGGAGGACTGCATTGCTGCAGCGTGTGGGTGGGCCCAGAAGTCTGTCTGCTACTACTGCAGGGATGGCCCTGTGCTGTCTGTCCTGCGGGAAGAAGCCGGACAATTGAGAAGATCCAGGGGAGGACCCGTCTTGGAAGGATCATGCAGAGTGCTGGTCTGGAGAGGGGCCTGGTGACTCAATTGGAGGATGCATCTTAAGTCAACCTAACACATAGTACTGCCGGGTCACCTTAAAGGTTCTGGTACTGTGTTGCTGTTCATTTAAAACTACTACGTCCTGTGGCAGAGGATCGTGCAGTTACATCTGTTCTTCTCAAGTCTGTGGCAGAGACTTTTCTTGTTCGTGCTACGCTCCAGCTGCTAGATCAGTGAGAGAGGCCTATCCGGGTGGGCAAAAGATTAAATCTGGGTCTGAAGGAATACTCGTCCTTAAGATATTCAAGTACTCAAAGATCAAAACCAGAAAAGGTATTTTAACTTCCCTGAAACTCCCTCTCTACCTCTTTCCTGCTACTTTTTTCGTTTATCTCCCATTAAAGCATTGGAAAAAGCACTTAAGTGACTGGTTCATACGTTGTGAATACAAAGTTCAACATGGATTCTAGGTTCCTGATGTGGTGAAAATACAGGTAATGGGTAGCGGCAACAGCCCAATCAAAATCAGAAGCTCCTAATGGAGTTAGTGCTACATGTGTGTTCAGGCTTAGGTGCTAACTTAGCTTTCCTAAACAGAAACCCTATGTGGGCTTGATTAGAAGAATCTCTTACCTTGAGGTAAGCGACAGCTGCTAAGGCCTCAGTAGATGCATCTGAGAACATGTGAAGCTCTTTCCTCTGACTTGTGGCAAGGGAGGCAGAAGTGTAGCAGCGTGGTATACAAATTCCATCTAAGGCATGTAGAGATTGTTTCCAGGACTCCCACTTTGAAAGCTGGTCTATTGGTAGTGGAGCATCCCAATCTTTAATAGTCTGTGAGAGCTGTCTAAGTAAGGATTTACCTTGTATGGTGATGGGAGCTATGAATCCCAATGGATCGTATAGGCTGTTCACTACTGACAGAACACCGCGTTTGGTAAATGGCTTGTCTGCAGAGCTGACTTGAAAACCGTAGGTGTCTTTTAATAAGTCCCACCGTAGGCCCAGACTTCCCTGTACAGGCGGTGTGTCCATTCCCAGATTCAAGTCTTTAAACCCTGTGGCATGATCACCAGGTTGAAAGGCTTTCATAACAGCAACACTATTTGAGGCAATCTTGTGTAGTCTGAGGTTAGCCTTGGAAAGCATACCTTGTGTCCTTGGTAGCAGATCTATGGCTTCTTCGTCTGTAGGTAAAGATTTAAGTCCGTCGTCCACATAGCAGTCTCGCTCGACGAAGTGTCGAGCATCCTCGCCATACTCCTTTTCTCCATGAAGGGCAGTCCTTCGTAAACCGTATGTTGCAACAGCGGGTGAGGGACTATTTCCGAAAACATGCTGGTTCGGCGTGATCATTGTCAAAGATCCTTTTCATAAAGGTGATGAAATGGTCCTTCATTTCAAGCCTGTTCTTTAGTGTTCGTTGAAGTGAGTTGAATCTGGATAGAGCCTGTTCACGATTGGTTGGGAGTTTAACCCTTGCCGCACGAAGAGGTAATGGTTCAACCCAGCTGTTAGACTCATCCTGGAAGAACTCTTTGTCCATTATTTTGATTAACTCTCTGTCTTCGACTGACAAGGATATTTTGTTGTCATCGCTTGTAGTACAAAACACTGTGGTACTTAGGTTGTCATCACAAAGGTTGGTGACATCAGGTACTTGGATGATGTCTAGAGGCTTCTCTGTTACTTCGTAATGGCGAGGGCACTGTTTGAAGTGGGATGCACGTCCGTTTCCTAACAAGTAAGTTTTGAAGGAGTGGATCTCGGATGACGTGCGCATACTATCCAAGCATACGTTGCCCACGATTACCCAGCCTAGGTCAAGTTTTTGTGCGTAAGGGGCATCATCAGGACCATTGCACTGCTTGCGTACTTTGAGAATGTCTCTTCCTAGCAAAATCAAGATTTCAGCATTCATGTCCATTGTAGGAATTTCATTAACAAGGTGTCTCAAGTGAGGATAGTGATATGCAGCCTCTGGAGTAAGAATTTCTTCCCTTTCGTCTGGTATCTGGTCACACTCGACTAATGTTGGTAGGGGTATGCCCTCTCCCTTATTGATATGAGAGACCATGAACCCATCGGCCCTTCTGCCGAATGTCTCTTCACGACCAGAACAGGTTCTGAGAGTATACGATGATGCGTGTCCCTCTATACCATAGATTTCAAAGAATTTAGGCTTAACCAGGGATCTGTTTCTCTGTTCATCTATTATGGCATACATCCTAATGGCTTCCTCAGGTTGACTCTTTGGGTATATCTTGACTAGGCATATCTTAGCACAGCATTTGTGATCTAAGCCTTCTCCACAGACTTCTGTGCATGAAGAAGAAACGTTGGCTGTGGCTGGAGCATGACCTTGTTGCTCCCTGCCATGACTTGAGACAGGGCTGGAGGTAGGAGGCTGCTGTGAATTATCTGAGGGTGGGCCTGGATGCATAGCTGTAACATGTCTGTCGCTACTGCATTCTGTGCACTTGATGACAACTTTACAGTCTTTAGCAAAATGTCCATAACAAGCACAGCACCTGTAGCATATTCCAAGTTTCTGAAGAATCTCCCTGCGCTCTTGTAACGTCTTTGGATTAAATGTTCATGAAGTAGTGAACAGAGATGGTGTAGTAATGGACAAACGAATCAGTGCTCATCAGTGTCCATATAAAACTTTATAAATTAATTAACAGTCAGTCTCACAGAACTCTCACCTCATACACTGTAATAAATCGCATGATTGAATGGATATAATTCTCCACCGCTCCCCTTTGGTTCTTTTTCCAGCTCACATGCACTTCAAGAGGGGTTAGGAGTACCTTCTCCAGCTGTAAGTGCCTCTACTCAGCCATCCCAATGCATCGTCAGATCTTGGTGACGTCTAACCATCTCCTGATATTTCCCATAATTCACATATGAACACTGGGGAACAAGGGCAGGAAGTTTTGTTGCATTCTTTTCACTTATTCCCAAGTCCCCCTGAATTGGGGCGGCCAGCAGAGGAGATGACTTTCTTCAGGCTGACTAATCTCGGGTATCAGGCTCCTCTGCTGGCCGCCCGAAAGAACCAAAGGGGAGCGGTGGAGAATTTTATATCCATTCAATCATGCGATTTATTACAGTGTATGAGGTGAGAGTTCTGTGAGACTGACTGTTCGGGAATTAATTTATAAAGTTTTATATGGACAGTGTTCACTACTTCATAAACATTTATTCCTCCTGTATTCACCATTCTCCGTGGAAGACGAGAAAATATTAACTTTCTGTTCCTTATAGTGAACTATTTTTAACGTGTTCATATATGTATTTTTCTTGCATTTTTTTGCACATGCGATTTTTTTTTTTTTTTTTTGCACATCCATTGATTTTTCCCACTTTTTTGCACATGTATTGGACACTTGTTTTCACCTGTTACTTTTTTTAATGTCCCTTGTTGCAACTTTTTTTCAGTTTTTTCAACCTTATATTTGAGGTTTTCACCATTCCCATAGGTTGCACATTGCACTTTGTGTTTTAAGAATATTTGCTAGTCTGCTCGAGATCACTTTATATATTTTATTTATTGATCACTGATGAACCTGCAAAAATATGCGAATGGAGGAAAAGATACGTTATAGTCTCTTTTGTACCTTGAGCCTTGTTGTGCCCATTTCTCTTGCAGGCCATATGGCAGTTTAGACACCACTGGATTGACACCATGAGCAGTGTCCAGGAAGCTTAGTCCAGGTAGACGTGGGTCTGTCTTTGCCAGCTCCAGCTCCATGAGAAGATCACTCAGATCTTGGAGCTTGTGATAGTCTTTGTTCCCCATTTTTGGGAAGTTTTGTAGTCTCTTTAATAGAGCGCTTTCTAAGGCTTCAGAGCTACCATAGGCTTGCTCAAGTCTTGCCCATGCAGCAACAAGACCTGCATCTGTGTGGTCAACATGCACTGTTCTCAGTCTTTTAACACGATCTGCAGATTCTGGCCCCAGCCACTTTATGAGCAAATCAAGTTCCTCCTTGGTAGTAAGGTTCAAATCGGCAATGGCAGCTTTGAAGGTTGATCTCCAGGCCCTGTAGCTCTCTGGACAGTCGTCAAACCTTGAAAGGGTAGTGTTAATGAGCTCACAGCGTACCATATATCTGGCAAAGTCATTCAAGTCTGATCTCTCACTCTTCGGTGCCAAAGTAAATTGTGGAACCCCTCGGGTGTGAAAGTTCTCTGGTGAAGTAGGGTGAGGTTTACCAGGATGAAATGATGTTGCAAGAGCGTTTAACTGTGGTGTAGTCCCTAAGGCTTGTGCTGGCTGTGGCTTGAGCTGCGGCTTGTCACTGGAAGTCACCTTGTTGTCAGCAAGAGGTGATGTGGTTTGCTGCCTAGATGCACTTGTGTTGTAGACTTGAAGAGGCTCAGGCATTTGGAGCTGAGAGGTCTCTGTGTTGAGAGTCAGAACAGTGTTGATAGTAAGATGTACAGGAGATAACTCTGTATCATTGCAAGTATTATGCTTTAGTATATATTCACTGGTGCGTTCAACTGGGTCTTGCAGTTCCGCTGGTATGGACCAGTCTGAGTTAGCACTTTCTCCCATTATTTGGTCGCGGACTCTCAGCCTTGCTAGGGCAGCTGCTTCCTCCTTTTCCATTTGCAGAATCTTTAATTGGGAATCTGCCTTTGCCTTTTGTGTTTCTATTTCTGCTTCCTTTCTGGTAAAGGAGCTTTGCACTTTTTTTGCTTCCAGATTTGCCCAGGCCCCTATTAGCTTGTCGCTTAATGTTGAACTTCTGGAGCAAGAGGATCTAGAAGAACGTGCAGTGTGCATGGTTGATGTGGATCTGTGAGATCTGGTCTCCTGCAGTTGAGCAATGCGGAGTTCTGCCTTACACTGGGCATTTTGCACTAAGAGATCCCTTTGTTGGTTTAGTGCATCAGCCCTTGTCAGTTCTGCTGAAGAGTCCTCTATGTTACAGTCCTGCAAGAAAGCTGTGTATTTTGCAAACAGCCGCTGGTAGCGTTCATACGCGGCAGATAAGCAATCTATAGAGTCTCTTAGTTTAGCTGGTTGATCATTAAAGTGTGACAAAACTGACATGCAGTGTGAAGTTCTGTCCCATAAGACTGACAAATTGCTGGAGAACTCATCTCTAGTGGTTCCATAGTTTTCTCTGAGTTTCTGTGTAGGTTTTATTGTATGTTTGGGTCTTACACTCTGTTTGGCAATATCTGCAGAATCTGCTCCCTGTACATCTGCGGGTTCAGAGGCATGATGAATCTGCACTGGTTCAGCCACAAAAGGGTGCTCAGAGTCTTGTCTAGACATTTTTCAAGAAATAATACTGTCTCTTTAACCACTTCAGCCCCGGAAGGTTTTACCCCCTTCCTGACCAGAGCACTTTTTACAATTCGGCATTGCGTCGCTTTAACTGCTAATTGCGCGGTCATGCAATGCTGTACCCAAACAAAATTTGCGTCCTTTTCTTCCCACAAATAGAGCTTTCTTTTGATGGTATTTGATCACCTCTGCCGTTTTTATTTTTTGCGCTATAAACGGAAAAAGACCGAAAATTTTGAAAAAAAATGATATTTTCTACTTTTTGTTATAAAAAAAATCCAATAAACTCAATTTTAGTCATACATTTAGGCCAAAATGTATTCGGCCACATGTCTTTGGTAAAAAAAAATGTCAATAAGCGTATATTTATTGGTTTGCGCAAAAGTTATAGCGTCTACAAACTAGGGTACATTTTCTGGAATTTACACAGCTTTTATTTTATGACTGCCTATGTCATTTCATGAGGTGCTAAAATGGCAGGGCAGTACAAAACCCCCCCAAATGACCCCATTTTGGAAAGTAGACACCCCAAGGAAATTGCTGAGAGGCATGTTGAACCCATTGAATATTTATTTTTTTTGTCCCAAGTGATTGAATAATGACAAAAAAAAAAAAAAATTACAAAAAGTTGTCACTAAATGATATATTGCTCACACAGGCCATGCGCATATGTGGAATTGCACCCCAAAATACATTTAGCTGCTTCTCCTGAGTACGGGGATACCACATGTGTGGGACTTTTTGGGAGCCTAGCCGCGTACGGGGCCCCAAAAACCAAGCACCGCCTTCAGGATTTCAAAGGGCATAAATTTTTGATTTCACTCCTCACTACCTATCACAGTTTTGAAGGCCATAAAATGCCAAGATGGCACAAACCCCCCCCAAATGACCCCATTTTGGAAAGTAGACACCCCAAGCTATTTGCTGAGAGGCATGTTGAGTCCATGGAATATTTTATTTTTTGACACAAGTTGCGGGAAAGTGACAATTTTTTTTTTTTTTTTTTTTTTTTTTGCACAAAGTTGTCACAAAATGATATATTGCTCAAACATGCCATGGGCATATGTGGAATTACACCCCAAAATACATTCTGCTGCTTCTCCTGAGTACGGGGATACCACATGTGTGGGACTTTTTGGGAGCCTATCCGCGTACGGAGCCCCGAAAACCAAGCACCGCCTTCAGGATTTCTAAGGGCATAAATTTTTGATTTCACTCCTCACTACCTATCACAGTTTTGAAGGCCATAAAATGCCAAGATGGCACAAAACCCCCCCAAATGACCCCATTTTGGAAAGTAGAAACCCCAAGCTATTTGCTGAGAGGCATGTTGAGTCCATGGAATATTTTATTTTTTGACACAAGTTGCAGGAAAGTGACAATTTTTTTTTTTTTTGCACAAAGTTGTCACTAAATGATATATTGCTCACACAGGCCATGGGCATATGTGGAATTGCACCCCAAAATACATTCTGCTGATTCTCCTGAGTACGGGGATACCACATGTGTGGGACTTTTTGGGAGCCTAGCCGCGTACGGGGCCCCGAAAACCCAGCACCGCCTTCAGGATTTCTAAGGGCGTAAAGTTGTGATTTCACTCCTCACTACCTATCACATTTTTGAAGGCCATAAAATGCCCAGATGGCACAAAACCCCCCCAAATGACCCCATTTTGGAAAGTAGACACCCCAAGCTATTTGCTGAGAGGCATGTTGAGTCCATGGAATATTTTATATTTTGACACAAGTTGCGGGAAAGTGACAATTTTTTTTTTTTTTTTTTTTGCACAAAGTTGTCACAAAATGATATATTGCTCAAACATGCCATGGGCATATGTGGAATTACACCCCAAAATACATTCTGCTGCTTCTCCTGAGTACGGGGATACCACATGTGTGGGACTTTTTGGGAGCCTAGCCGCGTACGGAGCCCCGAAAACCAAGCACCGCCTTCAGGATTTCTAAGGGCATACATTTTTGATTTCACTCCTCACTACCTATCACAGTTTTGAAGGCCATAAAATGCCAAGATGGCACAAAACCCCCCCAAATGACCCCATTTTGGAAAGTAGACACCCCAAGCTATTTGCTGAGAGGCATGGTGAGTATTTTGCAGCTCTCATTTGTTTTTGAAAATGAAGAAAGACAAGAAAAACATATATTTTTTTTTTTCTTTTTTCAAATTTCAAAAGTTTGTGACAAAAAGTGAGGTCTGCAAAATACTCACTATACCTCTCAGCAAATAGCTTTGGGTGTCTATTTTCCAAAATGGGGTCATTTGGGGGGGGTTTGTGCCATCTGGGCATTCCATGGCCTCCGAAACTGTGATAGGCAGTGAAGAGTGAAATCAAAAATTTACGCCCTTAGAAAGCCTGAAGGCGGTGATTGGTTTTCGGGGTCCCGTACGCCGCTAGGCTCCCAAAAAGTCTCACACATGTGGTATCCCCATACTCAGGAGAAGCAACAGAATGCATTTTGGGGTGTAATTTCACATATTCCCATGGCATGTTTGAGCAATATATCATTTAGTGACAACTTTGTACAAAAAAAAAAAAAAAAAATCGTCTTTTTCCCGCAACTTGTGTCACAATATAAAATATTCCATGGACTCGACATGCCTCTCAGCAAATAGCTTGGGGTGTCTACTTTCCAAAATGGGGTCATTTGGGGGGGTTTGAACTGTCCTGGCATTTTATGCACAACATTTAGAAGCTTATGTCACACATCACCCACTCTTCTAACCACTTGAAGACAAAGCCCTTTCTGACACTTTTTGTTTACATGAAAAAATTATTTTTTTTTGCAAGAAAATTACTTTGAACCCCCAAACATTATATATTTTTTTAAAGCAAATGCCCTACAGATTAAAATGGTGGGTGTTTCATTTTTTTTTTTCACACAGTATTTGCGCAGCGATTTTTCAAACGCATTTTTTGGGGAAAAAACACACTTTTTAAAATTTTAATGCACTAAAACACACTATATTGCCCAAATGTTTGATGAAATAAAAAAGATGATCTTAGGCCGAGTACATGGATACCAAACATGACATGCTTTAAAATTGCGCACAAACGTGCAGTGGCGACAAACTAAATACATTTTTAAAAGCCTTTAAAAGCCTTTACAGGTTACCACTTTAGATTTACAGAGGAGGTCTACTGCTAAAATTACTGCCCTCGATCTGACCTTCGCGGTGATACCTCACATGCATGGGGCAATTGCTGTTTAAATTTGACGCCAGACCGACGCTTGCGTTCGCCTTTGCGTGGGAGCAGGGGGGGACAGGGGTGCTTTTTTTTTTTTTCTTTATTAATTTTTTAATTTTTTTTTTTAATTGTTATCTCAGGGAATGTAAATATCCCCTATGATAGCAATAGGTAGTGACAGGTACTCTTTTTTGAAAAAATTGGGGTCTATTAGACCCTAGATCTCTCCTCTGCCCTCAAAGCATCTGACCACACCAATATCGGTGTGATAAAATGCTTTCCCAATTTCCCAATGGCGCTGTTTACATCCGGCGAAATCTAAGTCATGAAATGCTCGTAGCTTCCGGTTTCTTAGGCCATAGAGATGATTGGAGCCATTCTGGTCTCTGATCAGCTCTATGGTCAGCTGGCCGAATCACCGGCTGCATTCTCAGGTTCCCTGTTGGGCCAGGAGAGCCAGAGAAAAACATGGAAGACGGTGGGGGGGGGGGGGATCCCTCCCACTGCTTGTAAAAGCAGTCTAGAGGCTAATTAGCCGCTAGGATTGCTTTTACATGAAAGCCGACCGCTGGCTGAAAAGAATGATACCAAGATGATACCTAAACCTGCAGGCATCATTCTGGTATAACCACTCAAAGTCCAGCAACATACCAGTACGTTGCTGGTCCTTGTATTGTAAACTTTTTTTTCATGCAGCCTGTGGGCTGAACGAAAAAAAGATATTGATCAGTGGGTATGCCCACCATTAGAATACCTCCCTTCATCCGCCCACTTCTAATGATGGGCATACATGCACCATTTATATATGCCGAAGCATGGGGGCATCCTCCCGCAAAAGGCAGGAGCAAATTGCTCCTCCACCCACTGCTGCCCCCACGCTTCGGCATATATGCTGAAGTATGTAACTGTGGTGGTGAAATCACCTCCGACAGCGCTGGAGTCACGGCTTTATATATCGTGGGAGCAAATGCTGTTGCTGTCAAGATAAATAAATCCGCGCTGCAACTGAATGGCGTACCTGCTAAGCAAATGATGGTTAACAAAAAAACAAAGTAACATTACAGTATAACAGTAATACTTACCATACCTGCAAAGCAAATACAAAAAAAACCATAGTAAAAAATAAAACATTTAACGCAACCTGTGCCTACCTAAAATATATATATGCCGAAGCATGGGGGCATCCTCCCACAAAAGGCAGGAGCAAATTGCTCCTCCACCCACTGCTGCCCCCACGCTTCGGCATATATGCTGAAGTATGTAACTGTGGTGGTGAAATCACCTCCGACAGCGCTGGAGTCACGGCTTTATATATCGTGGGAGCAAACGCTGTTGCTGTCAAGATAAATAAATCCGCGCTGCAACTGAATGGCGTACCTGCTAAGCAAATGATGGTTAACAAAAAAACAAAGTAACATTACAGTATAACAGTAATACTTACCATACCTGCAAAGCAAATACAAAAAAAACCATAGTAAAAAATAAAACATTTAACGCAACCTGTGCCTACCTAAAATATATATATGCCGAAGCATGGGGGCATCCTCCCGCAAAAGGCAGGAGCAAATTGCTCCTCCACCCACTGCTGCCCCCACGCTTCGGCATATATGCTGAAGTATGTAACTGTGGTGGTGAAATCACCTCCGACAGCGCTGGAGTCACGGCTTTATATATCGTGGGAGCAAACGCTGTTGCTGTCAAGATAAATAAATCCGCTCTGCAGCTGAATGGCGTACCTGAAAACAAAAAAGTGGTTAACAATAAAAAAACAAAGTATAAAAAACATTGCAGTATAGAATGCAGAACAATAGAGAGAGAATAGAGAGAGAGAACAATAAAACGACAACTATTTTTGGTTTTTTTTTTTTTAACACTTTTTTTAGTAACTTTAACTTTTAACTGTAACTGTACCAGGTTTGGGTCTCTCAAAATGCGATGGCATCTTGGGAGACCCTGTGTTAGTGTGCCTAGTCTGTGCCGTGCTGAACCCTACGCTAATACTCCACTAGTGTATGGTAGCGTTCAAAACATTCACCAATGCATAGACCAGGATTGTCAGGACAGGAGGGACAATAATACCGGGTGTCACGCCTAAATCCGCGCTTGCTGCAGACACGACATCTTTTTTGGGGGGCTCGTTGGGTAGGGGTACTCTGGAGGACATAAGGAAAATGCCTCCCATGCAGCCGGCTTACTGCATCTGGTTGGGGAAGGTGAGGTGGAGCACCGTCTGGATACAGAAGGGCTCTGACGATCTCTTCCTGGAATTTAAGGAAGGATCCAGTCCGTCCTGAAGCTCTGTATAGCACATGAGCATTCAGCAAAGCCAATTGAAATAAATAAACAGACACTTTTTTGTACCAGCGTCTGGCCTTACGGGCAATTAGGTACGGCGCCAACAACTGGTCGTTGAGGTCCACCCCTCCCATATTAAGGTTGTATTCGTGGACACAGAGGGGTTTCTCCACAACACCAGTCGCCGTAGTAATTTGGGTCGTCGTGTCTGCATGAAGGGAGGTAAGAACGAAAACATTCTTATTGTCCCTCCACTTCATAGCGAGCAAATTATTATACTTCAAGCAGGCTCTCTCCCCCAGCCTAAGACGGGACTCTACAAGCCGCTGGGGAAAGCCCCGGCGATTAGGTCGCACGGTGCCACATGCTCCAATCTGATGATCAAACAAGTGACTAAAAAGTGGCACGCTCGTATAATAATTGTCCACGTACAAGTGGTACCCCTTTCCGAATAAGGGTGACACCAAGTCCCACACTATCTTGCCAGCGCTTCCTATGTAGTCAGGGCAGTTGATCGGCTCTACGTGACTATCTTTGCCCTCGTAAACCATAAATCTACATGTATAGCCTGTGGCCCTGTCACAGAGCTTATACATCTTGACCCCGTATCTGGCACGCTTGCTGGGAAGGTACTGTTTGAAGGACAAGCGGCCAGAAAACTTAATCAGGGACTCATCAACGCAGACAACTTGATGGGGGGTAAACAAGTCTGCAAAACGTTGGTTGAAGTGGTTTACGAGGGGCCGGATTTTGTAGAGCCGATCGTATGCAGGGTCTCCACGAGGACGACAGAGTTCATTGTCGTTGAAGTGCATGAACCGCAAAATCTGCTCGTATCGTGCCCTGGCCATGGAGGCAGAGAACACGGGCATATGGTGAATTGGGTCAGTGGACCAATATGACCGCAACTCACTCTTTTTGGTTATGCCCATGAGGAGGGAAAGGCCCAGAAAGATCTTAAATTCGGAGACCGTAATTGGTCTCCAATCTCTGGCAAGGGAGGACTGGGGAATAGTGGCGATGTGTTGACCAGCGTACAAATTGCTTTGGTCCACAATAGATCTATAGAGATCTTCGGTGAAAAACAGCGAATAAAAATCCAGTGGCGTAAAGTCAACTGTTTCCACCTGAATTCCGGGTTGGCCAGTGAAAGGGGGAAGTACGGGTGCTGCAGAAGTGGTGGGTTCCCAATTCGGATTGGCGAATGCAGCAGGAAGGGCACTATGGGCACGACGGGCCTGTGTTCGTCTTCTTGGTGGCAGCGGGACGCTACTTGTGCTTGCCACCTCGCCAGCTTGAACTGCACTTATGGGACTCGCCACATCACCACGTGATACTGCAGTGCTGGATGTACGACCAGGGTGTACTAGGCCGCTGGTGCTTGCCAGTTCACCAGAAGGAGTAGCGGCACTAGTACCTCTCTGCTCCATACGAGAGCCCTGCGGTTCTTGCACTTCAAGGACAGAAGAAGTTCGGGGTCTGGTACGCCTGACCCTAGCAGGGACCACAACTCCGTTGTCAGAGCTATCTGTCATGGAGCCGCTGTCCTCTACAGGTTCGTATTCTGAGCCTGAACTTGACAGATGAGTGACTTCCTCTTCACTATCTGTCATACTCAGAATCCTGTAGGCCTCTTCACTAGTGTACCTTCGATTTGCCATTTTGGTCTCTAAATTTAGGGGTACACTAGTGAGACTCACAGGCAAAAAAGCTCCTGACTGTTAGCGACTGATTCAAAACGCTACCAAAAAACTGTTAGCGATCGCAGGGATCAGGCCTGACTCTGCGAACGCTGCAGTTATGTGTGCTTAGTGTTTTGTAAGTGACAGTTATCGATCGATACTGCACTTGGGTGGGCTGGGCTGGGCTGGGCCGAGGAGCAAAACGCAGGTGCTAGCAGGTATCTGGGCTGATCCCGCTAACACTGCGTTTCAGGGAACCCTAAACTGCTGGGGAGTATAGATCTGATCGGATCAGATATCGATCCGTTCAGATACTATAGCACTAAGGGAGGTGTATGCTGCGTGCGTGGGTTTTAGCGGTACTGGCGCTAACCTGACGCTGCCTGGGGCGACGCAGACCTTATCAGATCCTAAAAACTTAACTTATATCACCGCCGGGCAATTAGGGGGTTAAACCTTTATAAGGTAATAAACGGCGGGTGCCCTAAAACTATAATAAACTATAATAAACTGTAATAAACTACAAAAAACAAACTAGCTAACCAGCGTCACCCGTAACACTTATACGGTGATCGCTGGTGAAAGGGTTAACTAGGGGGCAATCAAGGGGTTAAAACCTTTAGCAGGTAGTATATGGGGGTCCCTGTCGCTATAAAACACTGACAGCGAACCTATATACTTACCTCCCTAACTAGCGTCACCTGTGTCACTAATACAGCGATCAGAAAAACGATCGCTTAGCGACACTGGCGACGGGGGGTAATCAAGGGGTTAACTTTTATTAGGGGGGGTTAGGGGGGTACCCTGGACCTAAAGGGGGGTACCCTAGACCTAAAGGGGGCTAACCTAACTGCCCTAACACTTGTAACTGACACAAACTGACACCAATGCAAAAAAAAAAAAACTGCTATTGGTGACAGAGTGACAGGGGGTACAGGGGGGTGATCGGGGGGTGATCGGGGGGTGACAGGGGGGTGAAATGTGTGCCTGCGTGTTCTACTGTAAGTGTAGTGTTGGTGCACTTACTTGGATGTCTTCTCTCCTCTGCGTCGGATCAAAAAGACCGACTCGAGGAGAGATGACATCACTTCCTTTCCCTCTGTTTACATTACAGAGGGAAAGGAAGCGTTTCCATTCGCTGGGAGCGATCGGGAGGGGGTGGCCAACAATGGATGGCCTCCCCCTCACCTCTCATCGCCCGCGAACGAGAGCCGACCGCCTATGGCACCGGGGGGGGGGTCCGATCGGACCCCCCACCCGCGGGAGGCAGATCACGTACAGGTACGTGATTCTGCCTGCCCGTGCCATTCTGCCGCCGTATATATGCGTTAGGCGGTCGGCAAGTGGTTAAGAAGACGAACAGCAGCTTAGACAGGTGGGGTAATGCAGTTCAATGTAGAGAAACAGTTTTTAACATTCACATGAGGTGCAGTAAACTCGTGCAAACATGTGCTTTCACAAGATGGCAGATGGCACTGAGCTTGATTGCAGATCAGCCGCACACATATACACAGCAAGCTGTGGGAATTCTATACATCTTTTGACTATTCAGACTCCGATTGTTGTGAAGCGACTATCCCTTGTGAGACCTCTATGCCTGGCCTGTATAAGATATAATCACTGAAGACAATCCTCATCAGATAGTTTGAACTCACCAAATACCGATTCCATCCACAAGATGCTTTTATTCTCTTACAGCAGATGACAGGATACAGATGAACAGATTGTGGTATTTATGCAGTCAAAAGATGATACTGTCTGTAGCTTACTTATGTAGAATATATGTGCCCATGTTACATGTGGCCTGTTAAGCTGTCTCAGTTACACAGGAAGTACAAACTCAGGAAGAAGGGTGGAGCATTACATAGAAAGGAAGTGTGTCATAAATCAGACAAAGAAATTACACATTATCACAAAGGGTCACATGTAACCCTTGTATGTAACTAAACATAACGTCCATAGAAAACAATTGCGGGGTCGTGCGACACTGTACTCAAATAAATTTGATGTCCTTTTTTTCCCACAAATCCAGCTTACTTTTGGTGGTATTTGATCACCTCTGCGTTTTTTATTTTTTGCACTATAAACAAAAAAAGACTGACAATTTAAAAAAAAATATCTTTTACTTTCTGCTATAAAACATATCCAATAAAAAAAATCCAATTTCTTCATGAATTTAAATATGTATTTTATATATATTTGTATATTCTGCTACATATTTTTGGTAAAAAAAAAAATCCCAAAAAGCGTATATTGATTGGTTTGTGCAAAAGTTATCACGTCTACAAACTATGGGATATATTTATGGACTTTTTTATATGTTTTTTTTTTTTTGTTTTTACTTGTAATGGCGGCAATCAGTGTTTATTTTTTTACAGTCCGAAAGCACTGGGTGCAAGCCACGACCCGCCACCGATGATCAATAGGAAGAAAAGAACGGCTGCACACCACAGGAACGTTCCAACGATTTTATTCCAAAAAATAGCAATAAACAGCCAACAAAGACAGAATGTCCGAACCCAGGAGGCAAAACTTTTTTGCAGAGTGTCCTGGGTTCGGACACCCTGTCTTTTTTGGCCGTTTATTGCTATTTTTTGGAATAAAATCGTTGGAACGTTCCTGTGGTGTGCAGCCTTTCTTTTCTTCCTATTGATCAACAGGAATCACACACAGGTACGTAATTTTGCACTTAAGGGTCGCCCTGCCGCAGTAAATGCACTTGGGGCATTTCTTAAGTGGTTAAAGTGGCTGTAAAACTCAGAACTGAAATATGAACAAAGCATATTTCTCTATAGTGTGTACATGTCTCTATTAAGAGCACAAAGTGTCATTTCTGTTTTCTGCCTCTTTCCTCTTCTATCAGCATGAATCAAGTTTCCCTGACACCAAGAGAAAAAAGGTGACAGGGGAGGGACCTCCAGCAGATTGACAGCTTCATCTCTGTTCCTGCGTGCTGTGTGAAAGGGTGTGTGTCCCTTCCCTTCAATCAGCTCTCAGAGCTCTCCTCACTGAGCTCAACAGTGTAACCTCCAGCTATCTGCCCCCTTTGTTCTGAACTCTGTCAAGCTGTAAATTCTGCACTTTGAACAGAGTAGAGAAGAGAAGGCTGCAGATAAACAGGTACAGCTTATATAGGAGAATTTGTTTCATCTCTGTGTGTCACCTGAGGCTAGTCAGTTCACTGGGTATATATATGAGGGTTTACTTCCACTTTAAGGCCTTGAAACTGCATAGCAGGCAGAGTTCTTAAGTAGAAAAGTTTCCTCTGTTTTTTTAAAGAACATAAAGCAAGCAAAAGCTGCGGTGGCATGCTCTGTTATCTTGAGGTGACAACTCTTATTTCAGTTACCTTGAGTGATTTATCTTCACATACAAATTGTTAGAGGTCACTCAAAGATAGCCCTTGGAGTAAAAATGAATTAAAGAATATCAATAAACTATTTTAACCACTTACGGACCGCCGCATGCCGATATACGTCCTAACTTTGAAGAGGAATATCGTTGTTATGACAGCAGCTAGCTGCCATAACCCCCGTATCCTCTTCTTTGGCCGGCGGTCCGCTTTCTGATAAGAGTGGTCTCTGCGGCGGGTTCGGAGCAAGATCACTTTTATCGGTGGCGGGAGAGGGCCCCCCCTCCCGCCACTCTCCGGTGCCCTTCGTTGCTTACCGGAGCCGTTGGCAGCAACGGAGGCGATCGGATGTTACCCCTTGCTGGGTATGGAGAGGAGTGAGGGGAAGATGGCCGCCATCCATCTCCATAACATTGCAGGGTGGAAGCGACGTCAAAACGTCACTTCCGCCCATAGCTCTTAAAGGGCCATTTTTTTTAATTGCATTTTAGTGTAAATATGAGATCTGAGGCTCATATTTAAGAGGTCCTGTCATGCTTCTTTTTCTATTACAAGGGATGTTTACATTCCGTGTAATAGGAATAAAAGTGACACAATTATTTTTTTAAGAAAACGGTGTAAAAATAAAAAGGTAAAATAAATAAGAAAAATTTTAAACGTGCTCCATCCCGCCGAGCTCGCGTGCAGAAGCGAACGTATATGTGAGTATATGAAACCAGTGTTTAAACCACACGTTAGGTATCGCCACGATCGGTAGAGCGAGAGCAATAATTCTAGCCCTAGACCTCCTTTAACTCAAAACATGCAACCTGTAGAATTTTTTAAACGTCGCCTATGGAGATTTTTAAGGGTAAAAGTTTGTCGCCATTCCACGAGTGGGTGCAATTTTAAAGCGTGACATGTTGGGTATCAATTTACTCAGCGTAACATTATCTTTCACAGTATAAAAAATAATTGGGCTAACTTTACTGTTGTCTTATTTTTTTAATTAAAAAAAGTATAATTTTTCCAAAAAAAGTGCGCTTGTAAGACCGCTGCGCAAATACGGTGTGACAGAAAGTATTGCAATGACCGCCATTTTATTCTCTAGGGTGGTAGAAAAAAATGTTTAATGTTTGGGGGTTATAAGTAGTTTTGCAAAAAAAAAAAAAATGTTTTTAACTTGTAAACAACAAATCTCAAAAAGAGGCTTGGTCCTTAAGTGGTTAACAAGCATACAAATATATATTTGAAATCAAATCTTTATTATTTTATGGAAATAACACGGTGTGGGCAGATTTCTGCCAGTCACAGGCTGTGTCACGCCCCTTAAGCCTGTGTCTCATGCCCCGTACACACGGTCGGACTTTCCGACGGAATATGTGTGATCGGAGCTTGTTGTCGGAAATTCCGACCGTGTGTAGGCTCCATCGGACTTTTACCATCGGAATTTCCGACACACAAAGTTTGAGAGCATGCTATAAAATTTTCCGACAACAAAATCCAATCCTTTTAATTCCGATCATGTGTAGACAAATCCAACGGACAAAGTGCCTCGCATGCTCAGAATAAATTAAGAGACGAAAGCTATTGGCTATTGCCCCGTTTATAGTCCCGATGTACGTGTTTTACGTCACCGCGTTCAGGACGATCGGATTTACCGACAACTTTGTGCGACCGTGTGTATGCAAGACAAGTTTGAGCCAACATCCGTCAGAAAAAAACGATGGATTTTGTTGTCGGAATGTCCAATCAATGTCCGACCTCGTGTACAGGGCTTTAGAATAATAGGGAGGTGAAGCTTCCATCAATCAAGATGTAATATCCCGCCCCCGTTGTGTTTAGCTGGTTAGTGGGCATGAAGGAGGAGGGAGGCAGTGGGCTGTCATTTACTACTGTATATACTCCCACATGTGTGACTCTATAGTCACATGGGCTGCTCAGATGTGATGGGGAGGAAATGCTCAGGGTAGAAACTCACTGAAAACTGAGCATGTGCAGAGTTGCCACCACAGCTGCAAATCCACTAGCTGAATTGGGGACATAAACAGAAGGTGGAACTAGAGAGAGAGCAGCAGGATCAACCAGGATTTTTTGCAGAATACAGAAAACAAATCTCACATTGAGTGAATATGAACAGCATGCAATACACCATTTAATAAATATTTATATATATATATACACAGTGGGGACGGAAAGTATTCAGACCCGCTTAAATTCTTCACTCTTTGTTATATTGCAGCCATTTGCTGAAATCATTTATGTTCATTTTTTTTCCTCATTAATGTATACACAGCACCCCATATTGACAGAAAAACACAGAATTGTTGACATTTTTGCAGATTTATTAAAAAAGAAAAACTGAAATATCACATGGTCTTAAGCACTGGCAGGGGACCCATAAAGAGGAGGTTTGGGGCCGCTTGCACAGAGCAAAACAGTTAAGTATAGAGCTGTGTTTTTTTTTTTTAATTCTTCTATCTACAATCACTTTACTTTATGTAAGCAATATACACCAATCAATATACACCAATCAGCCATCACATTATGAGCACTGACAGTTAGGATAGGTAGGGTGGGATATATTGGGCAGCAAGTGAACATGTTGCACCCCGAGTTGATGTGTTGAAAGCAGAAGAAAATGGGTAAGTGTATAGATTTTAGCGACATTGACAAGAGCCAAATTGTAATGAGTAGACAACTGGGTCAGAGCAACTCCAAAACTGCAGCTCTTGTGGGATATTCCCGGTCTGCAGTGGTCAGGACCTACCAAAAGTGGTTCAAAGAAGGAAAATCGGTGAACCAGTGACCAGATCATGGGCAGACAAGGCTTATTGATATATATGGGGAGAAAAGGCTGGCTCATGTAGTCTGATCCAATAGAAGTGCTGCTGAAAAAATTAGTGTTGGTTCTGATAGCTGTCAGACAGGTTTGCCACAGACCAATGGAAAAAGGTGGTCTGGTCTGATGGATCACATTTTCTTTTACATCATTTGGATGGCTGGGTGTGTGTGCACCACTTAATTGGGGATGAGATGGCACCAGGGTGAAGCAAAGGAAGAAGGCAAGCCGTTGGAGGCAGTGTGATGCTTTGGGCAATGTTCGTCTGGGAAACCGTGGGTCCTGCCATTCATGTGGATGTTAGTTTGGAATCCATGCTTTAATGCAGGGGTCTTCAAACTATGGCCCTCCAGTTGTTCAGGAACTACAATTCCCATCATGCCTAGTCATGTCTGTGAATGTCAGAGTTTTACAATGCCTCATGAGATGTGTAGTTCCACAACAGCTGAAGGGCCGTAGTTTGAAGATCCATGCTTTAATGGGTCAGGGCTGTTTTGGTGGCAAAAGAGGGACCTACTTACTATTAGGTTGGTGGTCATAATATCATGGCTGATCAGTCTTCCATTCACTCAGTGAAAAAAAGGAAGCAGTGGTAAACTGCATATGCACGGTTGCTGATTTAATGGACAATAAGGCCTAATGTACATGGGCCGCTCAGGCAACCTCTTCTGAATATTTTTCTTGACGGCTTGAAACCGGCGTTTAAAAACGTCCATTTAGCCGCGTTTAGCCGCGTTCGCATCCAGGAGCGTTTATTTAAGATAACATCATTAGACCCTCAAATAAAATAGGGCACCTTTAAAAAGCTTCTAAACGAAAACTCGCCTAAACGCTGGTACCGCATTTAAGCGCGTCTGGTGTCTGAAACGTCGGAAATATCGGCATCTGCACCCATTTTTTTGCCTTCAAAGAAAAGCCTCTAAACGCAACTGCCTAAAAACGACATTAAACGACCCTGTGTACATGTAGACATAGGCTAACATTGGATGAATTCAGGGGCAGCTGAAAAAAGCGTCCAACTGCCTCTAAACATCTGTTTACCAGCAGCTGTGGGGTGGGCATGTTCTAATGCGTTTGAGGATTTTGCCATTTCCTGTTATTCTCACAGGATTATCAGCCTTTCTCTTCAAGTCCTTACATGTGTAGGATAAAAGACAGAGGAATTTAGGAATTACTACAGCATTCCAAAGAGCTTGTTAGCGTAAATATTGTATCGTATTGGTGGACAGCCTATGGAAGTGAATTGTCCACAGTTAATGGTTCCCACCTGTCCCTTAACCAAACCTGACCACTCATTCTGCATTTTTAGTGGGAACTCTATGTTGGCAGGGCCTTTGTGTGATGCCACTCCCCTGGTGTTGTCAGTGGAAGGAGACTGCGCCATTTTATTATCAGCAGTGGGTGGAGCCAGGCAGTTCAAGTGGGAACAGGTTACCCCTGACCAACATCATGTAGGTCTCTGTCCCGTGTAGAGAGAGAGCCCTCTGCAGGGCTGGACTGCCAGGAGGCTTAAGTTGAGGACCTGCATTAGGGAAACTCGCAAGGGAGAAGGCAGAATAACTTCAACTACCCCTGACTTACGTTTAGCAGGTCTGTAGCTTGGAATGAAACAGGACCTGGGTCTGGAGAGGCTCCTTGAGTGAGAACCCACTGCTGAGGGACTTGCGAGAGTTTGCTGAGAAGATAGCTTGACTCTGTTGTTCTGTGTTATGGCACTGCAGAGTACTGCACTGAGCCTGAGACAAGGGAGGAAGATGTGATGCTGTTGTGCTAAAATCATTTTACAGTAAATGCGCTGAAAAGCATCTTGAGCGGACATTCTTTATTTCGGGTAACAGGCCTTCAGCAGGGAAAATGTGAATACGGTGTAGAGTAGGGAGTAGGCAACCTTAAAGAGGTGGAGATCTACCTGAACAACATGGGAGAAGTCAAAGATCACCAGGCACAGTGTTCCCCAGTGTCGCCTCCTCACACTTTATTTAAACCAACACTCATGGGTTTAAATCAGGTAGTAAGGAGGCAACATATTGCTTCCTCACCATGTGTCAAACACGCTTGGATCGCATTTCAGGGGAGCTGCAGTGC